>NC_036842.1:51416696-51425794 GCF_002910315.2 Salvelinus sp. IW2-2015
CCAATGAAGTTCTGCTTGATGAAGCCGTTTACAGATCAAAGGTGAGATGCTAGCTTTATAGTTACCCTCAATTCTTCTAATTAAGCACAAATGATAACATACACAAAACCCATATCTGAGAAGATCTATGTGTACACTTCCAGATAACCCTTGTTTAGTTTATTTCTTCATGATAACTTCCTGCAATTCTACACATTTTACAATGGGACAGAGAGACAAATGTGCAGTTTTATAGCTAAGCTCATGCTATTTTACACATTTTGCCATGAGGCAGCAAAACGTTAGCTAATGAAAGCTAAAATTAAAGGTGCTGTTGCTGCTGATAATTACAGGTTGAAGCAGCAGCGAGAAGAGATAAGATCAGTCTCACCTGTGCCCAGCTGTGTGTCCATGAAGAGTGATCGGTCTATGACGCAACCAATGAAGTTCTGTGATGAAGCGTTTACAGATCAAAGGTGAGATGCTAGCTTTATAGTTACCCTCAATTCTTCTAATTAAGCACAAATGATAACATACTGATTAAGGAATTTGTTTCCTATTTGTTCATTAACCAATTTAATTATAATAAAGCAAACACTCTGTCCATTTCTAAGAATTTAGAAATTTAGAAATTAATCAATAGCGTTTATTCTCGAGAGAGCTCTGACGTGCATATACAAAACCGTTATTTTTATCCCTTCTATTACTAACGCACATACATACACACTAATCTGGATTATATCCTGAAGTCTCACCACAGTTTATTACCACTTAGCTGACAGTTCCAGTCCCCCCCCAGATACGGAAAACCTAGAGTTTTTTTTTCTGTCTTCCCTTATCTCCACAGAGTTATAGCTTAGTCGGTTCAAACATAGGTTAATGATCCATTTAGTTTTCTTTAGGTACACACAGACATTCCTTTCTCCCCCTGTACATGCTACATAACCTCTAATCCTAATGGTTAAGTTTCTGGGTAGAATTATTTAATCATTTATCTTAAACCTTGATAAAATATCTTAACACATACACAAAACCCATATCTGAGAAGATCTATGTGTACACTTCCAGGTAACCCTTGTTTAGTTTATTTCTTCATGATAACTTCCTGCAATACTATACATTTTACAATGGGACAGAGAGACAAATGTGCAGTTTTATAGCTAAGCTCATGCTATTTTACACATTTTGCCATGAGGCAGCAAAACGTTAGCTAATGAAAGCTAAAATAAAGGTGTGTTGACTGTGATAAAGGCATTGGATTATGAGCCGTCTTATTTGATAAATGAACACTTGTAGTAGTCAGTGGCGTGGTGCGTATAGCCATCGAAGCACAGTGACATTATGCCTCAATGCGGTCATATTTGTGGCTTATTGGGGATGTGGCTTTCATTTCTTTTTGGCCACCCATCCCATCAGAATGAATGTCATTCCAGCGCACTGCTTGCTATGAATTCTAACTGATAGTGTTTGCATGTTTTGGGTAAAAAGACAAACACACATATATAGTATCAGTCAAAAGTTTGGACACACCTACTCATTCAAGGGTTTTTATGTATTTTACTATTTTCTACATTGCAGAATAATAGTGAAGACATCAGAACTATGAAATAACACATTTTACTACACAATCATGTAGTAATCAAAAAAGTGTTAAACAAATCAAAATATATTTTATATTTGAGATTCTTCAAAGTAGCCACCCTTTGCCTTGATGACAGCTTCGCACACTCTTGGCATTCGCTCAACCAGCTTCATGAGGTAGTCACCTGGAATGCATTTCAATTAACAGGTGTGCCTTAAGTTAATTTGTGGAATTTCTTTCCTTCTTAATGCGTTTGAGCCAATCAATTGTATTGTGACAAGGTAGGGGTGGTATACAGAAGATAGTCCTATTTGGTAAAGGACTAAGTCCATATTATAGCAAGAACAGCCCAAATAAGCAAAGGGAAACGACAGTCCATCATTACTTTAAGACATGAAGGTCAGTCAATACGTTTCTTCAAGTGCGGTCACAAAAAGCATCAAGCACCATGATGAAACTGGCTCTCATGAGGACCGCCACAGGAAAGGAAGACCCAGAGTTACCTCTGCTGCAGAGGATAAGTTCATTAGAGTTTACTGCACCTCAGATTGCAGCCCAAATAAATGTTTCACAGAGTTCAAGTAACAGGCACATCTCAATATCAACTGTTTAGAGGAGAATCAGGCCTTCATGGTCGAATTGCTGCACAGAAACCACTACTAAAGCACACCAATAAGAAGACGATACTTGCTTGGGCCAAGAAACACGAGCAATGGACATTAGACCGGTGGAAATCTGTCCTTTGGTCTGATGAGTCCAAAATTGATATTTTTGGTTCCAACCACTGTGTCTTTGTGAGACGCAGAGTAGGTGAACGGATGATCTCCGCATGTGTGGTTCCCACCGTGAAGCTTGGAGGAGGAGCTGAGATGGTGTGGGGTGCTTTGCTGGTGACACTGTCTGTGATTTATTTAGAATTCAAGGCACACTTAACCAGCATGGCTACCACAGCATTCTGCACCGATACACCATACCATCTGGTTTGCACTTAGCGGGACAATATATATTTTTCAAAAGGACAATGACCCAACATGCCTCCAGGCTATGTAAGGGCTATTTGACCAAGAAGGAGAGTGATTGAGTGCTGCATCAGATGACCTGGCCTCCACAATCACCCGACCTCAACCCAATTGACATGGTTTGGAATAAGTTGGACTGCAGAGTGAAGGAAAAGCAGCCAACAAGTGCTCAGCATATTTTAAATGTTTTTTAAAATTTAACTAGGCAAGCCAGTTAAGAACAAATTCTTATTTACAACCCTCCCCTAACCCGGACGACGCTGTGCCAATTGTGTGCTGCCCTATGGGACTCCCGATCACGGCCGATTGTGATACAGCCCGGGATCGAACCAGGGTCTGTAGTGACGCCTCTAGCACTGAGATGCAGTGCCTTAGACCGCTGCAGCACTCGGGAACTCCTTCAAGACGGTTGTAAAAGCATTCCAGGTGAAGCTGGTTGAGAGAATGCCAAGAGTGTGTAAAGCTGTCATCAAGGCAAAGGGTGGCTACTCTGAAGAATCTCAAATACATTTAGATTTGTTTAAAACTTTTTTGGTTACTGTAACGTCTGCTTCCAACTCACACTCTCAAACACATATATCCCCTGAACGTAGCTCACTCTCCAGATCCCAATCACCTGAATTCTAATCACCTGTTCACACACCTGTATGTCATTATCACACACTATTTAGTTCAGTTCTTTGCACCACATCACTGTGAGGTATTGTTTGTTTTGTGACACACATCTTTCTGGGTTTCCAGTGATCTACTCCTCATGTGTATGATAGTTTTGGCTTGCCTCACTAACGATGCCTTTTTGCCTATTCCCTGCCTGTACTTTCGGATTTCCTGTTATCAACCTAATGCCTGATCTCCCGGACTACGTTACTAGACTTTTTCCTGCCTATACTGTTGCCCTTTTGGACCCCTGTGTATGACCTTCTGCCTGCCCCTGGACCCAGCTACCTGCCTCCTCCTGTGGTCCTTCGCAATAAACACCTGCTGCGCCCTGCGCTTGAAACCAGCTCTCTGTCTCCCCTCGTGTTCATTACAGTTACTACATGATAGCATATGTTATTTCATAGTTTTGCTGTCTTCACTAGTATTCTACAATGTAGAAAATAGTAAAAATTAATAAAAACCCTTGAATGAGTAGGTTTGTCAACTTTTGACTGGTACTGTATGTAAATTAGATTTCTGTATTTCATTTTCAATACATTTGGAAAAGAAATCCTAAATGATGTTTTCACTTTGTCATTATGGGGTATTGTGTAGAAAAAAAAAGATATGAATCAATTTTGAATTCAGGCTGTAACAAAACAAAACAAAATGTGGAATAAGTCAAGGGGTATGAATACTTTCTGAAGGCACTGTAAATACATAACGTTTCACACCCCCTGATGGACAGAGTGTATAGTAGGCTGCTGTTGTTAATAATGGCCTACATTATCTCATTTTCATCCAATACAGCATGTCAGATTGCGCATTGAGCTTTGCTAGACATGCTTTGTGCCCAGCCCGTGTGATCCGTGATTTCCGTAATCAAGACACACACAGAACCTGCAGCACTCCGATGTGAATGGCTGATCAATTGTGCGCAAGTGTAGAAATCATGAGGCAAATCAGCCTTAAAAAAAACAGTACTTTGTCCCTCTTTTTAATGCTTTTGCATGAATATTTTTGATTTGACTACATCTAAAGTGGTGCCCCACCTGATAGAAAAGCCCTGGGGCAAATGGTAATTGTTATTTTATTAGGATCCCCATTAGCTGTTGCAAAAGCAGCAGCTACTCTTCCTGGGGTCCACACAAAACATGAAACATAATACCGAATGACAGAATACAGAACATCAATAGACAAGAACAGAATTACATAAAAAACTAAATTAACAAACTATCTAGGTCAAATAGGGGAGAGGTGTTGTGCCGCGAGGTGTTGCTTTATCTGTTTTTTGAAACCAGGTTCGCTGTCTATTTGAGCAATATGAGATGGAAGGAGGTTCCATGCAATAAGGGCTCTATATAACACTGTACGCTTTCCTGAATTTGTTCTGGATTTGCCACCACTACATTCTGAGTCAGGCATCTTAGGCATACAGACAGGTGTATATTTTTTCAGAGGAACCAATTGCTGTTTATTCCAGCTGAAAACAGTGTTTTCTATTTTTGCCTTTGACAGGCTTCAACAGGAGAGATCAGAGTCTCCTGTCCTCAGCTGTGGGTCTATGGCAGAAATCGACGACAGGCTCAAATCCAAGCTGAAGAGAACGTTTCAGTGTGTGTTTGAGGGGACAGCACAGCAAGGAAACCCTACACTTCTCAATGAGATCTATACAGAGCTTTACATCACAGAAGGTGGAAGCGGAGAGGTCAACAATGAACATGAGGTGAGACAGATTGATACACTATCCAGGCGACTAGCAACACAAGAGACACCTATCAAATGCAATGACATCTTTAAACTCTTACCGGGACAAGACAAACATGTCAGAACTGTTCTGACAAAAGGAGTTGCGGGGATCGGAAAAACTGTCTCTGTGCAGAAGTTCATTCTAGACTGGGCCGAGGGAAAAGCTAATCAGGACATCCAGTTGATATTCCCTCTTCCTTTCGGGAGCTGAATTTGATGGAGGGGAAAAAACACAGTTTGGTAGAACTCCTTCATTGTTTTTTCAAGGATACAAAAGAATCCGAAATATAATTAATGATGACTTCAAAGTTCTCTTTATCTTTGATGGTCTGGATGAATGTCGACTTCCTTTAGACTTCCAGAACAATAACAGTCTGAGGGATGTCACAGAGACAACCTCAGTGGATGTGCTGCTGACAAACCTCATCGAGGGGAATCTGCTTCCTAATGCTCTCCTCTGGATAACATCCCGACCTGCAGCAGCCAATCGTATTTCTCCCGTGTGTTGACCAGGTGACAGAGGTACGAGGGTTCAATGACCCACAGAAGGAGGAATACTTCAGGAAGAGAATCCATTCTCCGAACCTGGCTAGCAGAATCATCACGCACATGAAATCATCAAGGAGCCTCTACATCAGTGCCACATACCAGTCTTCGTTTGGATTGCAGCAACTGTTCTAGAGAGGCTGTTGGGTGGTGCAGAGAGTGGAGAGATCCCAAGACGCTGACACAAATGAACCTTCACTTTCTGATCTTTCAGACGAGGTTAAGAAACAAGAAATATCCTGGGAGAAGTGGACAGATCCAGAGTGGAACACGGATAAAGAGATGATTCTGAAACTGGGCAAACTGCTTTGAACAGCTGGAAAAGGGCAATCTAATCTTCTATGAGGAAGACCTGAGAGAGTGTGGCATTGATGTCAAAGAAGCATCAGTGTACTCAGGAGTGTGCACACAAGTCTTCAGGGAGGAGTGTGGGCTGAACAAGGGGAAGGTATACTGCTTTGTGCATCTTAGCATTCAGGAGTTTCTTGCTGCTTTATACGTGTTTCTCTCTTTTGTGAACAACAACAGAAATCTAATGTTGAAACAGCAATCCAAGTCCACACCTACAATCGACCTCTACAAGAGTGCCGTGGATCAAGCCATTCAGAGTGCCAATGGACACCTGGACCTGTTTCTCCGCTTCCTTCTCGGCCTTTCACTGAAGTCCAATCAGACTCTCTTAAGAGGCCTACTGGTACAGACAGGAAGCAGCTCTCGCACCAATGAGGAAACGGTTGAGTACATCAAGGAGAAGATCAGGGAGAATCCCTCATTGGAGAGATGCATTAACTTGTTCCACTGTCTAAACGAGCTGAATGACCATTCTCTAGTGGAGGAGATCCAAAGCTACCTGAGCTCAGGAAGTCTCTCTGAAGATCTCTCTCCTGCACAGTTGTCAGCTTTGGTTGTTGTGGTGTTGACTTCAGAAGAGGAGCTGGATGTGTTTGAGCTGAGAAAATACTCCAGATCAGATGAGGGTCTTCTGAGGATGCTACCGGTGGTCAAAGCCTCCAGAACAGCTGTGTGAGTACTGCCATACAGTACCGCTCATCATACATAGATCAGTAATAACCAAATAAAGATGCACTCACAGATCAGTTGGGAAAATAAGACCATTTGCATAGAGCAGCTTGAGAAAGCCTTATTAGCGATATTGCATGTAGTCATATTTTCAAACATAATATAGTATGGACATTTCCATAATCATTTTATACATTTAGTTTCTAGCTGCTCTAGAAACAATACTAATTTGAAGCTATACTAATTTGAGTATTATCATTTTTCCTCAGGCTAACTTACTGCTACCTCACTGAGAGATGCTGCAAAGCCCTAGCCTCAACTCTCAGCTCGACCTCATCGGGTCTGAGACAGTTGGACCTGAGTAAAAATGACCTGAAGGATTCCGGAGTGGCACTGCTCTCCATTGGACTGGGGAGTCCACAATGTAAACTTGAGTCACTGAGGTAAAGTCATTTTTGTCATTCACCGCTTCGTCTTATTTGGGACATTATATTCTTACACACTTTAACCGCAATTTCCACTCTCAGTTCCTTGTGCTGGATCAGTGTATTTAAAAAAGGGGGGGCTGAAATGATTTTGTCTCCATTTCAAACCTACTTATTAGGAAATGCTACAGAACGAGATTTGGGTCTTGGAGGCGTGCTTTGATGTGGGTGTCTCCTGTGTGTGTGTTTGCACTTGGGAAGCATTTGTACATCACTTGGCCAAAACAGTACACAGTTACGGTCACTCACCCTTCTAGACAACCTGAAACAGTCTAACCAGATCTTGTGTCTCGAAGTAGCCTAGGCCAACTTCTTTTCTTTTGCCAATTAGCTTCAGCCGGCTGGTGTGTGACTGTGGCAAAGTTGGTTAGACTTTGGATAGCCAATCTGTGGGGCTAGTTAGGGACCGTCGATACATTCACAATGTAAATGGGACAATATTTTCATGTTGCACGCCTTTTAGTTCTCTTTAAATGCTTTCAATATTTGCATATTCATTTCTACAATTTATAGTTGGTTTGAGGTTTTTAAGTCATTGAAATTTGGAGCTATTGAAGTTTGTAAATATTGGTGATTACTTGGATGCTGCCAGCATGTGGGCAGGATTGAGATAAACCCAACCCAAGGAAAACCGTTTTACGTACCCTTCATTTTGCAAATCTCTGTTTTGCACTAGACTGGCTTTATGACCAAAACAACTATATTTACACTTTGTAGTCAATTTTGACACTAGAATAAATTTTTGATATTGATGCCAAAATATGCTGTTTTCAACCAAAGAAGTTGGTTTTTCAATTGTCACTAACTATTTCTCTGTGCAGGCTCTCCGGTTGTAGAGTCACTGGAAAAGCTGTGCTTCTCTGGCTTCAGCTCTGAGTCAAACCCCCCCACCTGAGAGAGTTGGATCTGAGTGGGAGTAATCCAGGAGACTCAGGCGTGAGCCTGCTCTCTGCTGCACTAAAGGATCCACTCTGTAAACTGGAGACACTGAGGTGAGTGTTGGTCCCATTACAGCTCAATGATACTCAACACACAATGGTCGATCTTTTGACAGTAAGGAACCTCTTGAGACATGATATGTCATTCCTCAGAAAGTGACACATTGCATCGCTGTGCCACCAGAGACTCTGGGTTCGAGCCCAGGCTCTGTCGCAGCCGGCCCCGACCGGGAGGTCCATGGGGCGACGCACAATTGGCCTAGCGTCGTCCGGGTTAGGGAGGGTTTGGCCGGTAGGGATGTCCTTGTCTCATCACGCAGGTGTACAGTGTTTCCTCCGACACATTGGTGCGGCTGGCTTCCGGGTTGGATGCGCGCTGTGTTAAGAAGCAGTGCGGCTTGGTTGGGTTGTGTTTGTGTTCGGAGGACGCATGGCTCTCGACCTTCGTCTCTCCCGAGCCCGTACGGGAGTTGTAGCGATGAGACAAGACAGTAACTACTAACAATTGGATACCACGAAATTGGGGAGAAAAAGAGGGTAAAAAAAATAAAGAATAATTTTTAAAAAGTGACACACATAGCAGACACAAAGAGCTATCTCCTCCTCCCTGCAGGCTATCACGTTGTAGTGTCACAGAGGAAGGCTGTGCTTCTCTGGCTTCAGCTCTGAGGTCAAACCCGCGAACCTGAGAGAGCTGGACCTGAGCTGCAATTATCCAGGTGACTCAGGAGTGAAACTGATCTCTGCTTTACTGGAGGAGCCACACAAACTGAAGACTCTGAGGTGAGTGTTGGGGCCATAATAGACAACTGTGAATAACTGTAGAAAATCATAGTGTGCCTTCATTGTGTAGCGCAATGTTGAAATGTATTACTCTCTTTCTCCCCCCCACAAGGCTGAATACCTGTAAACTTACTGAGAACTGCTGTCAAGCTCTGGCTTCAGCTCTCAGCTCAAACTCCTCTAGTCTGAGAGAGCTTGACCTGAGTAAGAATAAGCTGCAGGATTCAGGAATGACGCTGCTCTGTGCTGGACTGGGGAATCCACACTGTAAACTGGGGATGCTAAAGTAAGGTCTCCTGTCAGAGTTACAGTACATCCGCCTTGGTTCTTAATACAGCAGCTATTCACAATAGATCCA
>NC_036842.1:51429694-51498806 GCF_002910315.2 Salvelinus sp. IW2-2015
TGATAATAAAACATATTTTGATGTAAACTTGCAAAGAAGAAAATATATGCTATATTTCTCTGTGTGGCCTGAACTGAAGAATGAAAGGATATTTTATTTTAGGCTGTCGGAGTGTGGATTCACAGAAAAGGCTGTGCTTCTCTGGCTTCAGCTCTGAGGTCAAACCCTTCACATCTGAGAGAACTGAATATGAGTTGGAACTACCAGGTGAATCAGGAGTGAAGCTGATCTCTGCTTTACTGGAGGATCCGTACTGCAAACTGAAGACACTGAGGTGAGTTCTCACCCGGCCACTGTGAAGAGGGTCGTCTGGGTGACATTCCCTCAGACCTTTGTTGGCATTACAGTTGAAGTCGGAAGTTTAATAACACTTAGCCAAATACATTTAAACTCATTTTTTCATCATTCCTGACATTTAATCCAAGTAAAAATTCCTCTGTCTTAGGTCAGTTAGGATCACCACTTTATTTTAAGAATGTGAAATGTCAGAATAATAGTAGAGAGAATTATTTATTTAAGCTTTTATTTATTTCATCACATTCCCAGTGGGTCAGAAGTTTACATACACTCAAGAGTATTTGGTAGCATTGCCTTTAAATTGTTTAACTTGGGTCAAACGTTTCGGGTAGCCTTCCTCAAGCTTCCCACAATAAGTTGGGTGAATTTTGCCCATTCCTCCTGACATAGCTGGTGTAACTGAGTCAGGTTTGTAGGCCTCCTTGCTTGCCACCACTTTTTCAGTTCTGCCAACAAATGTTCTATAGGATTGAGATCAGGGCTTTGTGATGGCCCCTCCAATACCTTGACTTGTGGTCCTTAAGCCATTTACCCACAACTTTGGAAGTATGCTTGGGGTCATTGTCCATTTGGAAGACCCATTTGCGACCAAGCTTTAACTTCCTGACTGAGTTCTTGAGATGTTGCTTCAATATATCCACATCATTTTCAAACCTCATGATGCCATCTATTTTGTGAAGTGCACCAGTCCCTCCAGCAGCAAAGCACCCCCACAACATGATGCTACCACCCTCGTGCTTCACGGTTGGGATGGTGTTCTTCGGCTTGCAAGCCTCCCCCCTTTCCCTCCAAACATAACGATGATCATTATGGCCAAACAGTTCTATTTTTGTTTCATCAGACCAGAGGACATTTCCCCAAAAAGTACGTTCTTTGTCCCGATGTGCAGTTGCAAACCAGTCTGGCTTTTTTAATGGTGGTTTTGGAGCAGTGGCTTCTTCCTGGCTGAGCGGCCTTTCAGGTTATGTCGTTATAGGACTCGTTTTACTGTGGATATAGATACTTTTGTACCCGTTTCCTCCAGCATCCTCACAAGGTCCTTTGCTGTTGTTCTGGGATTGATTTGCACTTTTCGCACCACAGTACGTTCATCTCCAGGAGACAGAATGCGTCTCCTTCCTGAGTTGTATGACGGCTGCGTGGTCCCATGGTGTTTATACTTGCGTACTATTGTTTGTACAGATGAACGTGGTACCTTCAGGCATTTGGAAATTGCTCCCAAGGATGAACCAGACATGTGGAGGTCTACAAATGTTTTTTCTGAGAATCAATGGCTGATTTCTTTTGATTTTCCCATGATGTCAAGCAAATATGCACTGAGTTTGAAGGTATGCCACAGGTACACCTCCAATTGACTCACATTATGTCAATTAGCCTATCAGAAGCTTATAAAGCCATGACATTATTTTCTGGAATTTTCCAAGCTGTTTGAAGGCAGTCAACTTAGTGTATGTAAACTTCTGACCAACTGGAATTGTGATACAGTGCATTATAAGTGAAATAATCTGTCTGTAAACAATTGTTGGAAAAATTACTTGTGTCATGCACAAAGTAGATGTCCTAACCGATTTGCCAAAACTATAGTTTGTTAACACGAAATTTGTGAAGTGGTTGAAAAACGAGTTTTAATGACTCCAACCTAAGTGTATGTAAACTTCRGACTTCAACTGTATATTTCAGTCAGTGGGTCTATATTGTTTTCCCACTGTTCCTCTGTTTACTCCATTAGATTAAGTCCATGGGCCAGAGACTGGTGACAGAACTGGAGGACGGAAGGGCATCCCAGCCCAGCAGAGCGGATGTGTAGTTWCTGTTATTGGGAAACTTGCTTTTCAGAGCCGGAAAGCTGCTTTCACTGTCCAAACAGGAGGAAACAAAATAGCCTGTATGGATCTCAGATCTCAGTGGCAGATGTCCTGAATATCACATCCCTATTCTAATAGTGTGTACTTAGGTGGGACCAAGTCTTTGTTTTACAAGTCACAAGTAAGACTCAAGTCCCAAGTCAAGACAGGAAGCCCGAGTCAAGTCAAGACCGACAAGTGTCAAGTCTCAAGTCCTAAACTTTGAGTTTTGAGTCTTAAACAAGTCATAATGTGCTCTTCACCAAATGTAATACCATTTCATATTTTTAACAAMAGTAATAGTTAGTATATTACATTTACGCAAATCATGAATGCTTTAAAAAATATATTTATTACTTTCCAAATAAACTTTATATTTCCATGGAAATACATGGGTAGCCATAAGAAAGACCCCCCCAATAGCGATCGACTACCGAGGATCGCTATGGGGCGCAATCGAGCGATGTAGGCTTGTACACAATCGCCCAAGGCTTGTACACACACACACACACACACGTGTGGTTACAGTAGGCTAACATATGTCAATGGCTTTAGGAACAGCAGTAACACCAGGCAGGATTTAGGCTACCAACTGCCTAGCCAGTTGTAGCTCAATCTTGGGTGCAATGATCACGTTCCCGCACTGACTGACTGTGTGGAGGCTCATTGATTTAACGTTACGTTAGCCAACATGTTACACTGGCAAAGTTATGAATGATATAGCTGTCGGCTATATTAGCCACGACTTACCGTGCAAGGCTGTCGAACAAAGTTGGAAGTTGTTGCGCCTCTGTCTGTCATTTTCTTCCCGCAGGAGGGTATCAAGTCAGTTCGAGTCAAAAGGCTCAAATCCAAGTTAAGTCACGAGTCATTGGTGTTAAAGTCAAAGTCAAGTTGCAAGTCATCATATTTGTGACTCGAGTCGAGTCCACACCTCTGGTACTTAGCCTGGGGAAGTACACACTACTRCTGCTAGTACTCTGAGACACTTTATGAATACTGGCCCGGATCCTCCTCGGCTTCATCCATCTTCTAAAGTAATGAGGATTCAACAACAACACAATATAACAAACACTCACCCATTGGTCATATGACCCATTGTATAATGTAAAATACAGAGTGTACAAAAACATTAGGAAAACCTGCTCTTTCCGTGACATCGATAGACTGACCAGGTGATTGACGTCACTTGTTAAATCCACTTCAAAATCAGTGTAGATGAAGGGGAGGAGACYAGTTAAAGAAGGCTTTTTAAGCCTTGAGACATGGATTGTGTGCCATTCAGAGGTCGAATGGGCAAGACAAAAGATTTAAGTGCCTTTGAACMGGGTATGTTAGTAGGTGCAAGGCACACTAGTTTGAGTTTGTCAAGAACTGCAACGCTGCCGGGTTTTCCCACGCTCAACAGTTTCTTGTGTGTATCAAGAATGGTCCACCACAACAAAGGACATCCAGCCAACTTGACACAACTGTGGGAAACATTGGAGTCAACACCTTGTAGAGTCCATGTTGAGGGAAAAATGGGGTGCAACTCAGTATTAATAAAGTGTTCCGGATTTGTTGCACACAATGTATATAATGTGTTTTAAAAATTACTTGTGTTATTATGTATTTTTGTATGGTCAAGCTTGTGCAATACAAATTGAATCTATTTCAATGTACACCTATCCTTTAAGTTTCAATCCCTTTTCTATCCACATTCACTGAGCCCCTCAACCCAGGTTTAGGTGATTACACAAACTCCTCAGCTTCCAAGAGCATGCCTTCCATTGTGTCAACTGTCAATGGAAGCAACTTCAGCAAGGGCTGTTATACTAGTAGTTATTGTGATAAAAATAAATATTGTAATGCACATTTAAGTAGTAGAAGGGTTTTGCCTGTTAGTGCAGAAATTATTATTTTGGGTTAAAAAAYAAAATCACTCCAGGCCGCGTTTGAACGTCTWAAACTAGATAGAAAGTATGTATGGACCTACACGTTTTCAAATAACTGCCCTTTTTCTGGCCCGCAAATTGCTTTTGAAGAACAAATCGAAATCCCGATATCGCCATCGAGCCAATATTAATGCGCAACTGAAAATGCTAAACTGATCCGAGGTCAGCGTCTAGGGGCATCTACATCAGGTGCAGGGCGACTGGCATGACATATAAAGGCCAGCAGAGGGGATCAGAGTAACACAAAGGGGTTGCTTKACTTTCAATAACCAACAAGTGAAGCGCTACATAACAGTAACGTTCCCTAGGTCTTTGCTAACGGCTTATAAAAACAGCCAGAAAATAGTAGAGTGCAGTTTATTTTAATTAGAGAGATGGTGTTTTCTACAGACACAGTTCTGCATCAAACTATCGGTGTTAGCGATGTGGTAGAAAGGGTTTACTTGGGCTGTGGTGCACTATGAAGGAAAAGGTTCCTTCAGGGCTGCTGGGAGATTTCACTGTTACGCAAGTTGCAAGTGCTTCCATGGAGCAAAGGCATGCATTATTCACACCACATTTACATAAAAGACAATAGGGAAGTGTGTGCCGAGAGTGTGTGTGTGCATGCACGCGTGTGTTTGTGTGGCTATTAAATTCTCTGAAATGCTTTTGCCACCCGAGCATCTAAGTAAATACCGCCAAAGGTTTTGTTGATGCGAAGTTGTGGAGGTGGGTTAAGGCCCCCAGACTCTCCTGATATCACTAGCTTCTATACCAAGCTGTCCCATACTGAACCCTACCCTGTACTAGAATGTTGATAGTGTAGAAAATRAACGATTGGATAATAGAGAATCCACATCTACCAAACAGGTCTGTCTCTCCCCCTCTCACATTTTATTATTTTCTCTCTCTCTCTCTCGGAGGTCCTTGCAGAAGCTTGTCCAAGCAATGGCAGACTTTGCGATTTTATTAAACAAACAGTGCCTGGATTAGTTCTGGATTACTTCAGCAGGAAACAAGTTTCCTATAGATTGAATAGTGATTATAAGATTCATGTTTTAATTATTCATTTTCCTGAATGCAATGTGCACTGGTTTGGATAAAGTTAGATAGTATCATCATTTCCCAACTGATTRGATTGGCCATCATATAACGTAATCATGCACCATTCAAACCATTCGTGCCGTATTGAGAAATACTTGCCTGACAAATGTACAGTAATTATACTTTAAGTGACAGCCCTCTGGCCCAACCAATCAACCGACTCTGTTTCTAACAAAGGACTGCACGCCAACTGCCCCAGCTAATCCATAAACACGTTTCAGACAAGTAAAAGACACTACAATGACTGACTAATTAGCAGGTAAAAGAGCAAGATGGAAAAGTAATACACTACGTCCAGCATAAAGGCACACTCCATCTACTGCGAGCGGTCCTTTTGTTGAAGCCCACAAATGGACTTGACTTTCATTTGTCTTGGATGTGTGATGTCTTGATGTGGAGGCACAAGCTCACTATACAAGTGCTGCTTTTAGTCGAATTAAAAGCCTTATTCTTTTTACTCACACACATTCATTTTCCCTCTTTTCTTCTCTAATTGATGGACACCGTGTAATGGAATCCAGGCAGCAGCCAGACAATACGCGTCCTGACTTTTGTTACAAAGGTTCAAGAGCTTAAAAAAAACCCTGTAATGTTCTGGAAAACCTTTCCCAAGAAGCTAAACGATTGAGTGCTCTTCATCCCTAGCACAGGGATTCTACAGTATATGTCATTCTATGATCCCTTGCCTGAGTCCCAGATCTGGTTGTGCTTGGCAAGACAGCACAAACCGATCTGAGACTCAGACTACCTCATCACATGTGTATTGTATAATAAATATAGTATTTTATACACAGTAAAAATACATATTTGTACATACATACTGTATTCCCGTTTTATACTAATGATATCTAAAGAGACCTCATCCCTAGAGTCGTACTACGTTATTGTCAGGGACATACAGTATACGATTCACAACTTCAGGATATTTGTCTCTTCAGTGAGGGTTGGGGGGGGGTAAAACAAACCGGTTAGTCGCTCTCGTTTCCTGATCCTGTTCCTAGTGTCAGGTGTCATGTGTGTTTACCTTCAGACAAGCATTTGCCTTCATCTTCAGCACTTCATCTCTCCTAGTCACCCCCCCCCCCCCCCCCCCCCCCGCTGCTCTACCTCATGACAGCAGGGACTCACCTTTAAATACAACGGAATTCCAGCAGTATCGGAATGGAACCAGGATGATATGCAACTGACATTGCATTCACCTTTTTCCAAATAACTCAATGCAGATAAGGGGTCAAACTAAAGACCTGAGGGAACAACTCCACAAAACAGTATGATACATTATTATTCACAATTGATAAAAACAAATGTCCTGCAAGCACCCACAGGCCAAACTGAACGATCTACAATTATGGTGCGCTTCAACTGCATGTTCATTTCCCAGGCAGAAAATTGCTCCGTGTTGCAAACTAGGCCCAGCGGTGAAAAAAGTACCCAATTGTCATACTTGAGTAAAAGCAAAGATACCTTAAAAGAAAATGACTCAAGTAAAAGTGAAAGTCACCCAGTAAAATACTACTTGAGTAAAAGTATTTAGTTTTAAATACCTAAGTATCAAAAGTAAACGTAATTGCTAAAATATAAAAATTCCTTATATTAAGCAAACCAGGTGGTATAATTTGTTTTTTTATTTACAGACACTCAGARATAATTTACAAATGAAGCATGTGTGTTTAGTGAGTCTACCAGATCAGAGACAGTAGAGATGACCAGGGATGTTCTCCTGATAAGTGTGTGAATTGGACCATTTTCCTGTCCTGCTAAGCATTCAAAATGTAACGAGTACTTTTGGGTGTCAGGGAAAATGTATGGAGCAAAAAGTACATTACTTTCTTTAGGAATGTAAAAGTAAAAGTATCCATAAATGTACTGAACAAAAATATAAAGCGCAACACGCAACAATTTCTAAGATTTTACWAAGTTACAGTTCTCAAAATATATTKATTAGGCCCTTATCTATGGATTTCCTGACTGGGAATACAGATAGGCATCTGTTTGTCACAGATACCTTAAAAAAAGGGAGGGGCGTGGATCAGAAAACCAGTCAGTATTGGGTGTGACCACCATTTGCCTCATGCAGTGCGACACATTTCCTTTGCATAAGAGTTGATCAGGCTGTTGACTGTGGCCTGTGGAATGTTGTCCCACTCCTTTTCAATGGCTGTGCGAAGTTGCTGGATATTGGAAACTGGAAAGTTGATCCAGAGCATTCCAAACTTGCTCAATGGGTGAAATGTCTGAGTACGTAGGCCATGGAAGAACTGGGACATTTTCAGCTTCCAGGAATTGCGTACAGATCCTTGCGATATGGGGCTGTGTCATTATCATGCTGAAACATGAGGTGATGGAGGTGGATGAATGGCACCACAATGGGCCTCAGGATATCGTCACGCTATCTCTGTGCATTCAAATTGCCATTGAGAAATTGCAATTGTGTTCATTGTCCGTAGCTTATGCCTGCCCATACCATAACCCCACCWTGGGGCGCTCTGTTCACAACGTTGACATCAGCAAACCCTCTTGCCCACATGACYCCATACACGTGTTCTGCGGTTGTGAGGCCTCAAATCTTGAGACATCTGTGGCATTCTGTCACACAACACAGGTGCACCTGTGCAATGATCACGCTGTTTATTTGGCTTCTTGATATGCCACACCTGTCAGGTGGATGGATTATCTTGGCAAAAGAGAAATGCTCACTAACAGGGATGTAAACAAAATTGTGTACAAAARTTGAGAGAAATAAGCTTTTTGTGCTTACGGGAAATGTCTGGGATCTTTTATTTCTGCTCATGGAACCAACATTTTACATGTTTCGTCTATATTTCTGTTCAGTGTAGTGAAGTACAGATACCTCAGAAAACAACTGAAGTAGTACATTKAAGTATTTTTATGTAAGTACTTTACACCACTGACTAGGCCTAYTCTAAATGACAAATGAGTTTAGCCAAATGTTTTAATGTCCCACTAAAGGATAGGATGCAGAGACATGGGTGAATATGAAAGCCTCTCTACCTGAATMCCCATGAGGGCAGCTCATTGGGCTCTGCTGAGGATCGAGTGTGTGTGTGTGTGTGAGTGAGTGAGGATTAGATACGTCACTGTTGAGCTAAGCGTTATTCTAATGTCCACTGTACAGTGTCATGGATGAGGGGGTCGGCCCTCTGTCCCTTAGTTGAGCCACAACAACAAGGATGTAGAACACACACACACACACACACTTTCATTGGAAGACTTTACCTTCCGTTGCTACCATAACCTCTCTCTGCCCTTGATCCCATCTCGCCGTGTCAGGCGTTTCTCTTGTTGTTGCGCCTGTGTGAATGCTGCTGCCCACTGCAACCCAACAGGGGAGAGGAGAGAGGAAATCAAAAGCCACAGATTGCCTCGTCTCAACTCATTCACACAGACCGCAACACAGGGTAAAGGTTAGAAGACCTTTTTGTACTCACCCTGCCTTTAATTCACCGGCACTGGGGAAGGAGAGAAAGTGAGACACAGAATAAAAGGCTGAAAGAGTTGCTATGTACTCTGGGATTCAGTCATGTAGCACCAGTGAGCTGTTGCTAAGCAATGACCTCAGCTGTGAGAATCAGAGAATGACAAATGGGAGGGGAAAAAAAAGTTGCTTGGGATGATAATGATATTTTGGACTATTTTGTCCCAATTATCTCGAGAGCTCCAAAGTCACGTTGCGTTTACAAAGCCAAAAAGCAGGGCAGTTGGACCTTTTCATTTCCAGACTTTGTTTCATCAGGTTGCATGTGTCACAAACAGTATGATGGAAAAAGCAAGTTACCTTGTCCTCACCAACAAGCTGACACAGGCCTTCTCAATTAGATGGCCTCATGCTTCCTGACACACGGCTAAAAACAAGCGGTTTGTCTTTCTAGGCTGTGTTCTCTGGGCTCTATGTARAGTACTTAACTGTATATGGCCAATTGAAGGAATAGAAGAAGTTAACACTGTTGTGTATATTCTAACGCATGGGAAATTCATAGTATACCACAGAATTGTTTTAAAGCAAACATAAAATTCACAGAGGTGACAATAATTGTGCCGTGGATATACGGAAAGAAAGCCAATACAATTCTTATGACTTGCCTAGGGGGGCATGTAGCCTACTGTACATGTCTTTATTTTATTGTTATCTTTTTACCCCTTTTCTCCCCAATTTCGTGGTATCCAATTGGTAGTTACAGTCTTGTCTCATCGCTGCAACTCCCGTACGGACTCGGGAGATGAGAAGGTTGAGAGCCGTGCGTCCTCTGAAACACGACCCAACCAAGCCACACTGCCTCTTGACACAATGCCCGCTTAACCTGGAAGACAGCCGCACCAATGTGTCGGAGGAAACGCTGTACACCTGGCTACCGTGTCAGCGTGCACTGCGCCCGGCCCGCCACAGGAGTCGCTTGAGCGCGATGGGACAAGGACATCCCTGCCGGGCAAACCCTCCCCTAACCCGGACGACGCTGGGCCAATTGTGCGCCGCCCCATGAGTCTCCTGGTTGTGGCCGGCTGCGACAGAACCTGGACTCGAACAAGGATTTCTAGTGGCACAGCTAGCACTGCGATGCACTATTGTACATGTCTGCGTGTAAAGAAACAAACATCCTTTATTCCTTGACAGGGGGGCCACAAGACAGGGCTAACATGAGGGGCCATGAATCAAAAAATGGTTGAGTCCCAAATGGCACCCTTTCCCTATGTAGCGCTCGACTTTTGACCAGGGCGTATATGGCTCTGGTCAAAAGGAGTGCACTATGTAGGTAATAGGWTGCCACTTGGGACGCAATCGATGTCTCACACTATGTCTCATCGTGAAAAAGACCTGTTGTCTCACCTACTGCTCATTCCAGGAGGAGTGTGTCACCAAAATGTAGTCCAGTAAGCTATTTTAATGATACGATTTATAGGCAAATAAGTCTGTGTGAATGTTTCTCCTCAACTCTCTATGATTCTAAGTTGCAGGGATGCAAACTTGMGAGGGCCCAAAAAGGTGACCTTTTTTTTGTTGCACTGAAACATGCAAAAAATCCCTGCTAGGGGGAAATGCAGGTTTTAACTAATTAAACAACAAAGAATATGATCTACATGATCAGTCTCTGTGTGTAAAATAAAAAGTGGTTAATGTMAACCTAACTCACAGCTAAAAAAATGTAAAGAAAGCAATCCAATGTTATTTGTTGCCGAGACTTTACTYCAAATGACACTCAAGTCTTGAGAAAAAACAATACACTAATATTGCAGTTAGCCATGACAGCCTTTATAACAGAACGCTTGTGACCACACACATCTAAATATCACACTTGGGAAAAAAACATCTTGAAGTAGAAATAGAATGAAACAAACAGGCATTCTATTGCTGCTCTATTATAGTGGCCACTATAGTAGAATCGATCAAGTGCACATGGCTACATGTGTGCAAAAATAACATCACTGAGCAAATAAATATATTAATCCCCCCTCACTCACCACACACACCACACCAACACACACACACACACCACACACACACACACACACACACCACACACACACACACACACACACACACCACACACACACACACACACACACACACACACACACACCACACACACACACACACACGTGTTACTGTCAAGTTCAACACAACAAAAACAATCTCTTTGGGCTACACTGCACATTATTACATTGTACACTTCTGCCTGTGGACATCTGTTCTACAATGTGCCAGCAAAAGTGAGAAGAGGGAAAGTGTGTGGTGTTCCCTTTCCCTCTATAGTGGCATCCAGCATAAGCCAGGCCCAGCTCCAGCTACACTTGATCCCTGATTCCACTTGTTTACAAAGCAACAACTCATTTTCACCCTAATTCTCTCATTCTGAATGTAATTAATAACCACATACTGTAGAGGGAAAACATTAGTTAACAGATAGTGGTTAGTTCGTTAGCTAGTTAACATTTCACACAGATTGCCAGGGTCCAGTAAGCAACTAACYCGTTATAACTTGAGGAACCGCCACCAAAGAGTCATCTACCAGTTAATACTATGGCGAATTGGTTAGGTTACTAATGTCAGCTCATCTGATGTTGTAACGTTAGCTAGCTAACGTTAGCTGTCTGACTTTAGCTGTCTCACACCATAAACTCAATTATTTGATCAGATGAGTTGGCTAATGTTGCTCAACATTTCTCTGGCTAGCTAACGGAGAATTAGATCCAGCTAGCAAGATACTAAATAACAATGCTAATACTTGTTCCACCACACTTTCTCCCTCGAATTTCGCCGAAAGGTGACTAGTTTGCATCCCTGAAGTTGATGCATGCGCAGAGGATCTGGGGGGTACGTAGTGTGTGAATAACAGCTGAGAGTTTTAGAAGAAGGCCTATTGAATTTACAGTATCTCATTCTATTCCCAATTTATCCTTTCAAAAAAAATCGGGCAGCTCTTCATATTACTGTGCTCTGAGATAGTTTGATTTGCTTTGCATGTCACACTGAAATTGTAAAAGATTCCATTTTTGCATTGTGTCAGATTCCTGTTTTGGGGAAATGTTGAACTTGAAACATTTACTGGAATGAAAGAGCAAAATAACATCTAAGGAAGTGTTTCTATGTGCAGTTGGCAATTCAGCCCCTTTTTATGCTTGAGACATTTGTGAGAAAACTAATAGTAACCATTGTGTCATTGGATGCCAATAAACAAGTTGTGAGGATCATGGCACATTCTCACATTCCCGATGTTGTGCGTGAATGTGTTAGTGTTTGTATTAGTTAATGTGTTAACCTCTACGAAATCGGTGTCCCCCCCGCGGGATGGTTGAGCTAACGTAAGGTAATGTGATTAGCATAAGGTTGTAAGTAACAAAAACATTTCCCAGGACATAGACATATCTGGTGTGGGCAGAAAGCTTAAATTCTTGTTAATCTAATTGCAGTGTTCAATTTACAATTGCTATTACAGTGAAAGATTACCATGCTATTGTTTGAGAGTGCACAATTATGAGCTTAAATGTATTAATAAACCAAATTAGGCACATTTTGGCAGTCTTGATACAACATTTTGAACAGATATGCAATGGTTCATTGGATCAGTCTAAAACMTTGCACATACACTGCTGCCATCTAGTGGCCAAAATCTAAATTGCGCCTGGGCTGGAATAGTACATTATGGCCTTTCTTTTGCAAAACACATATGTTTTTTTCTTTGTATTATCTTTTACCAGATCTAATGTGTTATAGTCTCCTACATTAATTTCACATTTCCCCAAACTTCAATGTGCTTCCTTTCAAATGGTATCAAGAATATGCATATCCTTGCTTCAGGTCCTGATTTGGGTATGTCATTTTAGGTGAAAATGTTAAAGGGTCTGATCTTTAAGCCCTGTTTTTAGTCATTTTTCATATCCTGCCATAGTAACCATGTTTTCAACCGTTTCACCTGCAGCAGTCAAGTGTGTCAATTAAATGTTTGAGGAGTGTGTGTGTGTTTCTTCAAATTTGTATTGGCGGATCGCAACCAATTGAAAGGTGCATACACCGCCACCTACTGTTCTGGAGTGTGAGGCCGGTCACAACCTCCCTATTCATCTATTTCTCTTATCTAGCCCTGTGTTCCTGCCTACTGTACTGGAGTGTGAGGCCGGTCACAACCTCCCTATTCATCATTTCTCTTATCTAGCCCTGTGTTCCTGCCTACTGTACTGGAGTGTGAGGCCGGTCACAACCTCCCTATTCATCTATTTCTCTTATCTAGCCCTGTGTTCCTGCCTACTGTACTGAGTGTGAGGCCGGTCACAACCTCCCTATTCATCTATTTTCTTTATCTAGCCCTGTTTCCTGCCTACTGGTACTGGAGTGTGAGGCCGGTCACAACCTCCCATTCATCTAATTTTCGCTTATCTAGCCCTGTGTTCCTGCCTACTGTACTGGAGTGTGAGGCCGGTCACAACCTCCCTATTCATCTATTTCTCTTATCTAGCCCTGTGTTTCTGCCTACTGTTCTGGAGTGTGATCATTACACTGTGACACAAAAGGGAAGGGGAAAAGGGATGACAAAATGACAAACTACCAACTAACCCGACACCCATTAAAACCTCACCACTATTCCACTACTTGGCCCTATCTGATCCTACACCAGGGACGGCAGCCTGGGACGACAGGACACTATCGCTCAACACAGCTTGTAACTCTTCTGCAGTAAAATCTCGTGCACCAAATACTTCTCTGCAGCTGCCACTACCACAGCAATGTATGTGATTTGCGTTCTACTTCTGRGGTACAGATGATAACCATGGCTATGAACGTTAACAAGCCAAACTTACAAAAACATGTCATTCCTATCACTCTCTATTGGGCCTCTGCCGACTCACAGGGATCCTCTTAGGATTCCTCACCCTGGACGCCATCTTCTTCTACCACTCTCCTGGCAACCTCAACCTACCTTTCTCACACCGGACACCTCTGATCTCCAGCACCATGGGTACCCATTCAGTTAACACACACAACTTTTCCCACCAATACTACACATTCCTTTGTCTCATGTTCTCCTGGACATTTCTCACATCTAGGAATCTCCARCCTACACACTGCTGCCACATGACCATAAGCTTGGCACCTAAAACACCGTAATGGGTTCGGGACCAAAAAGCTCTCGTGCGTTAACATACACATCCTACCTTCACTTTGTCAGTTTAAAGACGTCTGCATCAAAACTCAGCATGACAAACAAAGTGTTTTCTCTGTTTCACCACACTCTCCACCGGGTCAACATTCCCCAACCTCTTCTCCACCCATACTGACACCCTATATGGATCAGCTAGAGGGCAAAAAAAAATACATCTCACTCCCCCTGGGTCAGAATCATCCTTGTCATCATCGGGACAAGGCCAGAACTCTGCGGTTTTCACCGCACCTGCCATRGCAGGTCATTTTTGGTACTTAAGGCCAATCTTCCTCACCACACCGCTTCCCTCTACACTCAGCTCCTTACCTTCTTCCTCGCTGTCCATTTCCACCTCTCCATGCTCTTTCCGCTCCTTCGTCCGCTATAATAGCAAACCGTTCTTGTATCTTGAATTTGCTGCCATGTCACATCAACTCCAAAAGCTCTACAAGCCGCCTTTACTCCTCGCGGCCTCATTGTGCGTGTTCAGAAGGACTGGCTAATATTGTAGGCCTCTCCCACCAATTTGAGTAGATTTAACTCCGGTGTAGTGCCAACTCATTTGAGTGGGAGACGGGCAATTGCTAGTTGGAAGCAAGGATAGGGTAGAGCATTCGTTTGATACAGTGAGGTCCAAAAGTATTTTTTACAGTGYCACATTTTATGTTGTTTTGGCTCTGTACTCCAGCACTTTGGATTTGAAATGATACAATGACTATGAGGTTAAAGTGCAGACTGACAAGCTTTCGTCTGAGGGTATTTTTAACAGCTTATAACCCCAAGCCATAAGACTTCTAAACAAGACTGCTAAATAGCCATACAAATGGCTACCCAGACTATCTACACTGGCCTTTTTCTGCACTAACTCTACCCACACACTGGATTCTACCCACCCACACACTTACACATACTTACACCCAGGGGTGAAAGTAGATTTAATGTCTTACCGTTATGGGACACCCAAGTGTGCCCACACATACTTTATACTGCAAAAATGACAGGATGGCCTACTCTGCTGACACTGACAACAGATCAACAAAAACCATGTTGTCAGATCCATATAATTGGCCTAGGAAAAGTGGAGACAAAAATACAATATATAGTCCATCTAACCCAGGGGGAGGAAACGATGGTCCAAAAATAAACAAAAGTGAATATGAACACACTGGGGATATGGCCGATGTTCTCCGCGGGTGCCAATAAGACTGTTTGCTCAATTAAATTAAGAATTTTGATAACTAAACGACAGATTGGAGACTTTTCATTGTCATGTCTTTCCACCAACAGCCATTTGCTTTCCAAACAGTTTTTCCGCAATTGTATTTTTAAATATCGCGACATGTTTGGCTGGGTCCCTCTGCTTTTCACTGACAGTCGCAACTCAACAATCATCTATTTTGGTATTTGCAGCACACGCTGCCCCAATTGCTGGCACTTCCGACTGTAGGCTATAGACAGGATTAAGCTAATTAGGCTATAGAATTTTGGCAATTTACTTTAAGGAAAGCTTAGCTTCCCCCAGCCTTCTGGACTGACATGCAGTAATGTTCAATAATGGTGTTAATAGCCTATAGTTTTTTGGGCAGGTTGTATTAATTGTGATAGGCTCACGTTTTACCGGCACCCACACCATTTCTTTTGCCGGGATGCCGCACCAGACCGCCTTACTTTCACCCCTGCTGACATCTCAACACACACACTCCCTGTATATAGCCATGTTTACTTTCTACTCTGTATATGCCATGTTACTTTCTACTCCCTGTATATAGCCATGGTTTACTTTCTACTCCCTGTATATAGCATGTTACTTCTACTCCCTTATATAGCCATGTTACTTTCTACTCCCTATATAAAGGCCATGTTACTTTCTACTCCCTATAATAAGGCCATGTTACTTCTACTCCCTATATAAAGGCATGTTACTTTCTACTCCCTATTAAGGCCATGTACTTTCTACTCCCTATATAAAGGCCATGTTACTTTCTACTCCCTATATAAAGGCATGTTACTTTCTACTCCCTATATAAGGCATGTTACTTTCTACTCCCTATATAAAGGCCATGTTACTTTCTCTCCCTATATAAGGCCATGTTACTTTCTCTCCTGTATATGCCATGTTACTTTCTACTCCCTATATAAAGGCCATGTTACTTTCTACTCCCTATATAAGGCCATGTTACTTTCTACTCCCTATATAAAGGCCATGTTACTTTCTACTCCTGTATAAAGGCCATGTTACTTTCTACTCCTTATAAAGGCCATGTTACTTTCACTCCCTATATAAAGGCCATGTTACTTTCTACTCTATTAGCTTACTTTCTACTCCTATATTACATTTACATTTAAGTCATTTAGCAGACGCTCTTATCCAGAGCGACTTACAAATTGGTGCATTCACCTTATAGATATCCAGTGGAACAACCACTTTACAATAGTGCATCTAACTCTTTTAGGGGGGGGGGTTAGAAGGATTACTTTATCCTATCCTAGGTATTCCTTAAAGAGGTGGGGTTTCAGGTGTCTCCGGAAGGTGGTGATTGACTCCGCTGACCTGCGCTCGTGGGGAGTTTGTTCCACACATTGGGTGCCAGAGCAGCGAACAGTTTTGACTGGGCTGAGCGGGAACTGTACTTCCTCAGAGGTAGGGAGGCGAGCAGGCCAGAGGTGGATGAACACAGTGCCCTTGTTTGGGTGTAGGGCTGATCAGAGCCTGAAGGTACGGAGGTGCGTTCCCCTCACAGCTCCGTAGGCAAGACCCATGGTCTGTAGCGGATGCGAGCTTCAACTGGAAGCCAGTGGGAGAGCGGAGAGCGGCGGTACGTGAGAGAACTTGGAAAGTTGAACACCAGACGGGCTGCGGCGTTCTGGATGAGTTGTAGGGGTTTAATGGCACAGGCAGGGAGCCCAGCCAACAGCGAGTTGCAGTAATAGACGGGAGATGACAAGTGCCTGGATTAGGACCTGCGCCGCTTCCTGCGTGAGGCAGGGTCGTACTCTGCGAATGTTGTAGAGCATGAACCTACAGGAACGGGTCACCGCCTTGATGTTAGTTGAGAACGACAGGGTGTTGCCAGGATCACGCCCAGGTTCTTAAGCACTCTGGGAGGAGGACCCAATGGAGTTGTCAACCGTGATGGCGAGATCATGGAATGGGCAGTCCTTCCCGGGAGGAAGAGCAGCTCCGTCTTGCCGAGGTTCAGCTTGAGGTGTTGATCGTCATCCCACTGATATGTCTGCCAGACATGCAGAGATGCGATTCACCACCTGGTTATCAGAGGGGGGAGGAGAAGATTAATTGTGTGTCGTCTGCATAGCAATGATAGGAGAGACCATGTGAGGATATGACAGAGCCAAGTGACTTGGTGTATAGCGAGAATAGGAGAGGGCCTAGAACAGAGCCCTGGGGGACACCAGTGGTGGAGAGCACGTGGTGCGGAGACGATTTCGCCACGCCACCTGGTAGGAGCACACTGTCAGGTAGGACGCAATCCAAGCGTGGGCCGCGCCGGAGATGCCCAGCTCGGAGAGGGTGGAGAGGAGGATCTGATGGTTCACGTATCAAAGGCAGCCGATAGGTCTAGAAGGATGAGAGCAGAGGAGAGAGAGTTAGCTTAGCAGTGCGGAGCGCCTCCGTGACACAGAGAAGAGCAGTCTCAGTTGAATGACTAGTCTTGAAACCTGACTGATTTGGATCAAGAAGGTCATTCTGAGAGAGATAGCAGGAGAGCTGGCCAAGGACGGCACGTTCAAGAGTTTTGGAGAGAAAAGAAAGAAGGGATACTGGTCTGTAGTTGTTGACATCGGAGGGATCGAGTGTAGGTTTTTTCAGAAGGGGTGCAACTCTCGCTCTCTTGAAGACGGAAGGGACGTAGCCAGCGGTCAAGGATGAGTTGATGAGCGAGGTGAGGTAAGGGAGAAGGTCTCCGGAAATGGTCTGGAGAAGAGAGGAGGGGTAGGGTCAAGCGGGCAGGTTGTTGGGCGGCCGGCCGTCACAAGACGCGAGATTTCATCTGGAGAGAGAGGGGAGAAAGAGGTCAAAGCACAGGGTAGGGCAGTGTGAGCAGAACCAGCGGTGTCGTTTGACTTAGCAAACGAGGATCGGATGTCGTCGACCTTCTTTTCAAAATGGTTGACAAAGTCATCAGCAGAGAGGGAGGAGGGGGAGGAGGGGGAGAGGATTCAGGAGGGAGGAGAAGGTGGCAAAGAGCTTCCTAGGGTTAGAGGCAGATGCTTGGAATTTAGAGTGGTAGAAATTGGCTTTAGCAGCAGAGACAGAAGAGGAGAATGTAGAGAGGAGGGAGTGAAAGGATGCCAGGTCCGCAGGGAGGCGAGTTTTCTCCATTTCCGCTCGGCTGCCGGAGCCCTGTTCTGTGAGCTGCGCAATGAGTCGTCGAGCCACGGAGCAGGAGGGAGGACCGAGCCGGCCTGGAGGATAGGGGACATAGGAGTCAAAGGATGCAGAAAGGGAGGAGAGGAGGGTTGAGGAGGCAGAATCAGGAGATAGGTTGGAGAAGGTTTGAGCAGAGGGAAGAGATGATAGGATGGAAGAGAGAGAGTAGCGGGGAGAGAGAGCGAAGGTTGGGACGGCGCGATACCATCCGAGTAGGGGCAGTGTGGGAAGTGTTGGATGAGAGCGAGAGGGAAAAGGATACAAGGTTGGTCGGAGACTTGGAGGGGAGTTGCAATGAGATTAGTGAAGAACAGCATCTAGTAAAGATGAGGTCAAGCGTATTGCCTGCCTTGTGAGTAGGGGGGGAAGGTGAGAGGGTGAGGTCAAAAGAGGAGAGGAGTGGAAAGGAGGCAGAGAGGAATGAGTCAAAGGTAGACGTGGGGAGGTTAAAGTCACCCAGAACTGTGAGAGGTGAGCCATCCTCAGGAAAGGAACTTATCAGGGCGTCAAGCTCATTGATGAACTCTCCAAGGGAACCTGGAGGGCGATAAATGATAAGATGTTAAGCTTGAAAGGGCTGGTAACTGTGACAGCATGGAATTCAAAGGAGGCGATAGACAGATGGGTCAGGGGAGAAAGAGAGAATGTCCACTTGGGAGGATGAGGATCCAGTGCCACCACCCCGCTGACCAGAAGCTCTCGGGGTGTGCGAGAACACGTGGGCAGACGAGGAGAGGCAGTAGGAGTAGCAGTGTTATCAGTGGTAATCCATGTTTCCGTCAGTGCCAAGAAGTCGAGGGATTGGAGGAAGCATAGGCTGAGATGCCTCTGCCTTGTTGGCCGCAGATCGGCAGTTCCAGAGGCTGCCTGAGACCTGGAACTCCACGTGGGTCGTGCGCGCTGGGACCACCAGGTTAGAGTAGAAGCGGCCACGCGGTGTGAAGCGTTTGTATGGTCTGTGCAGAGAGGAGAGACAGGGATAGACAGACACATAGTTGACAGGCTACAGAAGAGGCTACGCTAATGCAAAGGAGATTGGAATGACAAGTGGACTACACGTCTCGAATGTTCAGAAAGTTAAGCTTACGTTGCAAAAAATCTTATTGACTAAATGATATAGTACTGCTGGCTGGTGAAATAGGCTAGCTAGCAGTGGCTGCGTTGTTGACTTTGTTTGAAAGTGTAGCTGGCTAGGTAACCTCTAACTGGCTAGGTAACCTCGACAATTACTCAGCTATCACAATTATCTTGGATACAAAGACGGCTATGTAGCCAGCTAAGATCAAACAAATCAAACTGTTGTACTGTAATGAAATGAATGTATATACCTGTAATACTACCTGTGGAGCAAAGCGGAATGCAACTACTCGCTCCAAACCAAACCGGAAGTGCGTATCGTAGAGGGAGAGGCAATAGAAGTGTTGTTTCTTGTATTATTGTCTTTTGTGTCTTTAGAGGACTGCTTCACCTTAATGTCCCTTTCCCTTTTCTTCAGTCCTTATTTTGTCCCACTTTGTCCCTTCTTTGTCCCTTCTTCTCTTCTGCCAACTAGACACTCCTTGTTAGCTAGCTAGCTTCTTTCAGGAATGTCCCTAGCAACTGCCTAGCAACAGGTAAACAACTTAGCTAGCTAAGAAAACGGTATAATTTTATGAAAAATTGTTACTTTTTCAAAAGCCTTTCTTCTTTGTTTGCTGCTTGTTTGGTCTCCTATTCAGTTTGCAGTTTTCTTTTGATTTTTTTTCGATGTACTTTACTCTAAAAAACATTTAAATTTCAATATTTGTAGGAGCTCATCTTTTCAGCTGCTGCTGCTTAATTTGGAACTCCGGGGAACTCTCTATATAAAGGCCATGTTACTTTCTACTCCCTATATAAAGGCCATGTTACTTTCTACTCCACTGTATAAAGGCCATGTTACTTTCTACTCCCTATATAAAGGCCATGTTACTTTCTACTCCCTATATAAAGGCCATGTTACTTTCTACTCCCTATATAAAGGCCATGTTACTTTCTACTCCCTATATAAAGGCCATGTTACTTTCTACTCCCTATATAAAGGCCATGTTACTTTCTACTCCCTATATAAGGCATGTTACTTTCTACTCCCTATATAAAGGCCATGTTACTTTCTACTCCCTATATAAAGGCCATGTTACTTTCTACTCCCTATATAAAAGCCACAGAACTTGTTCTCAACTAGCTTACCTGGTTAAATAAAGGTGAACTAAAATAACAAATAAAACAATATTTCACCCATAGAGCATGTTTGACGTGTATGACAACGTGTTCCAGTTCCCACCAATATCCAGGAACTTGGCACAGCCATTGAAGAGGAGTGGGACAATATTCCACAGGCTACAATCAACATCCTGATCAACTCTATGCAATATGTAAAGGTAATGTGTCGCACTGCATGATGCAAATGGTGGTCACACCAGATACTAACTGGTTTTCTGATCCACACCCCTCCCTTTTTTAAGGCATCTGTGACCAACAAATGCCTATCTGTATTCCCAGTCATGTGAAATCCATAGATTAGGGCCTAATTTATTTATTTCAATTGACTGATTTCCTTGTATGAACTGTAACTCAGTGAAATATTTAAAATTGTTGCATGTTGCGTTCATATTTTTGTTCAGTATATTTATATTTTTGACAACTTTTACTTTACTACATTCCTAAATAAAATGTGTACTTCTTACTCCCATACATTTTCCCTGACACCCAAAAGTACTCGTTACATTTCAAATGATTAGGCAAGACAGCAATATGTTCCAATTCACACACCTATCAATATAACGCGTTGTCATCTCTACTGCCTCTGATCTGGCGGACTTACTAAACACAAATACTGCGTTTGTAAATTATGTCTGAGTGTGCCTCTGGTTTTCCGTAAATAAAATACAAAATACAAGAAAAATGTGCCGTCTGGCTTAATTGCTTAATATAAAGGAACTTGATGTATAGCATTTCCTTTTCARTTTTATTAAAGTATGACAATTGAGTAGTTTTCCCACCACTGTGCTTAAGTACATTTAAAATCAAATGCTTTTACTCAAGTAGTATTTTACTGGTTGACTTTCACTTTTACTTGTGTACTTTTCCCACCATTGTACTTGAGTAAAAGTAAAGATACCTTAATAGAAAATGCCTCAAGTAAAAGTGAAAGTCACCCAGTAAAATATTACTTGAGTAAAAGCCTAAAAGTATTTGATTCTAAATATACTTAAGCATCAAAAGTAAAAGTATAAATCATTTCACATTCCTCATATTAAGCAAACCAGGCGGCACGATTTTCTTGTTATATTAATTTATGGATAGCCAGAGGCACACTCCGATACTCGAGGGGCACACTCCGACACAAAGATCATACCCCCAAGCAATGTTCCCAAGCAATGTTCCCTCTAATTGTTTTCCTCACTGAGCAAATTTCAGTTCTGCTGAGCGCAAACTTGAACGTTGTGAAAATTCTGTGCAACTTCCAGCACGCGTTTACTGTAAACACTGAAGCTGTATCCACTTTAAGTTAGTTTTAACAGTGGTCAAGTAGGCTACTGTGGCTATTTGATCATAATGTAGGCCTACCAGACTGGCCTACCATAAAAAACAATGGAGAAAATGCATCCCATAACATTTTAACATGGAAATAGCTGTTCTATCATTCAGCCTACAGTAGCAGCCAATGTGTAGTGTTCAACGTAGGCCCACATTCCATGAGACTTTGAAAAAAAACATGCATGGCTTGACATGAACCTGTTTATCCACTTGTCCTTCAGACAAGGAGGTAACTGAAAATGTTGTGTTGTTTGATGCAAGAAAACACTATACAAAATTAAATACATTATTATTCCCATACCATTATTACAGAGAATCAAACAAATGATGCTACCCTCTGCCTATTGGCTACTTAGTTTATTCAAACCTGTCTCAAAAACACTGTCCCTTTAAGACAAAAAAAAGCTCTTTACCTGACTAAAAATGTATATGTTTTGTGCTCTTGTAGGAAGCAATCACTTCCTTATTGCTGACGACAAATGATATATAACTGCGCTTATAACCCACTAACTAGCAAAGGGTATGAACAAAATGTGCAGACGTGGCTACATGCAGCTCTCACTTTGATCTCAAATCAAGCGCATATACTCACAACCGCTCAGTCTGTAAACACAGTCCAGTTCAATAAATGGCACAGATCCATATATGGCAATGGTCTATTTGCATATAGGCCTACTGCAGCTCTGATTGGTTATGCCGCACTGGTCTGTGTAGAGTATGGGCTGAGTAGTTTATTTAAAAACAAAATGATTTCACCTTTATTTAACCAGGTAGGCTAGTTGAGAACAAGTTCTCATTTACAACTGCGACCTGGCCAAGATAAAGCAAAGRAGTGTGACAAAAACAACACAGAGTTACACTAGGGATAAACAAACGTACAGTCAATAACACAATAGAAAAATCTGTATACAGTGTGTGCAAATGAAGTAAGGAGGTACGGCAATAAATAGGCCATAGTGGTGAAGTAATTACAATTTAGCAATTTAAACGTGAGTGATATATGTGCAGATGAGGATGTGCAAGTAGAAATACTGGTGTGCAAAAGAGCAGAAAAACAAAAACAAATATGGGGATGAGGTAGGTAGTTGGTTGAATGGGCTATTTACAGATGGGGTGTGTACAGCTGCAGCGATCGGTAAGCTGGTCTGACAGCTGATGCTTAAAGTTAGTGAGAGAGATAGAAGTCTCCAACTTCAGTGATTTTTGCAGTTCGTTCCAGTCATTGGCAGCAGAGAACTGGAAGGAAAGGCGGTCAAAGGAGGTGTTGGCTTTGGGGATGACCAGTGAAATATACCTGCTGGAGCGCGTGCTACGGGTGGGTGTTGCTATGGTGACCAGTGAGCTGAGATAACCTAGCAAAGACTTATAGATAACCTGGAGCCAGTTGGTTGGGCGACGAATATGTAGCGAGGACCAGCCAACGAGAGCATACAGGTCGCAGTGGTGGGTAGTATATGGGACTTTGTAGACAAAACGGATGGCACTGTGATAGACTGCATCCAATTTGCTGAGTAGAGTGTTAGAGGCTATTTTGTAAATGACATCACCGAAGTCAAGGATCGGAAGGATAGTCAGTTTTACGAGGGTATGTTTGGCAGCATGAGTGAAGGATGCTTTGTTAAGAAATAGGAAGCCGATTCTAGATTTAATTTTGGATTGGATATGCTTAATATGAGTCTGGAAGGAGAGTTTGCAGTCTAGCCAGACACCTAGGTATTTATAGTTGTCCACATATTCTAAGTCAAAACCGTCCAGAGTAGTGATGCTAGTCGTMTCAATACAATAGAATCCTACTCCGATGCATTCTGCCTACAACAAAATCTCTTGCATAGTTTGTTTTGTTTCGGTATGTTGCATTGAAAGTGGCTAATGTTGTGTTGATTTGATCACAATTGTCACAGTAAAGGGAAACGTTGATAGTGTTAACAGGGAAAACTCTAGAACAGTGGTCACCAACCTTTTCTMAYTCAAGATCACTTTGAGTCAAAATGCAAGCCGAGATCTACCGSTCAGTAAGCTATAGGCCCAATATATTATCACTGCATATTGGCTTTGCTTGAATTGCCCTGCCAATGCATTGTTGTTTGGGACATTGAAAAAAAATATTATGTTTCAAAATTAAGCCACTTCCAAKGTCTTTTTGAGAATTTGGCAGTATATCCAACTGGCTTCACAACCGCAGAACACGTTCCCTGTTAACACTATCAACGTTTCCCAACGTTTCRCTTTACTGTGACAGGACGTCAGTACGTTCAAGCCCTTTTTTGTGCAATTKATTTATTGTTTAGTGTTGTGTAGTAGTTTTGCCGGCGTGCGTCCCACTTTTTATAAAAAATGTGGCCCCACAAAGATTTACATGCTAACAAGCACTAAACAATAAATTAATTGCACAAAAAAGGGCTTGAACGTACTGACGTACTGTCCGCACGAGTGACAGAACACTGAGCTAATCATGGCGCAACTAGAGAACATTACCAACACCTACGCTCCATATTTTCCGCTGGCTGCCCCACCACCACAGAAAGCACTGAGCTAGGCTGAAACACCTGCATTTTGGATCTGCCTTACTCAAGAAAGCAAAAAAGAGACCATGTTTGTATGCGGCTTTATTAACTCAATGATTTTTTATTTTTATTTTTTACATTGTCTGCAAACTGATATGTGACATGTAGTAATGCTAAAATAACATGCAAAACAGGTAAGCGACCGGTTGGTGAGCACTACTCTAGAAGATTTTGTGAAGTACAATCTAGTGCTTCTCTATGTGGGCTGATATTTCTGTGAGGCAGTCCCGGGAGAGCTGCGCAGTAGTCTCGGTGCCAGTGCGCACACGCAGTTTAGAGGGAATGTTGCTCCCAAGACATGCTAACCTTGCACCAATAACAGGGGAAGTTAACATTTTGTTGGTGGGAGGGATGATATTTACAGAGGCTCAACTTTCACTGGGGAAGGGGAGGACATGTCCCCACATTTTGAAATTGCATTTTTGTCCCCCCCCAGTTTTATCATTGGAATGTGATACAAAACGAGGCAACGGTGTGCTTTAGGACCCTGTGGACGCCTCCGAGAAGGTCGGGTAGGCTGTTTGGAGTGTTTATCCGACTGCATAATAAATTWAAAAAATGATGTCCCCCCCACTTCTAAAAACAAAGTTGAGCCCCTGGATAAGTATGCCTCTAACTTTCTCACTCATTATTCACGATTAATTCAGGATTATCCGTAATCATGGTAGCATCCACATTTGTCCAAATATTTTTGGTTCCCTGCATAGAGTTGATCAGGCTGTTGATTGTGGCCTGTAGAATGTTGTCACACTCCTCTTCAATGGCTGTGCGAAGTTGCTGGATTTTGTCGGGAACTGGAACATGCTGTCATACACGTCCATGCAGAGCATCCCAAACCTGCTCAATGTGTGACATGTCTGGTGAGTATGCAGGCCATGGAATAACTGGGACATTTTCATCTTCCAGGAATGATGTACAGTTTCTTGCAACATGGGGCTGTGCATGATCATGCTGAAACATGAGGTGATGGCGACGGATAAAAGGCACTACAATGGGCCTCCAGAATCTCGTCACGGTATCTCTGTGCATTTAAATTGCCATCTATAAAATGCAATTGTGTTTGTTGTCCATAGCTTATGCCTGCCCATACCATAACCCCACCTCCACCAAGGGGCACTCTGTTCACAACATTGACATCAGCAAACCGCTCGGCCACACAACACCATACCACGTGCTCTGCGGTTGTGAAGCCAGTTGGATATACTGCCAAATTCTCAAAAAGACATTGTAAGCGGCTTATGGTAGAGAAATGAACATTCCATTCTCTGGCAACAGCTCTGGTGGACATTCCTGCAGTCAGCATGCCAATTGCACACTCCCTCAAAACTTGAGATATCTGTGGCATTGCGTTGTATGACAAAACTGCACATTTTAGAGTGGCCTTTTATTGTCCCCAGCAGAAGGTGAGCCTGTGTAATGATCATGCTGTTTAATCAGATTCTTAATATGCCACACCTATCAGGTGGATGGATTATCTTGGCAAAGGAGAAATGCTTACTAACACGAATATAAACAAATTTGTGCACAAAATCTGAGAGAAATATTATTTTTGTGCACACAGAAAATGTCTGCCATCTTTTATGGGACCAACATTTTACATGTTGCATTTATATTTTTGTTCAGTATAGATTGCAATGCACCGATTGCCTTGGGGACCCTGTGTTAAATAAGAACATGCCTCTGAAAAACTATTTTGAGAGCAATAATTGGCTTACACGTGTAACTACAAAACCTTAAATTAACCAAAGCCGCTACTCTAGAGCTCCTTTTTGTTTCCAACTACGTGTAACTTTCATTCAGTCGGCAGACAAAAGTAGSCTACTCAGAAAACGTACTTCTCCGTCAACTGAGTAGCCTAGCTGACAGCCCTCCCCTTTATTCGCCTCTTCGCCCTGGCGGTGATCATTGGATTTGAGTGCCCTGGAGACTCCATGAAGAGGGAATGAAATAGGACTTCATACCGGGATCATGGCGGCGCCGCTTGGGCGGGAGACCTTACCTGAGCACTGGTCCTACGGTGTCTGCGGAGATGGCAGGGTGTTTTTCGTTCAGTGAGTCGGATATGTGCTTTGGCGAGGCGAAATGTGGTCGTTCTTTTTTGGCTCTTTAAGGAGAGTTCGATTGGCTAGTGTTTATTTCCTCTTAACAGGTGTTTTGTCTTTCTGGCAGCGATGAAACGAACACAACTGCTTGGCTCCATCCGAAAACGGGCGAACCTGTCAATTCCGGACACATGATACGGTCAGGTATGCATGCATTCGTATCAGATTATTAATGCTGTTTGGCCTACTTCGCAGAAGAGCGGGTTTCTTTTGTGCGTTATTGATATACCGGTAGCCTAATGATGCACGAAACTTTCAGGGAATGCGCCTACCCTCGAAGATAACGCACATTTTTACTCGCCCATTGCAGATTTACCTCGAGGATGGGAAGAGGGTTTCACGAACGAAGGGGCCAGCTACTTCATAAAGTAAGTCAAAGCAATTGAATTCGACTATATTATGTTGTGGCGAAGTACCTGAGCGCACTACTGCCGTTGAGGTTACTAGGGGAGCAAAAAATATGTCTCCTCTAGCCTACTGACAGGTGTGTGTGTTCATAGGTTAAAATACTTCAGTTACAGTTGTTTTACAACTAGCCCGATAATGGACTAAAGGAACCTAACGTTACTCTTTAGTCCAGGGATCTTACATGTTCTGTTTATAGGCGAATTGGCTCTGGAAGCCAAAACAGCCAAATACTCTATSTAAACGTGAATTGATTCTCAATTGTGGTATGGTTCTAGAAACATAAATCCCTCTACTTTCATATCASATCAAAATAATTTCACAAATGCAAAATACTTACTGACTGTACCCAGTGGCGATTTTAGCATGTCAGTCTTGGTGGGGCAAAACAAAAAAAATMMGGGAATCATTCCAGCAAAGCCACTACACAACACCAAACAATGRATTGGTTGCACTATAACGATGACAAACGGTGCCCACAAACTYTTAGGGCCTACATAAAGCTGTCCCAACAGCAGAGCCGAGTCCCAACACCTTACCACTGCTACACCTGTCTTTCAGCAGAGCCTTGTCTGGCAGCGAAACAGTTCATTCAGCCTCATTTACTGCCTTAAAAAAAAGCATAGCTGATATGGCGGACTTGCTTCAACAAATGTAGTTTCTACTGACAATTGAGATGTACAAATTATGGCATAAGGGGACGACAAGCGGATAAGAGGCAATCTAATTAACGAGCAACCGATGACGGACGTAGTCAATATAACTATTTGTTCAGCACTTTTTGAAATGTACAGTGACAGATTTCAGAACATGGGCCGTCAGACAGAACCGTAAGATAAATAAAGGGGGCATATAAGCAGACAATGAAAGCTCTTACAATATTCAATGATTACATTTCTCTAAAACATGTTATAGGCTATTTGTGCACCARCAAGTTTGAACAGTAGGTGAAATTAAGAGGTGAAAATAGACCAAATTATTAGGGTGAAGCACATGGGCTACTAACTGCTTACTACACAACATACACTAAGTATTCATTTCTTAGCTACAGTATACATTTCTCCCTTGCATGTTACACCATGTATGCTGCTGCATAAAGACATTTTTGGACTCACCTTGTGAAGGTGGCACAGCGGTCCTTTTGTAGGCACATTTTGTCATCAAAGTCTGGCATTCTCTGGATTTATGGTGGGAACTCTGGGAGAGAAAAAAAAACACAGCCACTCCATTGAATAGCAGGCTAACGTTAGTGGTTTCRTTGCAACTCTTATCCACTGATTCCTTCCAAACAAGTCGTTGTTGAATTTGCGATTTCCAACTTGTTGTGTAATGTTTATGTACAATGGCCGATGAGCACCGATACGTTTTATCTATAATTTCTCTTCATATGACAAGGATTAAAAAGGATTTGCCAGTAGATTGTCGACTTGATGACAACTGATGATGACTGCTAGCTAAGACTTTGAAAGTAAGATGTTGACATCAGTCCAATCAAAGCTACTGTAGATAAAACGTGATTTGATGTCATTCTATCTGTGGCCAATAACCTTGAGCCTTCTTGGAATTGGCACTTCTAATATAACTCTACGGCAGAACCCAAGGGGCTAACAGTTTTGAGCTCTAACCTTAGAATTGGGGATGACGTACTGTCCCATGAGTGACAGGAAACGGAGCCAATCATGACAGAAAACTGAGCCAATCAGGCGCAACGCTCTGTATTTTTCGGCTGGCTAGCCCCACCACCAAATAAAGCTCTGAGCTAGGCTGAAACACCTGCATTTTGGTGCTGCTTTACTCAAGAAAGCAAAAAAGAGACCATGTTTGTATGACATTTAAAATAAAAAAAAGATTTCACCCCATGCTTCCTGATGCAGCTCCCATAAYTTGGATTGGCTTGATGMGCACTTCTTATGTACCGTACAGTCAAGCTGCTCCCACAACAGTCCAATAGGGTTGAGATCCGGTGACTGTGCTGGCCACTCCATTATAGACAGAATACCAGCTGACTGCTTCTTCCCTAAATAGTTCTTGCATAGTTTGGAGCTGTGCTTGTCCTGTTGTAGGAGGAAATTGGCTCCAATTAAGCGCCGTCCACAGGGTATGGCATGGCGTTGCAAAATGGAGTGATAGCCTTCCTCCTTCAAGATCCCTTTTACCCTGTACAAATCTCCCACTTTACCACCACCAAAGCACCCCCAGACCATCACATTGCCTCCACCATGCTTGACAGATGGCATCAAGCACTCCTCCAGCATCTTTTCATTTTTTCTGCATCTCACGAATGTTCTTCTTTGTGATCCGAACACCTCAAACTTAGATTCGTCTGTCCATAACACTTTTTTCCAATCTTCCTCTGTCCAGTGTCTGTGTTCTTTTTACCCATCTTAATTGTTTCTTTTTATTGGCCAGTCTTAGGTATGGCTTTTTCTTTGCAACTCTGCCTAGAAGGCCAGCATCCCGGAGTCGCCTCTTCACTGTTGATGTTGAGACTGGTGTTTTGCGGGTACTATTTAATGAAGCTGRCAGTTGAGGACTTGTGAGGCGRCTGTTTCTKAAACTAGACACTAATGTACTTGTCCTCTTGCTCAGTTGTGCACCGGGGCCTCTCACTTCTCTTTCTATTCTGGTTAGAGKCAGTTTGCYCTGTTCTGTGAAGGAAGTAGTACACAGCGTTGTACCAGACATTCAGTTTCTTGGCAATTTCTCACTTGGAATAGCCATCATTTCTCAGAACAAGAATAAACTGACGAGTTTCAGAAGAAAGTTCTTTGTTTCTGGCCATTTTGAGCATGTAATTGAACCCACAAAGGCTGATGCTCCAGGCACTCAACTAGTCTAAAGAAGGCCAGTTTTATTGCTTCTTTAATCAGAACAACAGTTTTCAGCTGTGTTAACATAATTGCAAAAGGGTTTTCTAATGATCAATTAGCCTTTTTAAAATGATKAACTTGGATTAGCTGACACAACGTCCCATTGGAACACAGGAGTGATGGTTGCTGATAATGGGCCTCTGTACGCCTATGTAGATATTCCATAAAAAATCTCCCGTTTCCAGCTACAATAGTKATTTACAACATTAACAATGTTTACACTTTATTTTCTGATCAATTTGATGTTATTTTAATGGACAAAATTAGCTTTTCTTTCAAAAACAAGGACATTTCTAAGTGACCCCAAACGTTTGAACAGTAGTGTATGTATATGTGTATATATATATAATATATATTTGATTTTTAACCAAAAAGTGTGCTGCTCAAACAGGTGGGACTCTGCCCCACCTGCTCTGAATGACGGGTCACCACTGACTGTACCTCTGTTTTAGCAGTTGCGCCCGACAGCATTTTTCAGCGACAACACTTTTGTGGCATCTGCCTTCCTACATACAGGTGTCAAGGAGACGCAGCTAGCTAATTAGCACAGGTAGTCAGATCTGTTTTCTGTAAACAAGCGCTGTAACATGGAGATGTGGCTGTGTGGGAACCCATAATCCTAACCCTATAAAGGCGTGTATTTATTTATTTTTTAATTGAAAATTATTTCTTGCTGWTATGAAAGATTAGATCCTTATGCTTCCAAGACTGTACCGCAAGCGATGCGTGTTAATGTTCAGACCTAGCGCCCCGGGGCTCTGAACAAAACTTCCCCCGTACGGAAGACGCCTTRGTCTAATGACTCTTACGTGTAATGGACCTGAGAGTCGTGACCAAGGGCTAGTCTACAACGCACCCTCTCTTGTTGACTTGGTTGTGCATTGAACACTTGTGACTATTGTTTGACTATCTGGAAAATTGGTTGTTCAATATCACAGCTACTGCTTTAGTCTGCAAAAAATGTTGCGCGTGTTTGACAATCTTATTCGGGATGTTTTCGACATCTACGACACTTATGATCTTGACACTTATGATCTTGACGTGAGGCTCGACGTGTTATCGTCCTCTTCGCTATTAGTTTCAGTAAGGTGTATTAGGCTACTGTCCATTGTCGATTTACACACTAGTTGAGATTTCACACGTTGATTTCCCCCAGTTTATCTTCCGCTGTCAGTGTGACTCAATATATTGTTTTATTTCTTTGTGTTCCTTGGGACATTGCATTTCTGTGTAGTTTTCCTATGTGCTATTATTTACATACAGCTATTATTGTAGTATTGTGAAGGCCCAGCACTCTTGATACCTATAAAGGGAGGTAATGTAAACAATGAAGCTCAGGGCACTTGCATGCTATTTGCTAATGTCGGTGTTCAATGAAGTTCCTTTTCCAGTGTCTGTCTCCACTCTAAAATGTGACCTTTTATTTAACTAGGCAAGTCATTTAAGAACAAATTCTTATTGTGCACCGCCCTATGGGACTCCCAATCACGGCCGCTGGTGATACAGCCTGGATTCGAACCAAGGTGCAGTGCCTTAGACCGCTGCTCCACTCGGGAGCCCCAAGCTCCTTGCCAGGAGTGCAGAGCATCACAACTGTGACCTGGCAGCATGTCGTGTTATGATTCCAGATAACACTACTGTGACATAGGGTCTGCTGTTATGTGACAATGCTATTATGCAACTCAGGACTACTGCAGGATCAATACTCCCTGGTGAAATGAATCCTAGTGAGTGACTTCAGTATAGTTGGCCTGTCTGGCCAGCATTGGACTTGTGTGTGTGTATGTATGTATGTATATATAATATATATATATATATATATATATATATATATATATATATATACAGTGGGAGAACAAGTATTTGATACACTCCGAGTTTTTGCAGTTTCCTACTTACAAACATGTAGAGGTCTGTAATTTTTATCATAGGTACACTTCAAACTGTGAGAGACGGAATCTAAATACAAAAATCCAGAAAATCACATTGTATGATTTTTAAATAAATTAATTTGCTTATTTTATTTGCCATGACATAAGGTATTTGATTCACCTACCAACCTAGTTAAGAATCCGGCTCTCACAGGACCTGTTAGTTTTCTTTAAGAAGCCCTCCTGTTCTCCACTCTTTACCTGTATTAACTTTTGCAACCTGTTTGAACTCTTACCTGTATAAAAGACACTGTCCCACACTCAATCAAACAGATCCAACCCTCCACAATGGCCAAGACCAGAGAGCTGTGTAAGGACATCAGGGACATATAAATGCTCAACCTGCACCAAGGCTGGGATGGCTAAGGACAATAGGCAAGCAGCTTGGTGAGAAGGAACAACTGTTGGCCATTATTAGAAAAATTAGGAAGAAAGTTTCAGCAATGTACGGTCAAATCACCCTCGGTCTGGGGCTCCATGCAAGATTTCACCTCGTGGGGCATCAATGGATTTCATGAGGAAGGTGAGGATTCAGCCCAGAACTACACGGCAGGACCTGGTCAATGACCTGAAGAGAGCTGGGACCACAGTTCTCAAAGAAACCATTAGTAACACACTACGCCGTCAATGGATTAAAATCCTTGAAGCGCACGCAAGGTCCCCCTGCTAACCAGTGGCCATGTCCAGGCCTGTCTGAAGTTTGCAATGCACCATCTGGATGATCCAGAGGAGGGAATGGGAGAAAGGTCAGTGGTCTGATTGAGACAAAAATTAGAATGCTTTTTAGGTTCTATACTTCCAAACTCGCCGTTGGTTTGAGTGAAGATAGAAGTATTGCAGTAACAACCCCAAGAACCACCATCCCAAACCGTGAAGCTGACGACTCGCGAGGTAGAGGAAGCATCCATATCTCTTTGGGGATGCTTCTTTCTGGCCAAAGGGACCAGGACGACTGCAACCCCGTATCACATTGGATGGGGAGGAATGGATGGGCCATGGATTCTATTCGCGGAGATCTTGCCAAGACAACCTCCATTCCCTCAGTAAGAGCCATGAAGAATGGTCGTGGCCTGGTTCTTCCGAGCACTGACAACGACACAAAGCACACAGCCATTAGGCAACTTAAGGAGGGCTCCGCTAGAAGCATCTCAAAGTGCCTGGAGTGGGCACTAGCGCGATGTCTCCAGACCTGAACCCCAATACGGAAAATCTTTGAGAGGAGACCTGAAAAGTCCGTGATTTGCCCAGTCAGACATGCCCCGAAAACCCTGAAGGATCTGGAGAAGATCTGTAGGGAGGAGGGGCCAAAATCCCTTGCTGCAGTGTGTGCAAACCTAGTCAAGAACCTACAGGGCAAACGTATTATCTCTGTAATTCAGACAAAGGTTTATGCTGCTTACCCAAATATAGTTCTTGCTTTCTGATGTATCAAAAACTTATGTTCATGCAATAAAATGCAAATTAATTACTTAAAAATCATACAATGTGATTTTCTGGATTTTTGTTTTAGATTCCGTCTCTCARAGTTGAAGTGTACCTATGATAAAAATTACAGACCTCTACATGCTTTGTAAGTAGGAAAACCTGCAAAATCGGCAGTGTATCAAATACTTGTTCTCCCCACTGTATATGAGACTCCAATAATGAAAGATGCAAACTTCAGAGGCCTGGACCTCACCTATAGCTCTCTTTTGACATCCACCCACCTGTGTTGTTTTCAAACTATTCCTCCCTGGGAGTTTGAGCTTTGTACAGCCTCATCTCTGGCCACACAACTGCCGTACGAGTGGGAACCTTGTGGAAAAATAACAAGGTGAAGTATAACACCATTCCAACCCAATATCCTATTCTAGTTGTGGGGAGGACTATTTTCAAAGGTTATGTTTCTGTAACATCTCAAGGGCTCAAACAGTGTTTGTTCTGGCCGGCACTGCTACTGACTGGCTGAACATGTTTTCATATTTGTTTTACAATATCAAAGAGCTCTCTCCAATGGAATGTGTTTTTCATTGTCTTTGGACCCTCAGTTCTGTAATTTACGACCTCCCCCTGTGATCTGAATGTCCACTTAAAGTAACCGTTATGCCGTTAGATCGGTGCAGTCTGTTTTTATCAAGTGTGTGTGTGTGTGTGTGTCTTAATCCGCCCCATTTCTTGTATGCTCTCATAACACAACCCCACTCTCCCCCCTCAGTCAATTTACTATTGTCCATTTTTGGCATTCTCTTCAGAGACATGAAAGGGAAAGGGGGATACCTAGTCAGTTGTACAACAGAATGCCTTCAACTGAAATGTGTCTTCCGCGTTTAACCCAACCACTCTGAATCAGGGAGGTGCGGTGGGCTGCCTTAAATCGACATCCACGTCTTCGGGGCGCTCGGGGAACAGTGTGTTAACTGCCTTGCTCATACCACAGACATGGGAGAGTTCTGGTGAAATGCCCTCTCACTGTGTTTCTCTCTCGCTCAGGAGTAGTGTGGTCTAGCCTGGTCCCAGGTCTGTTTGTCTTGTCTTACCAACTCATACGGCCAATGTCAATCAATTAGGTGCAAACAGGCCTGGGACCAGGACAGGGACAAATGTTTGTTGTTTTGGCTCTGTACTCCAGCACTTTGGATGATACAATGACAGAGAACAAATAATGAACACTAATTGTAATACAATGAAAAAAATAAACACGACCRAAAGCATAGCTACTTTCTTTAGATACCTAATCTGTCTTTTCTCCGGATTTGTCAAGCCAACTRTCTATGTCAACTACCTGAATGGGAGCTGTGTGCTTTAAGTGGAAAGAACTACTGAAAGTATACCCACTTTTTAGACCACCAAAACACAAGTCTCCCAGAGGCACTCAAGTGAAAGAAAAGAGCATGTACCCACCTGTGCATTCACAATATCTCACCGCATATTCTAACCGTCTTTATGTGCGTCACCAAAACGCAGCCATCCGAAACCCCATTCTTTCTACTTACTAACACATCAACAAAACAGACTGAGCTCAAAGATGATGATGAATTCATTATGGAGATAGGAAGGCCAAATGTGTGCCTTATCTGTGCCTCTGGCTGTTTGCATTGGGCCACATTTCATATCCGTCTCAACTGTTACTCCTCCAGACTCTTATTTGCCTGGGGTTTGTGGTGAATAGTCCTGCTTACGCTCCAGGGGAGGGTCCACACACACATACGTCACATACACCCCCTCCTCCCTTTGGATGTCAGGGGCTACAAATGGGGGAGGGGGGGTAGCTTGCTRGGAGCCCCTTCAGGAGTCCCTTGAGCCTGCTATCGTGCGTGCGCTGCAGGGGCAGAGCGGGATCAAATCCTAGGGATGAAAGAGGAAAACTAGGGGATAAACCCCTCGCAGGAATGTCAGAGGGATCTTAACTCCGGCTGTGCCTATTGGAGGAGGGATGGTTGGTACAGAAGGACTGGGGGGGGATGCAGATGGCCCAGCCAGGAGTGAGTAGCAGATGTCAGGGCCAATCTCTAATGAAAGATGGCACTTCTAGCCCCCACCCCCACCCCCACCCCCTAAACCCAAGTCCTCTTAGCCTCCTCCTTTAGCCTGTTAGCAGATCTGAAMGCACTGGGTAGGTGGGAGCAAGTTGGTAATGGCTCCACTTAGACCTCCAAGGGGCTTTGGAGAGCTGTATGGGTCTTTCTACAAATAATTGGGCCAATGTGTGACATTGGGATCAACATTTCAAAATGGTTTGAAATAAAAATGATATATATAATTTTTTTATGCAGTTCCACATGTGTACTTKTTGGAATTAAAGTGAACTTCTGCAAATTGGCCCATAACTCCACCTATACAACAACATAGGCCTAGGTCTATACATTCTTTAAAAACCTCTTAAGGATCCCCGTAGGATCGGTGGGACGGTTGTATACCGGGACGGTTGTTGCTAACGTTTGTAATGTGACTAGAATGACGTTGTAAGCAGTGGCGAGTTTAGCATGTAAATCTTGGTGGGGCAAAAAAGAAAACAAAAAAATGTGGGATGCATGCCAGCAAAGCRCCTATACAACACAACACTAAACAATACATTAATTGCARTKTAATGGTGACAAACGGTGCCCACAAATTGTTAGGGCCTACATAAAYCTGTCCCAACAGCAGAGTCCCTACAGCAGTCCCAACACCTTACCACTGCTACACCTGGCTATCAACAGAGTCTTGTCTGGCAGTGAAACAGTTKATTCAGSCTWATTTACTGCCTTTTAAAAGAACATCGCTGATATGGCTGACTTGCTTAAGCAAATGTAGTTTCTACTGACAATTGAGATGTACAAACTATGGAATAAGGGGACAACAAGCGGATAAGAGGCAATCTGTAATTTCGATGAAGACAATAATGAGCGAGCGATGACGGATGTCTTCAATATAACTTTGTTCAGCACGTTTGAAATGTACAGCGACAGAATTCACAACATGGGCCGTTCTTAAAGTGTTCTCTCTGTACACCAAGTCAGAACCGTAGGATAAATGAAGGGGGCATATAAGCAGACAATGAAAGCTCTTATAATATTTGATTACATTCTCTAAAACAGGTTAGACTTCATGTGCACCACCAAGTTAGAAAAGTAGGTGAAATTAAGAGGTGAAAATATACCAAATTATTAGGGTGAGGCACATTGAACGCCATTTGGGTCTTTGCGTGTCAAAAAAGATACACGTCAAATAACATATATTCTATTATAGAATGTTGTGTTGAATTTGCACGTGCAAGCCAAACGCCACCACTACTGTCAGTAGCACTGTCAAAGCTGTACAAAAAAAGTCTGCAAACAAACACACACTGGCCACGAACGATGTGTTTACAATACCGCCTTGGTGAAAATAGACCAAATTATTAGGTTGAGGCACATGGGCTACTAATAGCTTACTACACAACATACACTTAGTATTACTTTCTTAGCTACAATATACATATCTCCATAGCATATTACATAATTTGTGCAGCAGCATAACGTTACAAGACATTTTTGGACTCACCTTGTGCTGTGCTCATTTAACAGGAAGGTGGTGCGGCGGTCCTGTGGGCAAATGCTGTCATCAAAGTTMGGCATTCTCTGGATTTATGGGGGGAACTCACAGCCACTCCACTSAATAGCAGGCTAYTGGTTGCTTTGCAATGCTTGTAGTTAGCCACGGATTCCTTCCAAACCACTCATTGTTGAATTTGCYATTTCCAACTTGTTGTGTAATGTTTATGTCCAATGGCCCATGAGCACCAATACGTTTTATCTATAATTTCTCTACATTATTTCTCTTCATARGACGAGGATTGAAAAGGATTTGCCAGTAGATTGTCCACTTGATTCATGATGATGACTGCTAGCTATGATTTTGAAAGTAAGATGTTGACATGATCAGTCCAATCAAAGCTACTGTACATATAATGTGATTTMACGTAATTTTGTCTGTGGCCAATGACCTTGAGCCTTCTTGGAAGGGCTCTTCTAATGTAACTCTATGGCAGGACCCAAAGGGCTTAAATGTTCGATGTCTACCCTTACTAAGGACTTAGACTTGGCCTGTGATGAAGTGTCCCCATGAGTGACAGAACACTGAGCCAATCACGGCGCAATGCACCTATTTTCTGCTGGCTGCCCCACCACCACAGAAAGCACTGAGCTAGGCTGAAACACCTGCATTTTGGAGCTGCTTTACTCAAGAAAGCAGAAAAGAGACCATGTTTGTATGCGGCTTTATTTACTCAATGATATATATATCTTATTTTTTTTTTTTTTTTACATTGTTTGCTAACTGATATGTGACACTTATTAATGCCAAAATAARATGCAAAACAGGCAAGCCAATGGTTGTAAGTAACAGCAAACTTTCCAGGACAGACATGTCTTATATGGGTAGAAAGCTTAAATTCTTGTCATTCTAACTCCACTGTCCAATTTACAGTAGCTATTACAGTGAAAGAATACAGTGCTATTGTTTGAGAAGAGTGCGCAACAAAACTTTTATCCCAGCAACTGGTTTGATACATTCACCTGTAGGATTCACCTGTAGGATTCAAATGTAGGAACTGGGTGCCAGACGTGCTCAATGGGAGTGAGATCCGGGCTCTTCGCTGGCCATGGCAGAACACTGACATTRCTGTCTTGCAGGAAATCACACACAGAACGAGCAGTATGGCTGGTGGCATTGTCATGCTGGAGGGTCATGTCAGGATGAGCCTGCAGGAAGGGTACCACATGAGGAGAAGGAGGATGTCTTCCCTGTAACMCACAGCYTTGAGWTTGTMMTCATWGCAGGCAATCTCAGTTCGATGATGCTGTGACACATCCCAGACCATGACGGACCCTCCACCTCCAAATCGATCCCGCTCTAGAGTACAGGCCTCGGTGTAACGCTCATTCCTTCGACGATAAACGCAAATCCGACCATCACCCCTGGTGAGAGAGAACCACAACTCYTCAGTGAAGAGCACTTTTTGCCAGTCCTGTCTGGTCCAGTGACGGTGGGTTTGGGCCCATAGGCGACGTTGTTTCCGGTGATGTCTGGTGAGGACCTGCCTTACTACAGGCCAACAAGCCCTCAGTCCAGCCTTTCTCAGCCTATTGCGGGCAGTCTGAGCACTGATGGAGGGATTATGCGTTCCTGGTATAACTCGGGCAGTTGTTGCCATCCTGTACCTGTCCCGCAGGTTTGATGTTCGGATGTAACGATCCTGTGCAGGTGTTGTTACACGTGATCTACCACTGCAAGGACGATCAGCTGTCCGTTGAGTCTCCCTGTAGCGCTGTCTTAGGCGTCTCACAGTACGGACATTGCAATTCATTGCCCTGGCCACATCTGCAGTCCTCATGCCTCCTTGCAGCATGCCTAAGGCACGTTCACGCAGATGAGCAGGGACCCTGGGCATCTTTTTTTTTGTGTTTTTCAGAGTCAGTTGAAAGGCCTCTTTAGTGTCCTAAGTTTTCATAACTGTGACCTTAATTGCCTACCGTCTGTAAGCAAACGAAAGTGGCCACATCTCTCACAAAAACAGATTCAAAAATGTAGTCACTGATAATTATAAGGGAGCAGGAGAACTTATAAATTGGCTACAATAATTGCAAGGAGTTTTCAAGCACCAAATTGACAAAGTCCGATTTTTCAAGTTAGGCCTATTCCAGTACTTGAATTTCTGAGCTCCAAGTTCAAGTAGGCTACTTCAAGCCCCTTGTGTTGTTTAACGTTGCCGGTGTAACATGGAAAACAAAATGTTTTTGTCATTATTTCATTACCAGATCATCATTGTGAATAAGCCCACMAGGCTATGTKATTTGTKATTATTTCATTACCAGATCATCATTGTGAATAAMCCCACTAGGCTATATAATTTGTCATTATTTAAGGGATAATGCCAGAGAAGCCGGTGTTTTGGAGGATATATTGGCACTGGTATTAGGCCCGAGACAATGTTAAAGCTAACGAGACCCTGCTGTAAATCAAGCAGACAACAGATGATCAACCTCAATTCGCTAGCGATATTAGATCCAACGTGGATCCAGGCACCACTGTCTTCACCGGCATAACGAATGAGACACCATAATATTCTGTACATTCCTCGCAAATGCATTTTTCCCCCCAGCACTTGGGCTGTTGTTGCATTGCATGCACTCACGACAGCTGTTCGTCACTTGCCTGTCATTCTGATAATTCCTTCCTGGTGTGAAAATATCACTGTGTAATTAAACAGCTCAACACCAGATGTAATACCACAATTATTATGCATTATTGAAGAACCATGTTAATGACAGCTTCAATTTAGGTTTTAAGTATCAACTATCTTTCTGTTAGAAGTATTAGGTTTTTCAATTGCATTTATTATTTTGGATTTGTGTGCCCACAAACTGTTTTCACCATGTAACAAGGAGACACACAAAGTTATGTAGTTACAGTGCATTTCTGACCGCTAGATCCAGGAGTCCTACAGGGTTCAATGTCTAATTTAACTGATTTAATGCTTAGTATGTGATATACTGACACCTTACACTGCCATAAATGCAAGYAKAGAAAAGTACTGTTTTATGTCACACGATTTTGGACAAATCCGTCGAGACACCAACCAAAGGTTTAAAATCAACTCGTGAATTTGATTGAATATAGCTACGATCCCCTATATCTTTATATCAAACAATTATCAATGACTTATCAACCGCTGTAACAAGTTTAACTACGAACYGTGTAACTTCAGAACGGTATATTTATTACTAAAATTGCTTGATCAAACCCACTTGACCTAAAGCCGTCAGTCGCTCTGGGCGTTCAGGATGCAATATACAGCTGTTATGCATATAACAAATAACCACATGTAGCATCTGCACTGGGATTCGATAGCATGCTGCTGCCACCTGCAGCGCTAGAGCAGGGAATTGCCAGGGACCTCATGATACGATATTATCACGATACTCATGTGCTGATACGATGTGATATTTCAAAGACGCAACCCTAGCTTAACATCACACTTGGGTGGCTGGTCTTGACATAGAAGWTTACACGAAACATTGTTCTTTGTAATATTGTCTTAGATGGACTATTTACATACTTTAAGACTTTATATTCCTCGTATCAAAAACAAGGKAACATTTTTCTGGCGCTCTGGCCTTGACTGTGGAGAAAGCCACCGTGCGTCATGACTGCCTCCTGTGAGTTTGACCGGTCAGGCAAAGAGGAGCTGTGCTAAGCTCTTTACGACTACGCCAAGTATTGTAGAAGTCTTGTGATATCAAACAGGCTAAAACCATGTGGTAACACTTGTTGTAAAACATTTCGATTCTACGTTGTTATGACACAAATTGTTTTAAAGCGTAATGTGACATTACAACGAAGAAGTTACCGCTAACAACGAGCACAACCCCCCCCCCCGACATCATTGCTGCACGCGTAATAGAACATCACAGTATCTACTGCAATTTTTCCCCCACCATTTCCCCCCCCACCCCAGCTCTGCAACAATAACATTGGTGGTGGGGCAACGTGGCGCTGTTTACGCCTTCTGCGGATTCCACCATTAGGTCAGTAGTCTAGTGGTAGCCTAATGCTAGCTATTTGAGTAAGATTGATTGTTTTGTTTCAGTGTCATATACCTTTTTTAGGTGCCCATATGGGCTTACCAATAACGACATGTTGTATCATTATTATGCCACGTAGAGGATATGCAGGGCTTACGCTAACTAAGATTTATTTAGTAGGCCTGTGGAAAAGCCACGAGTATATAGGGTCAGCTTGCTCCAGCTCTCTTTTGTTACAGCTAGGATACAAAGGACTTTGTTTCGTCTCGTAGACAGTGGGTGTCCCAAATGGGATCCTACACCCAATGTAGTGCACTACTTTTGTCCAGGGCCCGTAGGGTTCTGGTCAAACGTAGTGCACTTTATAGGGAATAGGTTGCCATTTGGGATAAATACCATGGCTAGTTCAAAGAGCAGCATTTTTGTGGCAGCCAAAGAAAGGGCGGTTAAGATGATGCTCTGTAAGCAATAGTTTTTTAAACTTTGGGCTCAAAACAGGCAAACTGAGTTAGTTTGCTCACTGTACCGCATTTTTGTTCTTTGGAAATGTCAAACCAAGGACGGTCTCCATGCACGGTTGTGGAATGTTTAATTGTTTTAGTGGAACTTTCTTTTGACAACTCTTCGTTGCAACTCAGTTATTTGACAACAGAGGGCCTATGGACCAGCCATTTCTGCTGTATACCATCTATCTATCCATGTATTGCCTGTCTGGTAGCTGGGAGATTGGAATATATCTCTGGTAGTGTGAGTGATTAACCTATAGAGGAGTCACCGGTAAATCGTCTGTCTTACTCTATGAAAGAAACATCGGCTTTGGAGTCACAAATACTGTGTCATTGTTCAGTGTGARGAGCTGTGTGTTTTTGGAAGGAATGGTTTTGTATTCCGTTGCTGCCTGTACTGCACTCGGCAAAACAAATCAACACGCACCGCATGACTGTCTGGATTGGCACCGACTTGAGTAAAACTTGAATATTTCTATTTTCTGTTCAAAAAGAAAGTATGAAAGGAGGGAAGGTGGGAAAGAGGGGTTCGGTGTCCTTGGAAAGAGTGATCATTTTTTTCTCTGAATCAGAGCTTCCCAGTGGGCTAGTTGTGCTGAGGCTGCTTGTTCTCGCCCCTCAAACACTCTCACACATATCTATATATATATATATATATATATATAGAGATATATATATATATATATAGATGGCACACACACATATATATGGCACACACACAGTGGCAAGAGAAAGTGTGTGAACCCTTTGGAAATACCTGGATTTCTGCATAAATTGGTCCTATAATGTTATCTGATCTTCTAGGTCACAACAATATTACAAACACAGTCTGCTTAAACTAATAACACACAAATAATTATACATTTTCATGTCTTTATTGAACACACCGTGTAAACATTCACAGTGCAMGGTGGGACAAGTATGTGAACCCTTGGATTTAATAACTCGTTGACCCTCCTTTGGCAGCAATAACCTCAACCAAATGTTTTCTGTAGTTGCGGATCAGACCTGCACAATGGTCAGGAGGAATTTTGGACCATTCCTCTTTACAAAACTGTTTCAGTTCAGCAATATTCTTGGGATGTCTGGTGTGACCTGCTCTCTTGAGCTCATGCCACAGCATCTCAATCGGGTTGAGGTCAGGACTCTGACTGGGCCACTCCAGAAGGTGTCTCTTTGGTTGGAGCCATTCTGTTGTTGATTTACTTCTGTGTTTTGGGTCGTTGTCCTGTTGCATCACCCAACTTTCGGTTGAGCTTCAGTTGGCGGACAGGTAGCCTAACATTCTCCTGCAAAATGTCTTGATAAACTTGGGAATTCATTTTTCCGTCGACGATAGCAAGCTGCACAGGCCCTGAGGCAGCAAAGCAGCCCCAAACCACYATGCTCAATATAGACAAGAAAAATACAATAATTTGTGTGTTATTAGTTTAAGCATACTGTTAGTCTATTTTTGTGACTTAGATGAAGATCAGATCAAATTTGATGACCAATTTATGCAGAAATCCAGGTAATTCCAAAGGGTTCACATACTTTTTCTTGCCACTGTATATACAGGCATATACAGTCTGTCTGTGAGAATAAGGGATGCAGGGAGTTTCTGCTGTGACTCAGCTAGGTATTTCCAAGGTTGAGAGGAGAGGGGGGACAGCTGAGCTCATAGCAACCCAGTGGTCAGGTCATAACCTCTACACCAGGGTTTCCAAAACTCTGTCCTGGTGCCCCACCTGGGTGCATGTTTTGGGTTTTTGCCCTAGCACAACACAGCAGATTCAAATAATCTATGCTTGCTAATGAGTTTATTTGAATCAGRTGTGTAGTGCTAGGACTAAAACCAAAACGTGGGGCACCAGGACCAAGTTTGGGAAACCCCGCTCTACACAACCTCTGCTCTCTGAAAAAGACAAGACTTCATAGTTGATATTTTATATTAGAAGGGTATTTGCATTAAAAGAGGGAGAATAACCAGGGGAATACCTGTTAAATGTTTCCTGTAACAAAGAGTCCGTCCCAAATGGCGCCCTATTGCCTATGTAGTGCACTACTTTCGACCCAAGGCCCATAAGCCTCTGGTCAAAAGCAGTGCACTTTATTGGGAATAGGAACATTCAGTCCGGTGCATTTAGCTGCAAAACGACTCAATCACTTCTTGAATAGAAAGAGGTTAGGGATCAGTGAGGTTGTGACACTGATGGAGCGTCATTGATCCCACATTGTCTAGGGAGAGATGGACGTAAGTGAACGAGAGGGGATTCCKAAAAAATGGAGAGAGGGAGAGAAAGAGAGAAGGCTGGATTTGAAGAGGAGTGGAGTGGGTAGGTGAGGAGAGTTGAGAATTGCAGGAGCAAGGGGAGCTGAGGAGGTAGTGCCTGTGTCCAAATACCCATACTAGCCTCATAAATAGTATGCGGAGAAAGTGTGTTATAGTGTGTGAAATGTAAAAAAACAAAGTGCTCAACGTGTCATCTAATGTGTGATTGCATTGATTCCTGCCATTCCTTCGTTTTGGTACAGCGCGTCAATGTATCTGCTTATCAGCTGTTGTCAGACACGTGAGTCAGAAAAGACGACTGAATTCTGCTAGATCAAACGCCGAAATGAGTATGCAGTTTAAGTAAGTGGTACGCTAGTATGGATATTCGGACACGGACAGTGAGAAAAGAGGAGGGGGAGGAGAGGGCAGTAGAGGAGGATAGATGAAAAGATAGGGGAGGAGGGGGGTGAGTGACTCACTGTTTCTGTTGCCTGACTCACCGGTCTGTGTTGTGGTGCTGAGCTCGGGAGGTTATTCAGCACTACAGGCAAATGATTTACTGTTTGTGTGTAAGGGGGGGCGGCATGGGCAAACCATATCAGACAACCTAACCTGAAATCACAACCTGAAGGTACATGCTACTGTACTGTTTGCTGAAGCTAAGATGAAAAGCATGCAGAGCACGTCAAGCCAAATACCGGTACTGTAATGGAATAGTGTTTATGTTCCCAACGGACTACTGTACTATGTACTGAACTATTTACAGAAAGCCTTGCTGCATCTCAGTTTGTTGAAATGTGTTTGACCAAGTAAAAAAGCCCTGATTCATTCATGCCAATGAGCCAATTGAAACATGCTCCTGTCATGGTGTCATTGACGCCTATTCTTCTTATATCCCAATAGTTTGATGGGTTTGCAACCCAAATGGCACCCTATTCCCTATATAGTGCACTACTTTTGACCAGGGTGGTAGGGTAWAAGTGATGCACTATATGGGGAATAGGGTGCAGTTTGGATAATGATAGCCCTAGCATTCACGAATGTTAGCAGATCGTTGCTCTGCTGATTGATGAACACTTGTTTCAGATAGAGAGCTGGACAGTGTGTACTGTAGGTATGTGCTCAAGATCTTTACACACACACACACAGTTACCAAGGATTCTAGAATATCTTCTCTGGTTGAAAACAGCCTCTTGTCCTTGACTTGGTCGACAGTTCTTTCCTGTGTGTGTGTGTGTGTGTTCGTTCAAGCTTTTGTGTCAGTATATCTCAGTACACAGTGCATTCGGGAAAGTATTCAGACCCCTTGACTTTTTCCACATTTTGTTACGTTACAACCTTATTCGAAAATGGATTTAAAAAAAAAAATCTCTCAACAATGTACACACAATAACCCACAATGACAAAGCAAAAACTGGTGTTTAGACATTTTTGCAAATAAAAGAAATACAAATAAAAATGTCCGGGCTCTGGCTGGGCCTCACAAGGACATTCATAGGCTTGACCGGAAGCCACTCCTGTGTTGTCTTGGCTGTGTGCTTAGGGTCGTTGTTCTGTTGGAAGATGAACCTTCGCCCCAGTCTGAGGTCCTGAGCACTCTGGAGCAGGTTTTCATCAAGGATCTCTCTGTATGTTGCTCCGTTCATCTTTTCCTCGATCCTGACTAGTCTCCCAGTCCCTGCCGCTGAAAAACATCAACACAGCATGAGGCTGCCACCACCATGCTTCACCGTAGGGATGGTGCCAGGTTTCCTCCAGACGTGACGCTTGGCATTCAGGCCAAAGGGTTCAATCTTGGTTTCATCAGACCAGAGAATCTTGTTTCTCATGGTCTGAGAGTCTTTAGGTGCCTTATGGCAAACTCCAAGCGGGCTGTCATGTGCCTTTTTACTGAGGAGTGGCTTCTGTCTGGCCACTCTACCATAAAGGCCTGATTAGTGGAGAGCTGCAGAGATGGTTGTCCTTCTGGAAGGTTCTCCCATCTTCACAGAGGAACCCCCCTTTGTTCAGGGACACATTATTTCATTTCTGTTAGTCACATGTCTGTGGAACTTGTTCAGTTTATGTCTCAGTTGTTGAATCTTGTTATGTTCATACACATATTTACACATGTTAAGTTTGCTGAAAATATACGCAGTTGACAGTGAGAGGATGTTTCTTTTTTTGCTGAGTTTATATCTGAATACTTTACAGTACCTGTCAAAAATGCCAAGAGTGCAAAAGCTCTCATCAGGCAGGGTGGCTACCTTGAAGAATCTAAAACTAAAATATATGTTGATTTGTATAACACTTTTTTTGGTTACTACATGATTCCGTTATATGTGTAGTTTTGTCTTCACTATTATTCTACAATGTAGAAAATAGTAAAAATGAAGGGAAAAACCCTGGAATGAGAAGGTGTCCAAACTTTTGACTGCTACTGTACTTTGAATGTATGTGAAAATAATTGATAGTATTTGAACCGAGGCGTGTGTGTGGGTGTTTGTACTGATCCCAGTATATCCCTAGCCTGGTAGTGCTGTCGTGACAACGGCCCTGGGTCCCTCGTGTCTCTGTGTGTGGTGCGAGAGGCAGCACAATGACGCCGTTGTTGCCTGCTGGGGTCTCTGGTAGCAGCGGTGGTGTTGTTGTACACATTCATTTGGATGCTGCCCCACTGGAGACTTGTTTGAGCCCTCAAACTCTCTGTGTGTGCAGTGCACTAATGATAAAAAACACTTCTTTAGAATGAGATMGGATTCTCGATGCTGAAAAGTACAAATCCAACCTGACCCCTTAAAAAGTATGTTTGACTGGSGCCCGTAGAGCATTTCGTAAACTCGACTGCAAACTTAAAATGGAAGTCTTTCATCTTCAACGTTGTCCTGGGGCAAGTTACCATTTTAGTCTTGAGTGTTTTAAATGCATCTGGACGAATCATTTATCTCTTGGAGGATGAATGTATAAAGAATGTAATATATTTGATAGAGAACTTGTTTTATCACCTCTGTTTGATAATACACAAGTGTATTGTTGACAGATAGGGCTAGTTMTGTTGGAGTTTTTTTTGACCAGGACCCATAGGGTCTGATCAAATGTAGTGCACTATACAGGGAATAGGGTGCCATTTGGGATGCWGCCTTAGAATGACTTATTTTAGTTATTTGACTGACTGACAAGGTCTTGGGTGGGCAGAGAAAAGAGTGGACTACAATATACACTGAACAAAAATATAAACACAACATGTGAAGTGGTGGTCCCATGTTTCATGAGCTGAAAAAAAAAGATCCTTACACAGGTGCACCTTGTGCTGGTGGACAATAAAAGGCCACTAATGTGCAGGTTTGTCACACAACACAATGCCACATCTTTCGCAAGTTGAGGGCGTGTGCAATTGGCATGCTGACTGCAGGAATGTCCACCAGAGCTGTTCCCAGAGAACGTAATGTTAATTTCTCTACCATAAGCCGCCTCCAACGTTGTTTTAAAGAATTTGGCAGTACGTCCAACCGCCCTCACAACCGCAGACCACGTGTATGGCGTCGTTTGGGCGAGCAGTTTGCTGATGTCAACATTGTGAACAGAGTGCACCATGGTGGCGGTGGGATTATGGTATGGGCATGCAATTTGAATGCACAGAGATACCGTGAAGAGWTCCTGAGGCACATTGTCATGCCATTGATCAGCCACCATCACCTCATGTTTTGGCATGATAATGCARGGCCCCATGTCGCAAGGATCTGAACACAATTCCTGGAAGCTGAAAATGGCCCAGTTCTTCCAGGGCTTGCATACTCACCAGACATGTCACCCATTGAGCATGTTTGGGGTGCTCTGGATAGACGTGTTTGACAGCGTGCTACGGTTCCTGCCAATATCCAGCAACTTCGCACAGACATTGAAAAGGAGTGGGACAACAGTCCACAGGCCACAATCAACAGCCTGATCAACTGTATGTGAAGGTGTCGCGATGCATGAGGCAAATAGCGGTCACACCAGATACTGACTGGTTTTCTGATCCACACCCCTACTTTTTTTTTCTTTCTTAAGGTATCTTTGACCAACTGTATTCCCAGTCATGTGAAATCCATAGATTAGCGCCTAATTTATTTAAATTGACTGATTTCCTCATATGAACTTTAACTCAGTAAAATCTTTGAAATTGTTGRGTTTTTATATTTTTTTTWATGGCCTTTTTAAGGATAAGTGTGTTTGTGTATTTTTTGTATATATCTCACACCAAACAAAGCCCAGATGTCAGAGAATAATTGGCTTTATTTCTTATGTTCACCCAGCTATCTGGTCTTGTCACGCTGCGTACACCTGTCTCACCGCGCTCGCACAAGCTCAGTGTGGGATCTTTGCACGTTGTCTCCGGGCTGGGCGCGGTTGTTTACCATGTTGGGAGCATGGCCAGGTACGAGGCCCTGCATGTGTCGGTGTGTGTTTTACGCTCAGTCGTGTGTGTGCATCTGATAAAGTAATGAATGATAAAGACTATTGCCACTTAATGTTTTAATTAAGTCTACCTTTTTCCTACAGGCAATATGTTGCCGGGTGTGTGTATGTGTGCGAGTAAATGTATAATAGTAAAACAAAGAACGTTTGGACAATCGTGAACTTTTTCGCCAGTCCCCACAAGGGAAAAAGGCTATTTTAGGGTTAGAATTAGGTTTGGGGTTCGGGAAAGTAGGATTTTGAATGGGGATCAATTGTTTGGTTCCCACATATCCACAGATGTTCCATCAATATTGTAATAACCAGCAGAGCTGGTATTAGTAGTGTGAAATTCATGCTTTTAACATGTATTTGCGGGTTGTTAGGTGTGTCGAATTTGACAGCCATGGTATGATACACCTTTGCACTCTGTTACAATAGCATTGTGTAGGCTACTGCATCTATCAAGAATGCTAAGAATGGATGCCGATCCGGAAAGAAGGGTTACCAAAATATACTGTTATTCTATGGTTCAGTCACTAACAACACGTTACACCAGGGCTGTGCGTATCAACATTGCTGTGAGTTTAGTATTTTGATCAGGAACACTTGTTTTATAGTATACATCAAATTGTTTTCAGGGGTGACAGTATTAGTCCAATGGGCCTTTTGTAACTGCTTCCTGTCTGATTCTCTATACACACACACACACACACACACACACACACACACACACACACACACACACACACACACACACACACACACACACACACACACACACACACCTTCCTCTTCGTCTCTCGCTGCCTCCCTCCTCATTTAAAGTGTAATTCCAATTTTGTTCACTCTTCTATGTTCCCTCTACTCACTCACTCACTCACTCACTCACTCACTCACTAGTAGAAAACCAAATCAACATGTGCATGCACTTTGGCTTTGCTCTCATGGCCTGCGGTCATGTGGGCCGCAGGCCATAGAAATAGAGTTACTAGAGGGTTCAAAGCCCCTCCCTCATACCACTTGAATAGTAATTCCCATTCTAGTAATTATATTTCTATGGGGGGGTGGATGTTTCCAGTTCATCATTACATGACTACGTCTCAAGTGGCACCCTATTCCCTATTTAGCGCACTARTTTTGACCTGGGCCKATAGGGCATGTGACTTCTGCTCAGCGAGATTTATTCCATAGACAAACAAGAGGGGCTCGTCTGACCATACAGAGCACAGATAGTGGAGGAGGACACACACAAAGGAGGGATTGAGGAAGTGATGGAGAGATGGCAGATGGATGCAGTGTTGTGGCCCAAACATCTGTCCAGTGTCCATGCTGCACCATGGGAGACAGTAGGCATTCTGTTACCCAAATGACAAGTGACAAATAGTGCTTGGGCACAAAACCATTAGCATTTTGAGTCTGAGTGGAAAGAGAGAGAGAGAGAGGGTGTCATGTGAGAGGACAAAGACTGAGGAAGAGACAGAAGACAGAGGATGAGAACGCAAAACAGAGGGAGGGGATGAGAGGGAGGACAAACACTGCATGGGACTTAGAGGATGGGAAAAAAGAGTGTGGGAGACYAAAACAGAGGGAAGGCTACATGGGAAATATTAGACTAGTTTGTCCTCTAAGGCATAGTTGAGGGATGGGGACCTGCTTTAGCTGTGACCCGGGTAGAGACTCGGGTCCCGAGCTGGTTCCCGTCAAGCGTCACGTCACCCGGCCAAGACGAACCAAGGCTATCGCTAGCGTAGATAGATGGGATCTGATATGCAACACCAGGTAAACATAGAATACTTCACCTTTTTATATACGTTCCTTATGTTGGCACCTAATTCAGTATTTTGTATTTTTATATATATATTTTTTCTAATTTGGTTTTGCCGAACCCTAATAGCAGGGTTTTGTTCCTTAGGCACCAAACGGAAGAAAACAGACAAATAGGTAGGTACTATCTGGACTGGTCCAATAAGAAACGCTCATTTTTTAATAATTTTTTTTACATTAAAAGCAACCCAGTAGTAGTGTTAGACACAGTATAAATGAATTGATATTGACCGGGCAGCGAGGCGAATGAACTGCTGCATTACAGCTTGTTACATCACGCCTGGTTTGTTTTGCGGTGTAGCGGTATGACCCGTCGTACATCACACTCCACAGGAACTGACATCTGCTTCACTCTGTTTTAACAGCACATGTACACAGTCAACCGCGCGCACAAACACATACATGCATGCATTCATACATACAGTCAATCGCACACATGCACACACACACGCACCCTAACGGCATCCGCCGAAAGCAAACATTGGCTTCATTCGGGGTGACAGCACTTTCCCCAGTCCCACTCGCCCAAGCCAGCCCATAAAACAGGTGGATACCCTCTCATCGTAGCAGTCTGATAGACCATAGATGGATAGAACAGACCGCATTATCCAAGCTGTGATTTGATTATCTGTCCAACTGCCGTTTTGAATTCAGGATTCAGTTGAGTCAAGAAATGTTATTCTTTTGAAAATGTGGATCAAATGGCTCATTTTAACAGTTATCTTTTTTTAGTGTGACACAGATATGGCAATGACTCTGGTAAATTATACAGCAATGTTGGTTGGGCATCGCTATGAGACTGATCTTCAGCTATGTCTACAGTTTCTGTTCAGAAAAACTTTAACATGCAAATCATTGATGACAAGGGCCAGATTCCTTCGAACCAGGGTTGTCAAACTCATTCCATGAAGGGCCTAGTGTCTGCAGGGTTTTGTTTTTCTTTKATTTAAGACCTAGACTATTATTATTTTTACTAATTAGTGACCTTAATTAATCAATCAAGTATATGGGAGGAGCGAAAACCGGCAGATACTCGGTCCTCTGTGGAAGGATTTTGACGCGTGCGTTAAACCATCAAACTGTGTCAAATGTATAACTTAGATTTTTACAATCAAACAATTGCTGCTACTGAACATAGCTGCAGATTACTGGATTCAATATATATGCAAAGACAACGCAACACTGCCAAGCTAGTGATAAGAAGACGTCCCTGCGGATTCCTGCCTGCCTCTTAAGGCTGACGTCCCATGGCGCTCATTTGATTATTAACTTCGCTTCCACGTACTGTGCTATTTATTCACCATCAAACAGTGGGTTGAAATGAAATTCACAACCTTACTTTTGTTTTATCAACTCCACGATATCAGGAGGAGGAAATGAGCCTTTTATACATTTTCATTCAGATATGAGAGATGGAAATTAAATTGAAATCGTTTTGACTGTTGGAAGGCAATACGATATGGATTACCCAAGGTATCTGAGGACGATTACTCTCCTGGGTGTTGTGAGTTCTTAATCTTGTTTAGCGACGGGGCACAGGACCAGSGTCCGACCATGTGTCATCAGTCTTTCGGTGGGGTCACTGAGGTTGTGTGTCTACCGCGTAACTGTGTGTGTGCTGTTTGTGTGTTACTTTCTTATGACGCAGGACAATTAAGTGCTGGTAGTGGCAGTGTTTAAGTGTTATTCGACATCCACAGACGCAGAGACGCGATAGTCCGGCATCCCGTTGTGACATAGCTACGCGGCTCACGCGGCTCTGAAACCACCATCCATGGGGGACGCACAGCCCGAACGCGCAACWCCGGCACCGCGTACGCATCGTCTATTCATTTGAATGTGTTGACAGTTGTCCGGAATTGCTTGAGCCGCGCAAAGAATTTGGATCGTATGAAAGCCAACAGCCCGATATTCTAGAACACTGCTCTGCCTCCACGTTTTGGACTCTGATAGGCACTTAAAAGTGTAAAAACCAGAGGCCTGTTCAGCAGGGTACAGCATTGTGGAATGTTCCGATTTTTAGAAATGTAARGTGTGTAACAAACCTCTCTTTTCTGACATGTAGAATAAGGAATCACCTCAGCTCCATTCATGGCGTGACATTTCAAGCTGCAAGGTTCCACACCGTTTATGCCCCTGAGGTGTCTTGACTGTTTCTCAGGCTCACTGACGTGGGATCACTGRTGTCTCTGTGGAACTCAGGTTACACTGTAGTGCTGCCCTGGCATTTCGACGCTCCTTTTATACCCGCTGTAAACTGTGTGTGTGACGAAGAAGATTCCATTTGGTGTCACACTGTCTAGGACGTACCCACTATATTTCTACCAGAGACTGGGAAGCTGTGGTTCCCCCTCCTTGGAGGACTGCTTGTAGTAAAACTAACACTTTTTCAGGAACTCTTACATTTAAAACGAACCCTTGAGAACTGACTAAATAGGTGTTGGAAAAGCATTTTGAAGGACCGGCCAGCAACACCACAGGTGCCGGAGCTGGTCCCCTGAGTGGGGGGGTTGAGAAATTCAAAGATATAGCCGATGTAGAATGGCTATGTCCCAGTGTGCCAAGTCACATGCCTACTGTACGTCCTTGARCCTGATGTAATGTCTAAGGAACCATAATCCAACGTTACCACAATGGTTTCTGTGTGAGAAACAGCTCGTTGTCTGTTGGYCTCAGTTGCACACAGACCCACCACCAGAAGTTGCTGTTGACTTTCCTGCTTTACAGCAAAATGTGTGAAGAACATTAAGTCTCAGTAAGATAAATCTAGACCTTCTCAATGAAAAACACGACTCTGAGTACTACAACGTTGGGTTGAATCTCTTATCTTWACACCAAACACCCACTTCCCTAAGAACAACCCTGCTTTTTCCCCTTATTGTTTGATGTAGGAACACTTTGTTCTCGTCACGTTTTTCTCCCGTGGCAGGTCCTCTTGAGGCACCTCTCTCTGTCACTTTAGATCTCTATCGGCTATGGGCGAGAGTGGTTTGATATATTTGGAAAGGATGTGAATTATTCAGCGGCGAGGATTGAGTTAGTGGTCCCGTAGCTCGCGCTTTTACTGTAAAGACCATGTCCGTGAAGTCTAACCGTGAAAGACTTGTTTTTCATTCGTGTCTMGATTGCCATATGTAACGTTGAGTTTGTCACAGGAAACAATCTTTTTTTTAATCCCCCCCCCCCCACATTAAACTGGTTACATGTCACAGTCGTTTGTCAGTTTCCTTTGCAGCTCAATATGAACCTCTCACTATAATCTGCTGTAGTCTCATGCGTGGGCACTGGTTGGCTGTTTTCYYCATGTACATCATGCATATAKAARWWTGGCTTTTTCTATAGAAAWAGGTCCTGCCTCTCGCTAAATAGTAGAAAGCAGATTATTCAGTCGACATTCCTATCGGTCCTACAAGATGGCGACATCTATATGAACGCAGCTGCCACTTCATTAAAGCCGTTYGCCGTATGACTCCCTGATAAAATAKAGGTTAAATAAATAAAAAAGTCCAAAATAAACATCAAGGCCACTAGCATCTGGCAACACAGTTTGGTTTGGGTCGGCACGTGTGAGAAGTGTAATGTGGTCTTGTGGAGAGGAATCATCAACTCAGCCATCCACTGTCAGTGACTGTAAAGAAAAGATGGCTTGGAACAACGCCACCACACGCTCGTCACTCTGTGTATCAACCAGTCTGTCAGCCAGCCTGTCTGTCAGCCAGCCTGTCTGTCGGCCAGTCTGTCTAGCAGTCAGGCACACAATCGGACTGTGCAGTAACAGCAAAGCCCTGTCTGTTTGGCTGAATCGGTTTAGAGGGAGAGGAAAAAGCAGTCAATTAGCAAAGGGACCACTTTTGACCTCCCCGGGGTGTATTGTAATGGTAAACCGGGGTGTATTGTAATGGTAAACCTCGCTCTGTTAGGCAGTGAGAGCAGCCGGTGTGAGGTGAAACTAAACCCAGTGTATTTTGGCCATTTTACACATTGTTGTTGCTCTTTTAGTCCTGAGGCTCAGTTAAGGGGATATTTGAATGTTGTCAACTAAAACTGAATAAAGGCTACTGCATTTCTTTCGCAGTATGGCTTGTCTACCTTTGCAGTTAATATTATACAAGTCTATAGAGGCAATGCCAGAAAGAATAGTAACAGAACATTGTCTGTGTATTGTTAGCAGACCTCGCATGTCGTAGTTGCGACTTTATGAATTGATCCTTTTAGATGTCCTTTAGAGGCGATTGCATGTGACTGTTCCTATACCAAGCTGGTCCTTTGAGTGTACGAGGAGACATTTAAAGCAGAGTTGTGACGGGACACCTCAATGTTTGAAAACAATTATTTTGGTTATTGAACTACAGTAGGTGAAGTGGATTTACATCCGGTAATGGAATTACGGTAACGGAATTATATCGTGGGTCCCTGATCTGTACTATATAGAAATYCATGATTCTGGATATTAATATCATTTTCTTCATGGTGATGTATCCTGAATAGGTACACAAAGATAGAAATATGCAATATCCTTATTTTGCATATTTTGGTAATATTCTACACGCTGGCTATTAATGTAATGAGCTCCGCCCCCAAACAAGACKACATTTGGTTGGTCTGGACCAGACCAAATCTGAACCAATCACAGAAGTCTGTTTTCACAAGTTTGCACATTACGGCTCAGTAGAGAACACTATAGTACAGTAGAGTAGATATGTTTAGTAGAGCACAATACAGTACATTATACTGTACTCTAGTGTGCTCTACTGTATTGAATTCCACTGTACTCTACTTTTCTTCACTGTACTGTTCTCTACTGTACTGTGWWSTCCAAACTTGTGAAACATAGACGTCTATGATTGGTTCAGATTTGGTCCGGCCAGGGCGGACTGACCAAATTGTCACGCCCTGACCTTAGAGAGCSTTTTTACGTCTCTATTTGGTTTGCCCGTGTGATTTGGGGTGGGCATTCTATGTTCTTTAGTTCTATTATTTGTATTTCTATGTTTTGCCCGGGTAGGGTTCTCAATCAGAGGCAGCTGTCTATCGTTATCTCTGATTGAGAACCATACTTAGGTAGCCCTTTTTCCCTCCTTTCGTTGTGGGAAGTTGACTTTGTTAGAGGCATCATAGCCTATGTTATGCTTCACGGTCGTTTCATTGTTTTGTTGGCGACATTTACCTAAATAAACAGAAATGTACGCTCACCACGCTGCACTTTGGTCTCCTTCAGTCGACGGCCGTGACACAAATATCCACTATTTTTCAACATCCGTGGATGGCCGGTGTCAGTTTGTGACTATATGATTTCCCATTGTAGCCAATACAATTTTGGTAACAGAATTACTGGTTTTACTAAAATAAGCAAAATTTACAGTCGGGGAAAGTTGAAAGGGGAAAGTGCGTTGGAGTGATCACTTTGGCCGGATATGATAACATTATTGCACTGATGCATTGCAAATAGTTGCACCGCCCAGACAGAGATGAGCACCGTGAAAAAGAAGATCCAAAGGAATTGACAACCATTAGAAAAATGGAAATGACTTGCAAACCACTTGAGCAATGAGGCTGTAAGAGATGCGCAGGGTAAGCGGCATTTACTGTTGAAGTGCTACATTTTACATACGAGTTGTGTTATTTTTTTWATTATGTACTGTACATGTATTATTTGCAGATGTCACTGACAATAAACACACACTGAAAGCCACTGAATTGTCTTGCGTTACCACCTTTATTAATAGGCCTACAGCGTTCAGTAGGATGCGTTGCTCGGTTGATTGACAGGTGTACTGTAGAACGATAAACTTTCACCTAGTGTGGATGCTCACCAATGTGGGTTAGAGTCTGGACTTCTTTTAAAATATCTGACTTTTACTGAAATACTGCCATCTGTAAGATGATAATGAGTGTTCTTGACTTTAGGGCTGGCACAATTACCGTATGACCGCGTAACTGATGGTTATGGATGAAGATCGTCATAAAAATGTAACTGTCATAACTGTAAAAAGAAGGGAAAAAAAATATTAAGGGTGTGTTGCACCAACATGGTTTAAATTATTCTAGGATTAGAGCTAATTTAGGTTTGTAATTAATCAGAGATGTGTTGCACCACTTAATTTTAACTCTGGATCAGTAAATCGATGATTTAACATTTTTAAACTATGATTAGTGACATGTTAGACCAATATAAGAGGTATTTTGTGAGTTGAAACGAAGTAGCTAGCCGATTTGACAAATGAGGCCACAACGTTGCTGTTCCTTGATAAAATAATAACAATGTAACGTTAGAACTACTGCGACTCCATCGTGAAAGGTTCTCCTGGGTTGGTTGATTTGAAATAAAATCCGTTATTTGCCAGGACTAGACAGAAAATGTATTTGTTAGCTATTGTAGCTAGCTAGTTTATAAACCAAGCTAGATATCATAAAATATTATTGTCATTACTTAACGTTATTTAGCCATTTTATTATTTGTCCGCTAGCCACCTGATCATGGCACTATTGTCAGAGCTGATGGAGGAATTTAGTAACGTAACTGTTACTGGATGATCAAAAGACAGACAACACGACTGTCAAAAAGAAGGAAGCCACCTGGGCCCTTTTTATGTGACGGATTTAATGGATCGACACGGATTAAAGAGAAGAGGGACCCAAATGGGATGAAAGCGTGCTGAAAAAAAAAAAAAAAAAGCCAAAGCCAAAAAGGATGCAGCAGAGAAGACACAGGGGCTATTTCAGACCGGAGGGGGAACTCTGTCCAAGGGAGTTTGAGAAACAAACGCTCACAAGTCCTCAACTGGGCAGCTTCATTAATAGTACCCGAAAACACAGTCTCAAGTGTCACAGTGAGAGTAACTCCGGGATGCTGGCCTTCTAGGCAGAGTTGCAAAGAAAAAAGCATATCTCAGACTGGCCTATATAAATAAAAGATTAAGATGGGAAAAGAACAGACACTGGACAGAGGAACTCCACCCAAGAAGGCCAGCATCCCGGAGTCGCCTCTTCACTGTTGATTGAGGACTGGTGTTTTGCGTGTCCCATTTTTAATGAAGCTGCCAGTTGAGGATTGTGAGGAATCTGTTTCTCAAACTAGACACTCTAATGTACTTTGTCCTCTTAATCAGTTGTGCACCGGGGCCTCCACTCTCTTTCTCTTCTGCTTAGAGCCGTTTGCACTGTCGTGAAGGGAGTAGTACACAGCGTTGTACGCTATCTTCAGTTTCTTGGCAATTTCTCCGCATGGAATAGCTTCATTTCTCAGAGCAAGAATGACTGACGAGTTTCAGAAGAAAGTTCTTGTTTCTGGCCATTTGAGCCTGTAATCGAACCCACAAATGCTGATGCTCCAGATACTCAACTAGTCTAAAGAAGCCAGTTTTATGCTTCTTTAATCAGAACAACAGTTTTCAGCTCTCTACAATTGCAAAAGGGTTTTCTAATGATTAATTAGCTTGGATTAGCTAGCACAACGTGCCATTGTAACAGGAGTGATGGTTGCTGATAATGGGCCTCTGTACGCCTATTTAGATATTCCATAAGAAATATGCTGTTTCCAGCTACAATAGTTATTTACAACATGAACAATGTCTACACTGTATTTCTGATCAATTTGATGTTATTTTAATGGACAAAAAATGTGCTTTTCTTTCAAAAACAAGGACATTTCTAAGTGACCCCAAACTTTTGAATGGTAGTGTACATGTAGGTAGAGTTATTGAAGTGACTATGCATAGATAATAACAGAGTAGCAGCAGCGTAAAAGGGGGGGCAATGCAAATAGCCTGGGTAGCCATTTGATTAGACGTTCAGGAGTGTTATGGCTTGGGGGTAGAAGCTGTTTAGAAACATCTTGGACCTAGACTTGGCACTCCGGTACCGCTTGCCGTGCGGTATCAGAGAGAATAGTCTATGACTAAGGTGGCGTGTCAATTTTTAGGGCCTTCCTCTGACACCGCCTTTTCCTCTGTAGTGCCTTGTGGTCGTAGGCTGAGCAGTTTCCATACCAGGCAGTGATGCAACCCGTCAGGGTGCTCTCGATGGTGCAGCTGTAGAACCTTTTTGAGCATATGAGGACCCATGCCAAATCTTTTCAGTCTCCTGAGGAGGAATAGGTTTTGTCGTGCCCTCTTCACGACTGTCTTACTGTGCTTGGACCATGTTAGTTTGTTGGTGTTGTGGATGCCAAGGAACTTGAAGCTCTCAACCTGAGAATGGGGGCGTGCTCGGTCCTCCTTTTCCTGTAGTCCACAATCTTCTCCTTTGTCTTGATCACATTGAGGGAGAGGTTGTTGTCCTTGCACCACTAATCGCTGTTCTGATGTCCGGAAGCTATTTTCGGTCATAAGAGACGGTAGCAGCAACATTATGTACAAAATAAGATACAAACAATGCGAAAAAACAAACAAAATAGCATGGTTGGTTAAGAGTCCATAAAATGGCAGCCATACCCTCCGGCGCCATCTCACCATCGCATAGGGCTAACGTTTGCCAGGTTATCTGATGGGACAAGCTATAATGTAGCGTTCTATCATGTGCAAGTTAATCTACTATTTTAATTGGCTGATACTCTTTTTGAGACGGAGAAACTATTTACATTTTCTTTTAAACTGTTTCTAATATTCGCAAGTATGGCCCCAGGGAGGCTCTGACAAGAAGATCAGGATGTAGAAAATTTGCCATTTTCTCTATGGAGCCACAGAAATAATAAGTGAAAGTTGAGTCCAAATCTCCAAATTCTCATGCTATTGTTGCAGAGTCAATGCTCTTGGATTTGGGATTTTAAGCCATATTACAACAGCAACTCAACAGGCTGATTGTAGCACAGCATACAGGCTGATTGTAGCACAGCATACAGTCTGACACCTCTCTCGCTTTCTCACGCATATCATAACCAAGTAGGTGCTCTTTGTTCTGTTCAACAAATATCTCTAATTTGTCAAATTGTCCTAATAGACGTATCAGAATCTCATCTAATGTTAGGTTCAGAGACCTCATTTGCCCATCACTAGGTTTAACCTCCTTGTCACGCCCTGCCGTAGAGAGCTTTTTATGTCTCTATTTTGGTTTGGTCAGGGTGTGAWTTGGGTGGGCATTCTATGTGCATTTTCTATGTTTTGTATTTCTTTGCGTTTGGCCGGGTGTGGTTCTCAATCAGAGGCAGCTGTCTATCGATGTCTCTGATTGAGAATCATACTTAAGCAGCTTTTTCCCACCTGTGTTTTGTGGGTAGTTGTTTTCTGTTTTGTGTCTGCACCAGACAGAACTGTTTCGTGTTGTTCCATTTTGTTATTTTGTCTCAGTGTTCAGTTTAAATAAATAATCATGAACACTTACCACGCTGCGCTTTGGTCCGATCCTTCTTCATCCGACGACCGTTACACTCCTGTCTTGACTGGATGAGGAAATGATTATATTATTACAATTGAACCTTTGATCAAAACATCKATCCTTTTGGGACTTTTACTAAGCGTATTCAGAAACATGTTTCTGTATCGTTCAGCAGTCAAACGTTTTGTTTCAGTATTCAAGTGAATTTAGCCAACTTAATCATTCTTTGAGAGACATGAAACAAGTATTTCCTAAAATGTAGAACATGTCAAGGATTGTCATATATTTGGCATTTGTGTCATAAATGTAGATGGTGAATTTAATGGACACTTTCACATGAAATGACCCTGCCCTGAATTTACTTATGTCACCATTACTTGGTGACTTTTTCTGGTAGCTATTATGTAAGGGATAAACACAGACGTTCTGTACATTACCTTGGAGCTGAGTCCCTTTACGGAGTTCATTTTTCCCAAGGTAATATACAGAATGGAGCCATTTATCCRGCTTTTACCACAGTTGCCAAAGAAAGCAATACTAATTATTTTTTCATTTTTCTAAGCAAATTCATACTTTCATCTTTTTGTTGCTAGTGACGCAACCAAGTTGTTKGTTCTATATGTTCCATTAACATGCTCGCTGGCAACGTTCTTATCCCTTGCTTGCTAGCTAGCCAACTAGCAATGGCTAACACAGTCAACACCTCTACAGCCAAAATAACAGTACAGTAGCTGCATTTGCGTTTGTTTAAGCTGTTTTCTATTGACATTCATTTGGATACATCCAAATGAATGATGATGGCCGATATTGCCTGGCATAGCTAGAACATTTTTCCTTCTCGTCAGGACACTTGACACTGTTCATTACGAGGAGATTTCGTTTATGGGCTCCCGAGTGGCGCAGKGGTRTAAGACTGCATCTCAGTGCTAGAGGCGTCACTACAGACACCCTGGTTCGAATTCAGGCTGTATCACAGCCGGCCGTGATTGGGAGTCCCATAGGGCGGCGCACAATTGGCCCAGGGTCGTCCGGGTTTAGCCGGTGCAGGCCATCATTGTAAATAAGAATTTGTTCTTAACTGACTTGCCTAGTTAAATAAAGGTTAAATTCACGAAGCTAGCTAAATAATTTGTTGCTAGCAAACCTGCCAATATGACAACTGAATTCAAAAATATCAGTTGCTGACAAAAGCTGGTCGAACTACACTGAACAAAAATATAAACGCAACATGCAACAATTAAAAATATTTTACTGAGTTACAGTTCATAGAAGGAAATCTGCCAACTGAAATAAATTCATTAGGCCCTATGGATTTATGGATTTCACATGACTGGGAATACAGATATASAGTACCAGTCAAAAGTTTGGACTACGTTTTTCTTTATTTTTACTATTTTCTACATTGTAGAATAATAGTGACGACATTAAAACTATGAAATAACACAGATGGAATCATGTAGTCACCAAAAAAACAAATTCAAATATATTTTATATTTGACATTCTTCAAAGTAGCCACCCTTTGCCTTTGCTGACACATGCACATTTGTGGCCTGCTGGAGGTCATTTTGCAGGGCTCTGGCAGTGCTCCTCCTGCTCAAAGGCGGAGGTAGCGGTCCTGCTGCTGGGTTGTTGCCCTCCTACGGCCTCCTCCACGTCTCCTGATGTACTGGCCTGTCTCCTGGTAGCGCTTCCATGCTCTGGACACTACGCTGACAGACACAGCAAACCTTCTTGCCACAGCTCGCATTGATGTGCCATCCTGGATGAAGCTGCACTACCTGAGCCACTTGTGTGGGTTGTAGACTCCGTCTCATGCTACCACTAGAGTGAGAGACCGCCAGCATTCAAAGTGACCAAACATTCAGCCAGGAAGCATAGGAACTGAGAAGTGTCTGTGGTCACCACCTGCAGAATCACTCCTTTATTGGGGGTGTGCTTGAATTCCTAATATTCCACTTTTGTCTATTCCATTTGCACAACAGCATGTGAAATTTATTGTCAATCAGTGTTGCTTCTAAGTGGACAGTTTGATTTCACAGAAGTGTGATTGACTTGGAGTTACATTGTGTTGTTTTAAGTGTTCCCTTTATTTTTTTGAGCAGTGTATAATAAGTAACTAATAACAGTTTAAGGTGGGCCTTTGCGCCAAACACACACACACACACACACACACCACACACACACCCACACACCACACAACACACACACACACACACACACACACACACACACACACACACACACACACACACAGACACACACACAGGGGGCTGGACTGAATCATAATGTCAGTGGGTGTGATGGGCCAGTGTGATGACGCCTCTGAGCTTATCAGTGTCCAACAGCAGCCTTTCTCCCTCGCCTTCTCCCCTTGTCCCTGTCAAGGTTACATCCAGCAAGGTATTTCAGGAATGCCACCCCCCAGCAGACCCTGGTTTGCGTCCAATTGGCACTCTATTCCCTATACAGTTTACTACTTTTGACCAGGCCCATAGGGCTGTCAAAAAGTATTTGCTTTAAGGGAATAGGAGGCCATTTGTGACAGCCCCGCTCTCTCTCTCTCTCTCTCTCTCTCTCTCGGTCGCCATCTTACTCTCGCTCTAACTCGATCCTTCCCCGCTCTCACTCTTACTTCATCCCTCCCTCCTTCCCAATCTCTGTTTCTTTGAACAGGGGGTGTGTGTGTGCACAGACATACCCCCCCCCCCCCACCACCACCACCAAAAAAGGTCTACTTAACCAGATACTTCTTCAGACTAAACACACACACACACGCGTCTTCTCTCACTGCAGCGGTGAGGTAGGCCCAGCACCTATCCATCTCAGTGACAGATATGTTCCTTGCAACTGGACTACAGCAGGATGACATAATTGTAGTGAGAAATGCTCCAAAATGTTTCCAAGGTGAAGTTTGCCCAATCCTAACCTTAACCACGGTGGGGCAAATGTCAAACAAAGATCAGCGTCTAGACTAGAGGCAACTTCACCCTACACCACAACATAGATTCCGCAAAAAAAACACTTCTGTGGAATCACTGAGACCAAACCCAAAGCTACATTCATAAGCTGTCCTCATACATACTCAGAATATGTCAACATTGCATTGATACTACAATGTGGGGATTCTCAGTGCTCTTGCTATGGGAGAGTTTGAAATGACCCTCTGTTGGGCCAAGGACCAATCGTTTCCAATAGTGTCCTTCCATTGTCTGTAGTGGAGAACTGATGGGCCTATTGGCTTTGGTTCAGTCATCGAATGATGAAGCGGAGATAAAACACAGTCAATCAGTCCTCTGCACCTAATCAGTTCTCAACAGTCCTCAGAAATCGGCCACACACCAAAGCAACAGTGTTCAATTCATTCAGAAGTCACGCGGTGCTACTATAAACAATTGTTAAAAAAGCAGTTACCAAATTTATTGGTCACATACACATGGTTAGCAGATGTTATTGCGAGTGTAGCGAAATGCTTGTAATAAAGACGTCGGTGTCCGTGACGTGGCTGGTTTTWCCTTTGTAATCCGTGATTACCTGTAGACCCTGCCACATACATCTCGTGTCTGAGCCGTTGAATTGTGATTCCACTTTGTCCCGATATCGACATTTCGCTTGTTTGATTGCCTTGCCGAGAGAATAACCARTGTTTGTATTCGGCCATATTCCCAGTCATTTTTCTATGGTTAAATGCGGTGGTTTGCGCTTTCAGTTTTGCGCAAATGACGCCATCTATCCATGGTTTCTGGTTAGGGTATGTTTTAGTAGTCACAGTGGGTACAACCTCTCCAATGCACTTCCTTATAAACTCATTCACCGAATCAGCGTATAAATCGATATTATTCTTTGAGGCTGCCCGGAACATTTCCCAGTCCGCGTGATCAAAACAATCTTGAAGCGTGGATTTCGATTGGTCAGACCAGCGTTGAATATTTCTCGTCATGTATACATCCTGTTTGAGTTTCTGCCTATAGGACAGGAGGAGCAAAATGGAGTCGTGGTCAGATTTGCTGAAGGGAGGGCAGGGGAGAGCCATGTATGCATCGCGGAAGTTAGAGTAGCAGTGATCGTGTATTGCCCGCACGAGTGCTACAATCAATATGCTGATAGAATTTAGGTAGCCTTGTTCTCAAATTTGCTTTGTTAAAATCCCCAGCTACAATAAATGCAGCCTCAGAAGATATCTATGGTTTCCAGTTTGCATAGAGTCCAGTGAAGTTCTTAGAGGGCTGTCGTGGTATCGGCTTGAGGGAGGATCTACACGGCTGTGACAATAACCGACGAGAAGTCTCTTGGGYGAAAATATGGTTGGCATTTGATTATGAGTAATTCTAGTTCAGGTGAACAAAAGGACTTCAGTTCCTGTATGTTGTTACGATAACACAATGAGTCGTTAATTATGAAGCATACACCCCCGGCCCTTCTTCTTCCCAGAGAGATGTTTATTTCTGTCAGCGCAACGCATAAAGAATCCTGGTGGCTGTACCGACTCCAACAACATATCCCGAGAGAGCCATGTTTCCGTGAAACAGAGTATGTTTCAATTCCTGATGTCTCTCTGGAAAGCAACCCTTGCCCGTTATTTCGTCTACCTTGTTATCTAGAGACTGGACATTGGCGAGTAATATACTCGGAAGCGGTGGGTGGTGTGCACGCCTCCGAAGTCTGACCAGGAGGCCGCTCCGTCTACCTCCTTCTGCGGCGATGTTGTTTTGGGTCGGCCTCTGGGATCAGATCAAATGCCCTGGGTGGTGATGTGAACAATGGATCGGCTTCGGGAAAGTCGTGTTCCTGGTCGTAATGTTGGTAAGTTGACGTCGCACTGATATCCAATAGTTCTTCCCAGCAGTATGTAATAACACGTAAGATTTTCTGGGCTAACAATGTAAGAATAATARATAACAAACAATAGTTTCCCAAGGACTAGAAGCGAGGTAACCCTCTCTGTCGGCGCCATCTTATACAAGACTGGCTGACGCTACCTAGCTAACCTAGCTTGTTAGCAAGATATGTCAAGTTAGAATGCGGTCCTTGGCTAACCTGTTATTGCTATTGAGCTAACTAGTTAGCTGTGCAAATTATATGTATTTTAGGACTGGATTGCTAGCTATTCTACCCAGGACCAGGTGTAGAGTTAAATCCACTGTGTCAGGGAATTGCAAGGAGGTAAAAAATTCCTTGTGATTCTGAATTTAAGCAATCTGAGGAGCGGCGTTGGAAAAGAAAGTAAAGCATATCTGCTTCCTGGATACCATCTTCGTAATACGTCTAAGAGAAGATTAATGCTCTCTCTAGCCTTCCAGGCTTTCATTAGATGCATCCCAAATGGCACCCTATTCCATATGCACTACTACTTACCAGAGCCCAATTGGTAATGGTCAAAAATTGTGCACTATGAAGGGAATAGGGTGTCATTTGGGACTCAYCCATGGAAACCAAGACAAGTGAAACATTTGCATATCACCACCATTTGAATCCCCTCTCAATACAATAGTCTGATGGTTATCATTTGAACTAAATTAATGCCTTTCGTCAGGGAGAGTTTCTCATACTGTTGGATGAAGGACAGAAATGAATCTAATCCAAATGGATTGCTCGTCTCTTATATAATCGTTTTCTAATTCCGTTAAAATTTGACTGCATCCCAAATGGCACCCTGTCCGCTATATAGAACAATACTTTTGACCAGGGCCCATAGGCTCTGGTTAAAAGTAGTGCACTATATAGGTAACAGGGTGCCATTTGGGTTGGACCCGGTCTCTTGAAAAACATACTGTACTCATATTGTATTGTCATATAAACATTCTTAATTGACGCAGGTAAATTGTGTTACATTGTCTTCTCCACTCTTTTAGGGAGCCTGGGTTTTATTTTATTTTAGTCCAAAAATTGGATTCCCACAGACAAAGTAATGGCCTGACTGTTGGACTCAAATGTATATGGGCCCCGAGTTCTGAATAAGGAACTTTTAAAAGTAATGGCTGCCAGTTTCCAGGTCCTTTTTATGATTGAAGAATAAAATAAACAATCTTTGCTAAACTTGTTGAATACACGTTTCTGATTGGCTAGAAGGGCATTCTAGAATGGATATTAGAACTAGATAACGGGACAGTTGGAAAAGATATCGGAACACCTTGAAATCATGACGCTATATGCTCCTACACATGCAGACCGTCCTTGCTACAAAGTTACAGAAAGCTAAACCAACAATCACACAAACCGAAATTAGATACATTGTAAATGCAGGTGCAACGAGGAAAAACTTCCAGCATTGATTTGTCTTTCAGATACGTTTTTTTGAGCATCTGATGACCGAACGTGGTGAGTGATGAGCATGAAATTCTTCAGTCCCTCTGTTGCAGTAATGACGCAAGTGGCGCTATGCTGTCAAATCCACGTTTCTACTCTGAGCAAAAATATAAACACAACATGTAAAGTGTCCCATGTTTCATGAGCGAAATAAAAGATCCCTGAAATGTTCCATATGCACAAAAAGCTTATTTCTCTCAGATTTTGTGCACACATTTGTTCACATCCCTGTTAGTTTGCATTTCTCCTTTGCCAAGATAATCCGTCCACCTGACAGGTGATTAAGAAGCTGATTAAACAGCATGCTATTTACCCAGGCGCACCTTGTGCTCGGGACTATAAAAAGCCACTTAAAAATGTGCAGTTTTGTCATACAACAAAATCCCACAGATGTTTCAAGTTGAGGGAGTGTGCGATTGGGATGCTGACTGCAAGAATGTCCACTAGAGCTCTTGCCCGAGAATTGAATGTTCGCTTCTCTAGCATAAGCCGCCTCCAATGTTTTAGAGAATTTGGCAGTACGTCCAACCGTCCTCACAACCACAGACCACGTGTAACCACGCCAGCCCAGGACCTCCACATCCGGGGTCTTCACCTGCTGGATCGTCTGAGACCAGCCACCCGGACAGCTGATGAATCTTGGGGTTTGCACAACTGAAGAATTTCTGCACATACTGTCAGAAACCGACTCCGGGAAGCTCATCTGTGTGCTCGTCGTCTTCACCAGGGTCTTGACCTGACTGCAATTTGGCGTCGTAACCGACTTCAGTGGGCAAATGCTCAACTTCAATGGCCACTGCCACGCTAGAGAAGTGTGCTCTTTGGGGATGAATCCCAGTTTCAATTGTACCGGGCAGATGGCAGACAGTGTGTATGGCTTTGTGTGGATGAGCGGTTTGCTGACGTCAACGTTGTGAAGAGAGCGCCCTGTGGTGGTAGGGTTATGGTATGGGCAGGCATAAGCAACAGACAGCGAACACAATTGCATTTTATAGATGGCAATTTGAATACACAGAGATACCCGTGACAAGATCCTGAGGCCCATTGTAGTGCCATTCTTCCACCGCCATCACCTCATGTTTCGGCATGAAAATATACAGCCCCATGTCACAAGGATCTGTACACAATTCCTGGATGCTGAAAATGTCCCAGTTCTTCCATGGCCTGCATACTCACCACACATGTCACCACCCGTTGAGCATCTTAGGGATGCTCTGGATCGACATGTACAACAGCGTGTTTCAGTTCCCGCCAATATCCAGCAACTTCGCAGCCATTTGAAAAGGAGTGGGACAACATTCGACAGGCCACAATCAACCGCCTGATCAACTCTATGTGAAGGGGATGTGTCGGGCTGCATGAGACAAATGGTGGTCACACCAGATACTGACTGATTTTCTGATCCGTGCCCCTACCCTTTTAAAAATAAAGTTATCTGACCAACAGATGTACAGTACCAGTCAAACGCTTGGACACACCTACTCATTCAAGGTTTTTCTTTATTTTTACTATTTTCTACCGTGTAGAATAATAGTGAAGACACCAAAACTATGAAATAACACATGGAATCATGTAGTAACKCAAAGTGTTAAACAAATCTAAATATTTTAGATTCTTCAAAGTAGCTACCGTTTGCCTTGATGACTGCTTTGCACACTCTTGGCATTCTCTCAACCAGCTTCACCTGGAAGGATTTTCCAACAGTCTTGAAGGAGTTCCCACATATGCTGAGCACTTGTTTGCTACTTTTGCTTCACTCTGCGGTCCAACTCATCCCAAACCATCTCCATTGGGTTGAGGTCAGGTGATTGATGGAGTGCTGCATCAGATGATCTGGCCTCCACAGTCTCCTATTTGGTCAAATAGCCCTTACACAGCCTGGAAGTGTGTGTTGGGTCATTGTCCTGTTGAAAAACGAATTATATTCCCACTAAGCCCAAACCAGATGGGATGGTGTATTGCTGCAGAATGCTGTGGTAGCCATGCTGGTTAAGTGTGCCTTGCATTCTAAATAAATCCCTGACAGTGTCACCAGCAAAGCATCCCCACACCACCACACATGTGGAGATTATCCGTTCACCTACTCTGTGTCTCACAAAGACACGGCGGTTGGAACCAAAAATCTCAAATTTGGACTCATCAGACCAAAGTACATATTTTCACCAGTCTAATGTTCATTGCTCATGTTTCTTGGCCAAAGCAAGTCTCTTCTTGTTATTGGTGTCCTTTAGTAGTGGTTTCTCTTCAGCAATTCGACAATGAAGGCCTGATTCACGCAGTCTCTTCTGAACAGTTGATGTTGAGKTGTGTCTGTTACTTGAACTCAGTGACGCATTTTTTGGGGCTGCAATAGAGTCTGATAACTCTAATGAACTTGTCCTTTGCAGCAGAGGTAACTCTGGGTCTTTCTTTCCTGTGGCGGTTCTCATGAGAGCAAGTTTTATCACAGCGCTTGATGGTTTTTGCGACTGCACTTGAAGAAATGTCCTGCATTGACTGACCTTCATGTCTTAAAGTAATGATGGACTGTCATTTCTCTTTGCTTATGTGAGCTGTTCTTAACATAATATGGACTTGGTCTTTTACCAAATAGGGATAATTTCTGTATACCACCCCTACCTTGTCACAACACAATTGATTGGCTCAAATGCATTAAGGAAAGAAATTCCACAAATTAACTTAACAAGGCACATCTGTTAATTGAAATGCATTCCAGGTGACTACCTCATGAAGCTGGTTGAGAGAATGCCAAGCGTGTGCAAAGCTGTCATCAAGGCAAAGGGTGGCTACTTTGAAGAATCTCAAATATATATATACACTGCTCAAAAAAATAAAGGGAACACTTAAACAACACAATGTAACTCCAAGTCAATCACACTTCTGTGAAATCAAACTGTCCACTTAGGAAAAGAGAGAGATGTTCATTGCTTCATGTTATCTTCGGCCAAAAGCAAGTCTGCTCTTGTTTATAGGTGTCCTTTAGTAGTCTGGTTTCTCCTTCAAGGCATGCCGACAATGAAGGCCTGACTTCACAGCAGTCCACTTCTGAACCAGTGTGATGTTGAGATGTGTCTGTACTCTGGAACTACAGTGACGCGATATTTTTGGGGCTTGCATAGCAAGTCTGATAACTCCTAATGAAGCTTGGTCCTTTGCAGGCAGATGAGTAACTCTGGGTCTTCTTTCCTGTGCGCGGTTTGAGGCAGACACATTGTCACGATTTAGTGGGCCATGCTGGAAGGTCGATTTTGCAGGGCATCTGAGCAGTGCTAGCCGTCACTTGCACAAAGGCGGAGGTAGGCAGGTCCTCTGCTGGGTTGTCTGCCGCGCTCTTAACGGCCTGCCCAGCGTCTCGCGTGATGCTAACTGGCTGTCTCCGTGGTGACCGCTTTCCATCGCTCTGGACACTACGCTGACAGACACAGCAAACCTTCTTGCCAACAGCTCGCATTGATGTGCCAATCCTGGATGAGCTGCACTACCTGAGCCACTTTGTGTGGTTGTAGACTCCGTCTCATGCTACCACTATAGAGTGAAGAGCACCGCCAGGCATTCAAAAGTGACCAAAACATCAGCCAGGAAGCATAGGAACTGAGAAGTGGGTCTGTGGTCACCACCTGCAGAATCACTCCTTTATTGGCGGGTGTCTTCTAATATGCCTAAATAAATCTCCACTTTTGTCTATTCCATTTGCACACACAGCATAGTGAAATTTATTGTCAATCAGTGTTGCTTCCTAAATGGAAGAGCTTTGATTTCACAGAAGTGTGATTGACTTGGAGTTACCTTGTGTTCGTTTAAAGATGTTCCCGTTTATTTGTTATTTGAAGGGCAGTTC
>NC_036842.1:51498831-51538894 GCF_002910315.2 Salvelinus sp. IW2-2015
GAGTTACATTGTGTTGTTTAAGTGTTCCCTTTATTTTTTTGAGCAGTGTATATTTTTTTCGATTACAACGTAATTCCATGTGTGTTATTTCATAGTTTATGTTTTCACTATTATTCTACAATGTAGAAAATAGTAAAAATACAGAAAAACCCTTGAATGAGTAGGTGTGTCCAAACTTTTGACTGGTACTATTTGGTATAGTTTTATCTAAAAAGGATAACTTAAAAAAAAATATATGTTTCACCTTCCTCCTCTGAGTAGCTTCCACTGGTGGACATTTTCTGTTTGTGTGTGTGTGTGTGTGTGTGTGTGTTTCCGATTTCGCTGACGACCCTCCCACTCTGTCTGCCGTATTCTTTCTCTCAGCTCTTGTTTTCCATAATAGGATATAGGTGGGTGGAGCTGGGAGGGTCGTCAGCGAAATCGGAAACACCTGAGTTTCGGTTGTGTCCCGGGGATAAATACACCTTTCCCTCATACATCGAGGAGACTCTCCACACAGACACACTGTTGTTGTTTTTTTGTGGCATTTTGGGGCTTTGTGTTAATTTATTTTGGCACCTCTCAACACCCCTCATTATCACCATCTATGCACACATCCACTCACTTTCACTACTGACTACACACACCATTGTTACTTTACTTTTCGTTCGTAATAGTGAGAGAGAAACTGCATGTGCCYGTATGTTTTTTTCCCTTCTATTTATGTGTGTGGGCAGAGCAAGATCACAGGTAAAGACTGTCCACCTGCTTCTAGACAAGGGGAGAGAGAGACAAAAAGAGAGGGAGGGAGGTAAAGAGGGTGTGGGTAGGCAGTGTTTCCTCTTCCTGATGAAATTGGGCTGGAATTGAGTTTCATAAAAGCAAACAGCAGGAGACAGAACCTCCCTCCCTCCCATTCTCACCCTAGTCTCGACGGCACAGGAGCATGACGTAACCACACTATTACACCAGTCTCCTTCGGAGAGTGCTGCTCTCTGCCCTACACAAATAACCTGTATCTATCAATCGGTCTGTCTGCCATATTGTGTCAGACTTACTCTGTCATGTATGATACATAACAGGTGGGTGTTTGAATTGCCTGAGGCCGCTGATTCAATATGCTCTCTGAGTAACACTTAGACAAACAAGACTGTTGGATCGTTCAAGGAACTATGTACAGGTTAGAGGTCGACCGATTATGATTTTTCAACGCCGATACTGATTATTGGAGGACCAAAAAAGCCGATACCGATTAATCGGCCGATAAAAAAAAAAAAAAAACAATAATAATAATAATAACCGATTTCAAAAAAAAAATTAATAATAATAATAATTTATAATAATAATAAAAAAATATATAAAAAAAGAACATAATATATATATATATATATATATATATATATATATATATATATATATATTATTTTTTCAAATGACAATTACAACAATACTGAATGAACACTTTTCTTTTACCTTAATATAATACATCAATAAAATCAATTTGGCCTCAAATAAATAATGAAACATGTTCAATTTGGTTTAAATAATGCAAAAACAAAGTGTTGGAGAAGAAAGTAAAAGTGCAATATGTGCCATGTAAAAAAAGCTAACGTTTAATTTTAAGTTCCTTGCCCAGAACATGAGAACATATGAAAGCTGGTGGTTCCTTTTAACATGAGTCTTCAATATTCCTAGGTAAGAAGTTTTAGGTTGTAGTTATTATAGGAATTATAGGACTATTTCTCTCTCTACCATTTGTATTTCATATACRTTTGACTATTGGATGTTCTTACAGGCACTTTAGTGTTGCCAGTGTAACAGTATAGCTTCCGTCCCTCTCCTCGCCCCTACCTGGGCTCGAACCAGGAACARATCGACAACAGCCACCCTCGAAGCATCGTTACCCACCCCGCTAACTAGCTAGCCATTTCACATCGGTTACACCAGCCTAATCTCGGGAGTTGATAGGCTTGAAGTCGTAAACAGCTCAATGCTTGAAGCATTGCGAAGAGCTGCTGGCAAATGCACAAAATTGCTGTTTGAATGAATGCTTACGAGCCTCCTGCTTCCTACCATCGCTCAGTCAGACTGCTCTATCAAATCATAGACTTAATTATAACATAATAACACACAGAAATACGAGCCTTTGGTCATTGATATGGTCGAATCCGGAAACTATCATTTCGAAAGCAAAACGTTTATTCTTTCAGTGAAATACGGAACTGTTCCATATTTTATCTAACGGGTGGCATCCCTAAGTCTAAATATTGCTGTTACATTGTACAACCTTCAATGTTYTGTCATTAATTATGTACAATTCTGGCAAAATAATGACGGTCTTTGTCCATTTATTCCTAACTTCACACAGTTCGCAACGAGCCAGGCGGCCCAAACTGCTGCATATACCCTGACTGCTTGCATGGAACGCAAGAGAAGTGACACAATTTCCCTAGTTGTAAGAAATTCATGTTAGCAGGCAATATTAACTAAATATGCAGGTTTAAAAATATATACTTGTGTATTGATTTTYAAGAAAGGCATTGATGTTTATGGTTAGGTTTGGTGCAACGACAGTGCTAAATCATCACACATTTGGCGAAGTAGGCTGTGATTCGATGAGAAATTAACAGGCACCGCATCGATTATATGCAACGCAGGACACGCTAGATAAACTAGTAATATCAACCATGTGTAGTTCACTAGTGATTATGTTAAGATTGATTGTTTTTTATAAGATAAGTTTAATGCTAGCTAGCAACTTGCCTTGGCTTCTTGCTGCCCTCGCGTAACAGGTAGTCAGCCTGCCATGCATGCTCCTCGTGGAGTGCAATGTAAGGCAGGTGGTTAGAGCGTTGGACTAGTAACCGGAAGGTTGCAAAAATGAATCGCCAAGCTGACAAGGTAAAAATKTTTRGTTCTGCCCCTGAACAAGGCAGTTAACCCACCGTTCCTAAGCCTTCATTGAAAATAAGAATGTGTTCTTAAATGACTTGCGTAGTTAAATAAAGGTGTAAATTATTTCTTTTTAAATCCGGCCAAATCGGTGTCCAAAAATACAGATTTCCGATTGTTATGAAAACTTGAAATCGGCCCTAATTAATCGGCCATTCCGATTAATCGGTCGACCTCTAGTACAGGTAACTGCTAAAAGCATGGAAACACTTGCGTAAATGAGGGATACAAAGTACATTGAAAGCAGGTGCTTCCACACAGGTGTGGTTCCTGAGTTAATTAAGCAATTAACATKCCATCATGCTTAAGGAAAAAATGCTGGGCAGGCAATTATTTTGCCTACCATGGCTATGCCCCCATAGGATGACAATGCCCCATCCACAGGGCACGAGTGGTCACTAAATGGTTTGGTGAGCATGAAAAGGATGTACAGTAAACCATATGCCATGTCCGTCTTAGTCACCAGATCTCAACCCAATTGAACACTTATGGGAGATTCTGGAGCGGCGCCTGAGACAGCGTTTTCCACCACCATCAACAACACGTCAAATTATGGAATTTCTCGTGGAATAATGGTGTCTCATCCCTCAAATAGAGTTCCATTCACTTGTAMAATCTATGCCAAGGTCCATTGAAGCTGTCCTGGCTCGTGGTGGCTCAATACCCTATTAAGACACTTTATGTTGGTGTTTCCTTTATTTTGACAGTTACCTGCACTGTATGTAGTAGGGTTATTAAGCTAACCCAATTGTCCCCTGGGATGTATTCATTAGTCACCCTGTAGTAAAACATTTGCATGGATTCATGTTCAGTTTGATGTCCTACTGCCCCAAGTGGATGTTCACCAGAACGACCCTGTTAGATTTTATCTTGGGAAATCCATTTAGTGGATATGAATGCAGTGACCTAACTTCCTGTTGCTCGTGTCCTCCCTTGCTTTTGGCACTGCTGAATTCCGTCCCAAATGGCAACCAATGAATTCCTTATATAGTGCCCTATGGGCTCTGGTCAAATCAGTGTACTACAGTACGTAGGGAATAGGGTGCCATCTGGGACGCAATCCATCCAGTACCAAGAGCAAGAGCGGACATGAGCAAGAGGAAGTTAGGTCATTGTATTCACATCCACTAAATGGATTGAGTGGATATATTCAGGGGCGTGGAGTGCTCTGAACACTGCAGCTCGAAATAGAATTATCAGCTCCATTCATTCTGTCTGACAGACAATAGTTTGTGTTCTGCAGGACACATTTCCACCTGAACATCCTTCTGACCAGTCTCCTGCGTTGTCATTTTGCCCCGGCATATTCAGTAGAACATGGATACTGAAAGATCCACTGTTCCACCCATTTGCACAGTTCATTACAAGTCTAAAGTATTGAACTTTTACTATACAATAGGACAAAAAACATCTGGATTTGCTAAATGATTATGTTTCAATAGTTATGCATAGGCTCTTGGACAAAAATGACTATCGTCAACCCAAAAATATATCCACTTTCTATCAAATCTATGTCCTCAAGCTATAGTCCTTTAAACAAATCAGGATTTTACAGGTCGGTACATTGACCTATACAGAAACGGTCAGTTTTCCCAGATTTGGGCTGTGGTGGTCACTCCCTTGTTGAAGTGGAGTTGTGTACTGGCACACGACCAACACTGCTGCCAAGACGAGGTAGAGTAGTATTGGTCTATCTGTATCTATCTGTATCGGCCCCCCTCTTCTTGTTTTGCACTCACTCTCACTGTTTTTCTAATTCTCTCGCACTCTTTCTCTCTTAGCAGTGCATATCCTGCCAATGAGCATGAGGCGGGAAAAGGAGAGCAGCCTCTCTCTCTTTCTCTCTCTCGCTCTCTCTCTCTGACACCCCCCCTCTTTCTCTCTCCCAGTCTGTGTGCTCAGTCGCTCAGTGCTGTTGTCATGAGGCTCGGGAGCCGGGCGGAAAGCCGGTGCTGAGGGGAGAGAGACTAGTTTCTAATTAGTAATGACTACCTCAGAGATGTATTAGAGACAGRGCCAGAGAGATGCAGCCAAAACTGTCCGGACCTACACGTAAGGGACAGTGGCGATACGGGATAGAGAGAGACTGGACTACCGCTATTCACCACAGACTGAGGAGATACGCATTGAATTGATCCAGCTAGTACCAGAGACAGTGAGGATCCACTGTAGAGAGACCGGGGAGAGACTGGGATTTAGTGTCAGAGACCGTGGGGGATATTGCTCGCGTTGACATACCCGTTAAAGAGATTGAAGACTTTGCCGATACACGCTGACGACCTCGCACGTAGTTTACGTGTCAGATTGTTGGGGATACCTGTTAGACACTAGGGAGGGGCATCCGAGACTCTTGACTTGACTGAATGTTTTGGTTAGAGGCTAGAAGTAGACACGTCTCCCCAGTGATGTCAGGTGGGGTCAGCCACACCCCTTTCCTACCCTGCTGAGAATTGTTGTGGGGCCTGGGAAGGGGCTAGGATTTTGGGGTGTCTGGATGACGGCACAGGTGTGTTAACCACACCAGTGCGTTCCTCTCGCTCTATACTATCTGCTCTCTCGGTCTCTCCTTCACTTAAAGCTTTGACCCTCTCTCTCGTTCTCTCGATCTATCCGTCTATCCCTCCCTATGGATAAGTTAAATAGAGCAATAGCAGAAGAGGCTTTTTAAAGTAACTCCACCACAATAAGTCTTAAGAGGGCAGGTCTGCAGCAGCTATAGAAACCGAAGCAACAGCCGGTAGCCGCAGTAACTGAGTGGATTACCAGAAGCATCATGTGGAGCCAGTCGGGATACTGCAATCACTTCCCTCACCCCGGACATCCCTTCTACCACGCACCCTCCTGCAGGTGTGTGCTACTTCTAATAGACCAATCCTGCTCTATTTCTGCCCGCTTTTTATAGCCTCGAAATACAGCAGAGGTGTTCCTTTAGGGTAGAGTGTTAGTGCCAGTGGTGTTGTGCATTTTTTCACAGAACGTTTGCTGCAGGGATATTTGGATCAGACATGGTTGCTAGGTAATCTCAATGTGATGTTGTTTTAACAAAGTGGTTTAGCTTTTGTTGTGGAGTCCTTCTTGGTTTGTAGAGGACAACATGTCTCTGAATAGGCTGTTTGTTTTGAGATGGGGGGGCGATTTAAACACATTTGGAATGAACAATGAGGCTAGCAGAACAGGCTGGTTTAGATTGGGTGATGTTGTTCCTGGCTGACTGAAGTTGAGGAGGTTCTGCGGTTTGTGGTGGAGTAGAGCCAGGAGAACAGGCTGATTTGGGTTCGGTCATTGTCACAACGCTGTGGGTGTGTGCTATTGAACGGCTGGAGGGACTTGTTTAGGAAGGACTCAAATTACACGTTGACTCTTTGGGATGTCCTACAAATAGTTGGCAGAGCCAATGTGCTTATTATATGTTACCCTTACGGTGGTTCATATTTGTCACCCATGTTGATATCGGAATTCCCATGGATATGCCATGATTTGTTAATGAATCTTGTAGTGTTAGATGCTTGCTATTTGCTAGTTCTCTAAATTACACGTCATGCTTTCTCATAGCATCACTGTTGACTCCACATGCTAGCACAGTTTCACCGCATAGAAATCGGGAATCATTGCACAAACCCATTCCCAGGTTTGATGGAAAGCTCGGAGATTGGAGTCTTTTTGAGGTAATGAAAATGACTCCTCCTCGTATTCGAGAAACGTCCTATTTCCCAAATAAAAGTTTGAAAGGCTGAGGTATCGTCACTGTGGCTCTCTATTCCCCCTCCAGCCATGACGACATCATTACATTTATCACACTGTTGCGGATGTGCCCCGCTCTCAAATGAACACCATCAATTCTCATCACCAGAGGGGTAAAAGACTGACACACACACATTCCTCAGCTGCCAGATAACAATCTCTATTCTCTATAGACCTCTAATAATTGAATATCACCACGCTTATGGTTATGTATTATGTAATAGCAATACAACTCGCTAACAACAGTTCGGGTGGGCCTCCGCGCTACAACAAACGTACGTCTTGGATCTTACAGTCTACAAAAATAAGCTGGCGTCTACTATCCTCCGCAAGTCGCATAGTAGGAACACACTTTTACGCGCAGACAGTAACCGTTCGGTACACCATAAGCAGAAAGTAGAGTCAATTCCTAAAACTTTGACCTAACTGTAGTACAGACATAGAGTTCGGGCGCAACGCTAATATGCTCACCAGGTTCCTGCAACACGGGTGTACGTGTCATTGAACAGGCCTATACATGCATTGTACTGGAACATCCTCAAAAATGATCCAAATCTAGGAGAGTTCACAACATTTTCCCTTCGCATTTTTTGTTGTTGCCGTATGCACAATCTATCCGATTCCGTTACGCACAGCATGCAGCTACCCAAGAAGCGTGACACCCAGGCCCGCCCAATGTCAATTACAAGTGTGGCCACTGTGACAAGGCGACCAATACTAAAAACAAAATGTACCACCCGAGAACAGGTAAAGTCTACCAAATCCAAAGGTTCCTTAATTGTCGGACCACAAATGTCACATACATACAGTACATTCTCAAATGCATCTGCGGGCTGCTTCTATTGGTCAAACTAAACAAGCATTGAAACTCTGCATCTGAATATAAGCTGCTATTCGTAATAAGAACACGGACCATGCTATTGCGCACCACTGCATAGATGCCAACCATGGGTCACCATCCTCCCTGCACTTTGTAACCATAGAACACAAACACTTTTTTCCAAGAGGAGGTGACCTACATCAACTAAAACAAAAAGAGGCATTCTGGCAGTACTCCTTAGACCAGAGATCATCAACTAGATTCAGCCGCAGGGCTGATAAAAAAAATTCTGGAGRGGATGGTCCGGGGGCTGGAACATAATTACAAATAATATGTAGACTGTGAAAAAAAAATTGCTCAGAAAACTTGGGGGGCCAAATAAAACCACCCACGGGCCAATTTCGGCCCACGGGCCGCCAGTTGGGGAACCTTGCCTTAGACACTGTGGATCTTAAGGGACTCAACAATGATTTTTCACTGTCCTTGTTTCAATAATGCCTTGATTTTTTTGTGTCTCTGGATTCACAAACATCCAAATATCACCTATGTACACTACCGTTCAAAAGTTTGGAGTCACTTAGAAATGTCCTTGTTTTTTAAAAGAAAAACAACTTTTTTGTCCATTTAAAATAACATCAAATTGATCAGAAATACAGTGTAGACATTGTTAATGTTGTAAATGACTGTTGTAGCTGGAAACGGCAGATTCTTTTATGGAATATCTACATAGGTGTACAGAGGCCCATTATCAGCAACCATCACTCCTGCGTTCCAATGGCAATGTGTTAGCTAATCCAAGTTTATAATTTTAGAAGACTAATTGATCATTAGAAAACCCTTTTGCAATTATGTTAGCACAGCTGAAAACTGTTGTTCTGATTAAAGAAGCAATACAACTGGCCAGTTGAGGACTTGTGAGGTGTCTGTTCTTAACTGACTTGCCTAGTAAAGAAAATAAATAATTTAAAGTCGTTTTTCATTCTGTAATCTGATGACAATTTTTWATGGTAACATAACTGATTTTGTTAGTTTTTTTTGTAATCAGATTACATGTAATCAGTTACTCCCCAACACTGTATATATTGTTGGATATAGTGAATATACACCGRGTACAAAACATTAGGAACACTTTACTAATGTCAAGAGTGTCAAGAGTTCCACAGGGATTCTGGCCCATGTTGACTCCAATACTTCCCACTGTTGTCAAGTTGGCTGGATGTCCTTTGGGTAGTGGACCATTGTTGAGACAGACGGGAAACTGTTGAGCGTGAAAAACCCAGCAGTGTTGCAGTTCTTGACACACTCAAACTGGTGTGCCTGGCACCTACTACCATACCCACTTCAGGGGCACTTAAATACTGTATTTTGTCTTGCCCATTTCCCCTCCGAATGAGACATACACAATCCATGTCTCAATTGTCTCAGGGCTTAAAAATCCCTCTTTAACCTGTCTCTTCCCCTTCATCTACACTGATTGAAGTGGAATTAACAGGTGACATCAATAAGGGATCATAGCTTTCACATGGATTCACCTGGTCAGACTCATGGAAAGTGTTCCTAATGTTTTGCACACTCAGTGTATTGTTCATAGAACTCTGCTATTGTTGGGTGGCATTGCTGGTGGTTGATGACTGAGCTCAGACTACCAGGTCAGTCACCCCTTTAGTTCACTGGGCTGAGTAGTTCAGTCCATAGAGCAAAACCAGGAAATAGCCTTGAGCACCAACTAACCACCAAGCTTGATCAACTCCCAATCATTCATTCTCTCTAGGGCTGTGTACCAAATGGGACCCTATTTCCTATATAGTGCACTGTTTAGGGAATAGGATGCCATTTGGGATGCACTGTTTACGGCCTCATTGGTAGCAATCTGACTCACATCTTGAACACAATACGACAGATCAGGCATGGGGAACTGGGCCGTTTGTAGGCCCGTGGATAAATCACCCCTCCCCCCTGTCGGTGTCTCAACTGTTGAGCGTTGGAGTGGTAGAATACACAATTTGCAATCTCGAAATGTGGTTGTGCATCAGCAGTTTGCCTATTTTTCCATGTCAGTCACTGACTGTCACTCAAMTAGCCCATGTCTAGCCAGCTATCTAAGCCTGTAGTAATCATGGGTCGTGTTACCGACCGGGAGGCTCCCATTTAGTTTTTTTTAGTCATTGTCACTCAGATATCATATTCAAAATGGCAAACAATTATCTCTGCCCCATGGCAAAATGAGTAGGATTGCAGGAAATTAGCTATAAAACGGCTAATTCTACTCTCCGCCTCATGGCAAAATGTGTAGAATTGCAGCAAACTTGTTTAAAATATATATATTTTTCTCTACAAAATGTGTAGAATTGCATGAAATGAATATAGAATTGCAGTAAACATAGATTTTTTTTCTCTCCACTCTCAAGAGGGGGGCCACTAAAATGTTTTGCTCCCAACAACATTTCACTTAGGGCCTCCAAAAGACTAGGGCCGGCTCTGACTGCATGTGTGGGTATGGATGTGGGTATGCAGACGTGCAAGCCATTGCAGTCCCTTATGATGAGTTCCGATTTTTAACCGGGACCTGGCTGACTTAGTTTAATCATTTCCTCACCTGTCAATTAAGTGCATCGTGACGCAGATAGCCTCCACCCCTTCTCGGCTCTCTCTGTTTACATAGAGATGACACTGTGTCACTGGCTGTTTGAGGAAGTACTTAGGAAACGTCTGTCATTTGGGCGCCTAATCCTTAGACTGAAGAGCCCCATTCAGACACGGTGAGTGTATTTTAAGTACACACTAATCAAGAAGGTTTATGTGTGATTTGTGTATTTGGTGTGTTGCGTTTTGTATTCTTAAATATGGTGTAGTGTGTTCATGCCTATTATTGTGTGTGTGTCTGCTAACTTTTGTATGTATCTGTACAAGTAGTTTTTGTATCAGGCAGTACTCCAGCAGCGTTTGTGCTGTGGTCTCAGCACTGTAAATGGATTGGTCTTGATGTCACAGCAGGGGTGTGGAGGGAGCAGATTGTCTGGGAGCCTATGCTCATCCCTCTGTCACAAACACGTACACACACACACACACACACACACACACACACACACACACACACACACACACACCTTAATAACAATGCCTCAACCTGCTATCCAATATGATGCAGTACAGGAGTAACCAGAAAGCCAGGGGATCGCCCTATCCATCCACCATCTCTCACGTCTGAACCACAAAGTTGCAGTGATAACCTGGTAATCTCGCCTCCTTGCTCCCTTTTGAAATGGGCAACGTGTGTCTTGAATGAGGTATAGAACTCAACGAAATCTATTACCATGGTACTGGTGTGATTTTTAGAGCATTTGAGGGGTTTTGTCGGGCTCTGCCATTGAATATATTCCTATTTGTTGGAAATGTGAGTTTGGTTCGAGACAGTTACTGATGCTGTGCTCTTTGCCAATGTCTCTCTGAGAGAATCAGCCTGGCAAAAAACATAGCAGACGGAAAGCGAAAGAAGAGAAAAGACCAACCATAGTCTCTTGTGACAGATTTGGTTCTAGGTGCGGAGATTACGAGAATGACACTTTGTAAGTGCTCCATTTTGTGAAACTAGTTGTTTGCCCAGCTGTTGCTGATTAACTGTCTTGTCTTGACACATTGAGTGATGGGAGAAAAAAAATCAATAGTTTCATATCGCAATATTATTTTTGGACAATATTATAATGATATTATCTGCCATCTGTCCGGCACAATTGAAACCGGGGTTCAGAACACTCCAGCATGCCAGAGGCCATCGAAGGTGAGTGGTTGCCCATTCAAATCTGTTACGACGCCGCTACTGCAGTCAGGTTAAAACCCTGGTGAGGATGAAAAGCACGCAGATGAGCTTCCCTGGGATGGTTTCTGACAGTTTGTGCAGACATCCTTCGTTTGTGCAAACCCACAGTTTCATCAGCTGTCCAGGTGGCTGGTCTCATACGATCCCGCAGGTAAAGAAGCCGGATGTAGAGATCCTGGGCTGACGTGGTTAAATGTGATAATTTATTTCAGCTCATGAAACATGGGACAAACACTGTACATGTTGTGTTTAGTACAAATTTTTAGCTACTGTAGGTAGCGTTAGCTAGCACTAGTTGGCGGTACCTGCACCTTGCACTAGTTGGCGGTACCTGCACCTTGCACTAGTAGGTGGTGATGTAAAGTACTTAAGTAAAAATTCCCCAGAAAACTACTTAAGTAGTACTTTAAAGTATCTGTACTTTACTTTACTATMTATAGTCAACTTTTACTTCACTACATTCCTAAAGAAAATAATGTACTTTTTACTCCATACATTTTCCCTGACACCCAAACGTACTTGTTACATTTTGAATGCTTAGCAGAACAGAAAATGGACCAATTCACACACTTATCAAGAGAACATCCCTGGTCATCCCTACTGCAGCTGATCTGGCGGACTCACTACTATCTGTACATTTGAAATGATTCATACTTTTACTTTTGATACTTGAGTATATTTAACACCAAATACTTTTACTCAAGTAGTATTTTACTGGGTGACTTTCACTTTTACTTGAGTTGTTTTCTATTAAGGTATCTTTTACTATTACTCAAGTATGACGATTGGGTACTTTTTCCACCACTGCTAGTAGGCTGTACCTGCGCTAGTTGCCAAAACGCCGGTATTTTTCATCCTATAACAGTAGCTTGTTTTCCATACTTTTAAATAGTGAGTCAACATGTTTCAGCACTTTAATTTCCCTGACTGATCAAAACTCGCTTACTGACGCTCTCTCGTCTCTATGCAGCAGACAAATAGTAAGCAATTTGTTTAGAACATAAAATCTCAATAAAATCGTAATATTGAATTGCAATACCAACGGAATCGTGACAATCTCAATGCATATCGTATCAGACGTATCATGATAACGTCATATCATTCGGTACCTGGCAATTCCCAAACCACCATGTTGTGTGTGGCACCACTAACATTTTCAATCTCCTACATCGTAACTTGAGCCAATGTTGACGTTACTCAAATTGCGCTGAAATGTCATTCCGTAGGAGGAAGATGACGACGTTCAAACTGGGGACACTCCTGAGTTCACAACAAGTGGGAGCCCCCCCCCCCTAAAAGTCCTGAAAGCTGCTGTGACTGACCACAAATGTAATCTGTGGTACCAGGCTTCAATTTCATTATGTCGTCTGTGCCATGCTACACTGGGATTGAGAGGATCAGAGATGATCTAATACACTGACCCAGCTGTGGCACGTTATTCCTCCTCCATCTCCTCTTTTTCCCTCCCATCTCAGTCTGTTTGGATGGTTTCCTCTGCTGTTTAGACATTKTTTTAATTAGATGCGCAGTGCACACCATCCCGGACGGTGCTGCGTTTTCTTTCTCTGGTTCTTCTCGCATGGACTTTGCTGCTTCAGCAAACCTGTTGAAGGAGCAAAACCACCAGAGCCGGATTTTTAGAAAGGACCAAAAGCCCGTTATCTGTTCCGTTAGCTACGGAGGTGAGGACGCAAGATGCTACCCAACTGTGTGTGGAGTATGTGCTCCTGCGTGGGTCTCAGGCCAAGCAGGTAGGACCCGGAGAATGCCCCATGTAGCTTTAATACATACCATTTAGCAGACTCTTTCATCTGCCTGACATTAGTGAGTGCATACATTGTCATATGGGTGGCTCCAGCAGGAATTGTACCCATGACCCTGGCGTTGCTAGTGCCATGCTCTACCAACTGTGCTGTTTTACATGGAAGTTGTTATTTGAGTCAAGAGCCAAAATGCCAGTTGCTGTGCCATGGATCCTGTGAGCTYTGGATGTGGCCAGTTGTACTGTCGGAAAGGTTTGTAGTGAGGTTTCCAGGGCACGGGTAGATGCTGGGATGAGCATACTCAACAATCTGCACGCAATACACAATAATGATGAAGCGAAAACAGGTTTTTAGACATTTTTGCAAATATATAAAAAATGAAATATTACATTTACATAAGCATTCAGACCCTTTGCTATGAGACTTGAAATTGAGCTATAAAAAAAAACATTTTTTCCCCCCTCCATTGATCATCCTTGAGATGTTTCTACAACTTGATTGGAGTCCACCTGTGGTAAATTCAATTGATTGGACATGATCTGGAAAGTCACACACCTGTCTATATAAGGTCCTACAGTTGACATTGCATGTCAGAGCAAAAACCAAGCCATGAGGTCGAAGGAATTGTCCGTAGAGCTCCGAGACAGGATTGTGTCGAGGCACAGATCTGCGGAAGGGTACCAAAAAAATGTCTGCAGCATTGAAGGTCCCCAAGAACACAGTAGCCTCCATCATTCTTAAATGGAAGAAGTTTGGAACCACCAAGACTCTTCCTAGAGCCCGGCCAAACTGACCAAGAACTCGATGMTCACTCTGACAGAGCTCTAGAGTTCCAGTATGGAGATGYGAGAACCTTCCAGAAGGACAACCATCTCTACAGCACTCCACCAATCAGGCCTTTTATAGTAGAGTGGCCAGATGGAAGCCACTCATCAGTAAAAAGCACATGACAGCCCACTTGGAGTTTGCCAAAAGGCACCTAAAGGAATCTCAGACCATGAGAAACAAGATTCTCTGGTCTGATGAAACCAAGATTCAACTATTTGTCCTGAATGCCAAGCGTCACGTCTGGAGGAAACTTGGCACCATCCCTACGGTATTGCGTGGTGGCAGCATCATGCTCTGGGGGTGTTTTTCAGCGACAGGGACTGGGAGACTAGTCAGGATCGAAGCAAGGATGAACYGAGCAAAGTACAGAGAGATCCTTGATGAAAACCTGCGTGTGCACGTGCGTGTATGTGTTTAAAGACCTTACAGAACTGTATAGGAGAATACAGGAATACTGTAGGTCTCACTTTACTCCAGAATGTCTGTGTGGGCACCAGCACTGTAATCCCAGCCTAATCTGAGATGTCTTTGTGTGCAATCAAAGAATCCACAATGGGACCTCTAAGAACGGAAATCCAACGGCACTCGGTCCAAATCCCCCCACCACGGGGAAATGGACCGGGCACACTGGTATTTGTCAATAGGAGTGGGACAGGCTCATGTGATCAGATGGGAGGGTGGGAGAAGAGAGCGAGATGGCTTTAAACCCTTTAACAGTAACATGATTTAGGATGGTGTGTGTGTGTGTGTGTGTGTGTGGTTGGTCGGTTGGATGCAGCAGAAACACTGGCACCCAGGCAATTGTGTTGTTTGACACTGCTGTCCCAACTTAATTTTTAAAACGAGACAGTCTAAACAAATCCTTCCAATGTATTCTTACTCAACCCACACTAGAATATGGATACGAGACAAACTCCTTCTATCCCAACCCAGTAGACATGGTAAATGAGGAGTAGGCCGGAACACAAACAAGACCGATTCTCCTCAAGGGGCTCTGTGGGTAGCCTGGATTCAAGTGCTCGCCCGCTCGCATATTTGGGAATAATGTGCCTTTGTATGCAGACATTCTGATACTCCACGGGTGGTGGTGCAAAGACAACGGCTTGTCTCTGCTCCACATTTTCCACTGTCTGGCTAGCAATTTGTCTTAAATTGTTTTCATTAATAACACAGATTAATTGGACTTGGAGTTATGAAGTGAACTAGCAAAGTCATTACAGCAAAGCAATAAGCAAACTCTGATCTGATTGGTTAAATTCAAGGGGGGAAGCCGTTTTTAATCACATTGAAGATTAGTGCATATATAACTTTGATATTGCCTAAATAAAAAGCCTATTCTGGTGTTTTTATGTTGTGCTTGTAATGGTAGGAGAAATGTTGCAGGGGGATGCTGTCCAATAATTTTTTTTGATCATTTGTAACAGGGTGACATTTTTTATTTGCTTTTTTAAATTGAAAGAATAACAAGACCATTATTATTGGACGCCCGGTGTAAAGTGTGTGTACTTGTACTTGTGTGCTTTTGCGTGAGGGGCTGCGGGTGTGCGTGCTACGCCACTGCTTATAATTTATTTGGCACATCTTAAATAGTTAACTTATCTCCAGCTCAGGGCTCTAGCTATCTATTACCAAGAAGCACGATCAAGCTTCTTGGTTACAGCAGAGACAATCAATCCCCTACTAGAATAAAATCCCTGCTGCCTAAATTTGTTTTGTACATACATTTTATATATTTATTATTTATTTATTATTTTTTCCTTCAAATAAACAAATCAAGATATATTTGAGATTCTTCAAAGCAGCCACCCTTTGCCTTGATGACAGCTTTGCACGCTCTTGGCATTCTGTCAACCAGCTTCACCTGGAATGCTTTTCCAAAAGTCTTGCAGGAGTTCCCACAAATGCTGAGCACTTGTTGGCTACTTTTCCTTCACTCTGCAGTTCAACTCATCCTAAACCATCTCAATTAGGTTAAGGTCAGGTGATTGTGGAGGCCAGGTCATCGGATGCAGCACTCCATCACTCTCCTTCTTGGTCAAATAGCACTTACACAGCTGTCTCTTATACACATCTAGATGTGTATAAGAGACAGCCCTTTGCCTCGATGACAGCTTTGCACGCTCTTGGCATTCTGTCAACCAGCTTCACCTGGAATGCTTTTCCAAAAGTCTTGCAGGAGTTCCCACAAATGCTGAGCACTTGTTGGCTACTTTTCCTTCACTCTGCATTTCAACTCATCCTAAAAGGTCAGGTGATTGTGGAGGCCAGGTCATCGGATGCAGCACTCCATCACTCTCCTCCATGCTTCACGGTGGGAACCACACATGCTGAGATCATCCGTTCACCTACTCTGGGTCTCACAAAGACATGGCGGTTGGAACCAAAAATCTAAAATCTGGACTTTTCAGACCAAAGGACATATTTCCACTAGTCTAATGTCCATTGCTCGTGTTTCTTGGCCCAAGCAAGTCTTTTCTTATTATTGGTGTCCTTTAGTAGTGGTTTCTTTGCATCAATTCAACCATGAAGGCCTGATTCACGCAGTTTCCTCTGAATAGTTGATGTTGAGATGTGTCTTACTTGAACTCTGTAAAGGATTTATTTGGGCTGCAATTTCTGAGGCTGGTAACTCTAATGAACTCTGCAGCAGAGGTAACTKTGGGTCTAGCATTCCTTTGGCGGACTGATGGATTGTCGTTTCTCTTTGCTTATTTGAGCTGTTCTTGCCATAATATGGACTTGGTCCTTTATCAAATAGGACTATCTTCTGTATACCACCCCTACCTTGTCACAACACAACTTAATGCTCAAACGCATTAATAAGAAGGAAAGAAATTCCACAAATGAACTTTTAAGGCACACCTGTTAATTGAAATGAAACTGGTTGAGAGAATGCCAAGAGTGTGCAAAGTTGTCATCAAGGCAAAGGGTGGCTACTTTGAAGACTCTTAAATATAAAATATATTTTGATTTGTTACCATTTTTTGGTTAATACTTGATTCCATATACATAGTTTTGATGTCTTCACTATTATTCTACAATGTAGAAAATAGTAAAAACTAAAAAAAATCTCCAATTTTGTGATTATGATCTTGTCTTATCGCTGGAGGTCCCCAATGGGCTCGGGAGAGGTGAAGGTTGAGTCARGCGTCTTCCGAAACATGACCGGCCAAGCCGCACTTAACAAGTGCTCGCTTAACCTGGAAGCCAGCCGGACCAATGTGTCGGAGGAAACACCATTCAACTGACGACCGCYGTCAGCCTGCAGGCACCTGGCCCGCCACAAGGAGTCGCTACTAAAGGACACCAATAATAAGAAGAGACTTGCTTGGGCCAAGAAACACGAGCAATGGACATTAGACTAGTGGAAATATGTCCTTTGGTCTGAAGAGTCAAAATTTTAGATTTTTGGTTCCAACCGCCATGTCTTTGTGAGAAATTGCAGTCCAAATTGAAGCCCAAATAAATGCTTTACAGAGTTCAAGTAATAGACACATCTCAACATCAACTATTCAGAGGAGACTGCGTGAATCAGGCCTTCATGGTTGAATTGATGCAAAGAAACCACTACTAAAGGACACCAATAATAAGAAGAGACTTGCTTGAGCCAAGTAAAGCCCCCCTGGCCAAACCCTCCCCTAACCCAGACGARGCTGGGCAAATTGTGCGCTGCATTATGGGACTCCCGCTCCCCGTCACACTTGGGAGGCCTGCGAGATACTGCTTTTGATTGCAGAGAGATAGGCCTAGTGCAAACCGTTGCTTGCAGCAGCGCTACTGCACTGTGATATCGCAAAGAATTTTATGAATTTTACTTATTGTTTTAACGGAAAACAACAGAAAACGGCTGTTTTTAAACGTTAAGAAAATGTGTCCATTTGTCACATCCCTAGCACACACACACACACACACACACACACACCCATCCTCAGGAGCCTGTGCTGTTTCTCAGTATAAGCCCAAGCTTTCTCTCTGCTGCTGATTTCTCTCTGTGTGACTTATGACTCATATGCAGTCAGGTGGGAACAATAGCAGCAGCCAAGCACACAGCCCCAAGCAGGGAGGTAGACACATGCATCAAATTTAGACAATGTCTCTTTTCCTCTCTGTCCCACGGTGCACATCCGCTCCCTACCAGGGATCCCCACATCTGTCCTCTGTCATGTCCACAACCATGACAATAGCTCAGCTTTAGTTTCATGGGGGCAGTTTGGTGGTAAAAACAACAACAAAAAGTTGGTTGGTTGGTAATTGCCATGGACCTCACAAAATATTTTCGCGATACTTTGGTGCCGATACGATATGTATTGCGACTAACACGACCCTGCTAGAACATAATGTTCTGAAGACCTTATGCTTCTTAGCTTGGTGAAAGTGTRGTTGTCCTATGGATATTTTGCYTACAACCTTCTCACAATGTTCTGAGACTGTTGCAGGATACTCAGCTAGCACATAATGTTCTGAGAACCCCATGTTTCTTTGGTGGGAAATTCAGTACATAACGTTTCCTCATGGTTTTAATTAAGTAGTGCTRTCAAATTGTTCCAAAAATGTTAAGAAACAACGCTCTTCTATGGGAATTTCTACAGGTTTCCTCGTGGTTCTATTTAAAGTTATGTTCTCAGAACATTAATAAAACGTTCCATAAAAATCACAAGAACACAGTCTTAACCTTCTAAGAATGTTATTTAAAAACATATAAATTCCGTTCTTGGTGTCAACAAAACTCTCTGTCCTCAATTTTGTTAAGTGAGTTAAGGTGTGCTGGCTGCGATCACTAATTGGCCACACCTGATCTTAATGAGTGCATGTTGCCTTAGAAATGGGGTCTTTTTTGAATAGACTAAAATGAACAGCTTTGTATGATTTAAAAAAAAACATGGCATGCTAGCTCCGTCCTGGTGGCGCCGTGGACTAATTTCAGGGATAGAAAAAATAAATGTGTTTGCATGATTAATGCCTAAGCAACGGAATTTCCATGTGTCCTATCTGTTCTTGGAGTTAAAAACAGTTAGCCCAAACTAAGCTAGCAGGGTTAAAAGTATTATTGAAACATGTTCTCAGATCGTTATTTAATTACCTTCAAATAACCTATCATTTCCGTTCTCAGAACGTTAATAAAACCTCCTTGGAAAACTTTTAGYGAACCATAGTAAAATGTTCTCAGAACCTCCCTGCAACATGCAAAGTAACGTTGCCAGATCAAGCAAAATGGTCACGAAAGTTATGGCTTCGTTCCCAGAACCAAAAACGTACGTTCCCACAACTTCCAAGGAACCAAATGTGCTAGCTGGGGATTCTGACGGGTCTCACTATTTTATATGTATTGCGATTTGATGTTCCAAACATTGCTCACTATTTGTCTGCTACAGAGAGACGAGAGATCATGAGAAAACAAGTTTTTGCTCAGTCAGGGAAATAAAAGTGCTAAAAACATGTTGGCTCACTATTTAAAAAGAAGATGGAGAACKAGCTAAAGGATGAAAAATACTGGCGTTTTGGCMCAGGTACAGTCAACTAGTGCTAGCGAACGCTACCTACAGTAGAAAAAAATGATTTATATATTTATACTGAGTGCGCAAAACATTGACACCTGCTCTTTCCATGACAGACTGACCAGGTGAAAGCTATGATCCTTTATTGATGTCACTTGTTAAATCTACTTCAATCAGTGTAGATGAAGGGGAGGAGACAGTGCACTATATAGGAAATAAGGTCCCATTTGGTACACAGCCCTAGAGAGAATGAATGAGTGGGATTTGATCAGGCTTGGTGGTTGGTTGGTGCTCAAGGCTATTTCCTGATTTTTCTCTACGGACTGAACTACTCAGTGACCTAAAGGGGTGACTGACCTGGTAGTCTGAGCTCAGTCATCAACCACCAGCAATGCCACCCAACAATAGCAGAGTTCAATGAACAATACACTGAGAGTACAAAACATTAGGAACACTTTCCATGAGTCTGACCAGGTGAATCCATGTGAAGCTATGATCCCTTATTGATGTCACCTGTTCATTCCACTTCAATCAGTGTAGATGAAGGGGAAGAGACAGGTTGAAGAGGGATTTTTAAACCTTGAGACATGGATTGTGTATGTGTGTCATTCAGCGGGTGAATGGGCAAGACAAAATACAGTATTTAAGTGCCTTTGAAGGGGGTATGGCAGTAGGTGCCAGGCGCACCGGTTTGTGTCAAGAGCTGCAACTCTGCTGGATTTTTCACGCTCAACAGTTTCCTGTGTGTATTAAGAATGGTACACCACCCAAAGGACATCCAGCCATCTTGACAACTGTAGGTACAAAAATAATATAGCAATATGCAACTGTATCAACCCCCCCCCCCCATTACTTATTTTTAATAGTACATGGCATGTGGTGTCTAGTTCTTATCATGGGGTGAGAAATGTGGTACTTGACATTGGTGAGAGAAATGAGTAATGAGATACTGTATATCAAAATTACAAGGCATGGTCATTTCACGATATTGTCCACAGTGGCTGGCATCTTTATGCCCGGTTACCTCACCCACTTTGCCTCTGCAAAACAGTCGGCCACGAGAGCCAACATTGGATTGATAGTGGCACAAGACTTTGCCAAGCAGCAGACCTTTTGTAATGAGTTGAAACCTAGCCCTGACCTTCTCAGTACCAGCCCTCTAAATGCCACCCCGTACCTCTAATATGGCCATTACCTATTGTGTTGACATGATGTGATAACTGGACACCAGGGTTAGGGTAAACTGTTAATTCAGAAAGTAAACAGTTATTCACATTTTCCTCAATGCTTTTCTACATGAAAAACAAATCWAACTGGAATTAGATTATTTTTCTTCCTGTGTTGACTGAATTGAAATGGAGCTGTCCCCGACCATGCTGGACACGCATAACAAAATGCAACTGTATCTAGTGGAGTGGGGTGGCTATAAATGTAGCTATACACGTTCCATCCTTTTTATAGCATATTCATTCCCACTAGACCTAGCCTGGGAGTCTGGATGGGTAACTCAACTTTCCAGTCTGAAACTTAGGCACAGCTCGATAACAGATCCTAGGTCAGTCTKGGTGCTCTGTTGTTGTCCTGTCCTCTAATGCTCTCGCACTAGCCTTCGGGCAGTTCAATCTCCAGTGGCTGGTCATGGGTCAGTTTAGATGCCTTGCCATCTGTTACGCAATGCTTTAAACAACCAGCAAGGACTGAACGTATGAATGGGACAGAGATACCATGCTGCTTCCCAAATGGCACCCTATTCTCTTTTTGTAGTGCACTACTTTTGAACAGGGCCCATAGGGAAAGGGAATAGGGGTGCCATTTGGGATGCTGATTAGTAGTGTTGGTGGTAGTTTGAAAGTGAGTGTTAAAAAGAAGAAGTAATTCTAGCAATATAGCAACAAAAAAAGGTGCCATCTTTTGGAGGAGATTGATGCTGTAAATGAACCCCGTAAAGCAATTTCAGACGTACTCAAAAGCGCTGTGCACATACGAGCCGTGATCGTTCGTTTACATACTGTATAGATATGAGCTCTCGCTAGGCAACATTTTGAATTTGAATGCACTGTGTGATGACTTCGTTTAACTGTCAGAGCAGTATGGAGGAGCTGTGTCGGGAACGTTGATATGCCACGTTTGTTTAGTTGATTAGTTTTAATGCTTCCCCAAAGCAGTGCATTTGGATGTCATCTCCTCTGAGAAATGCCTCCCCCCCACCTTCTCGCAACTGTTATTGCTGAGTATAATAAGGCTGGTAATTGCCAGGGACCTCACAAAACGATATTATCACGATACTTAGGTGCTGATACGTATTGCAATTCTTATGACCCAGCTAGCACATAATGTTCTGAGAACCATATYTTTCTTAYAGCTAGGTGAGAGCGTGCGTGGCGGTCCTATGGTTATTTTACATACAACCTTCCCACAACGTTGTCTCCAGACTGAAACCCTGCTCTCCAGTCAGCGGGAGGCCAAGCCAGTCGCCGGTCTAGAACTGTTTTATACCGTGTTTATACAGTGACTCAGACCTGTTTGGAGGAAGCAGAGCATATGTACTAGTAAACACTTGAACCTCTTTCACCAAAAGGGCACTTTTCAATATCACTGCTCCCCGAGGTCTTGTTTATTATAATCGATGACATCAAAAAAAATGTGTATCCATCCGTATGTACGGCCACATCACCGATCGCCATGGCAACAAGTGTCCCAGAGCAGCCTTTGGAGAGAAGGAAAACAAAAAGCCACGGCCGGCCCCATGGCGTCGCCGATGGCAACTGAGACGTAGGACGCACTCCAGCTGTCGTATATAGGGTGATTGGCGAAAAGGCTTTGCGGTTTCTTTTTCCCGATGGTGGCTGTGGCATATTATCCCTGATGTCTCCCTAARGGGCCCCAATCAAGACAGCGCTGCGTCTCAAAGGGCACCCTATTTCCTATATAGTGCACTTCTTTTGACCTCAGCGTTTTGGGCCCCGGTAGAAAGTACTGCACTATGTAGGCAATAGGGTGCCATTTGGGCCACAGATTGAGCATCTCATCAGGGCTGGAGAATCACAATCCACCAGCATCTCTCTGCACAGCTGCAATTAAGTCAGAGCGCTGCCCCCTGTCTTTCTGAGAGGGAGGGGGGAGAGGCACGGAGGGGGAGAGTGAGGGAGAGAGACGCTAAGGGGGTGGAGGAGAGGGAACGGGGAAAGGATAGAGGGAGGGGGAGGAAGAGGGGAAGATGGAGGGAGAGGGAAAGCAAGTGATAGTCAAATGGATCGAGAGAGGGTTGAGGTGGGAGATGGGGAAGGGAAAAGCAAGGCATAAGCGGTAGGGAGAGAGACAGAGAATGGGGTCTTAGACAGGCGTACACAACAAGCAGTCAATCTGGAGAAAGAGACATTGAGAGAGGAAAAAGTATCGTCTCACTTTCGAATCAATATGTATCATGTCAAACCATGGACGAGACAGAGACCACTTTTTTMGGGGACAAACGATTTGATGAATCTCTTTCCTGGATAATCTTGTCATCTCGATGACCTGCAGGAGTAGCCTAAAGCATGTCTGATCAACAGCACATTTTAACCTGACATGCGTCACTGCTATGTTGTAGATAAMCCAGCTAAATTGTGAGCGGTCTAAACAAACAGTGTAAACACTATGGTCCAATTGTCACACTGAGATTTRCCCACTGAGCTGTGTGACCGGAGTCAGTTACCCAGTTCCACATTCTCATGTTATTGCGGTGTTTATTCYAATACGGTGTCCTCATCTCTATTCTGTTTTCACTACATATCAGTGTTTTGTTTTCACTAGGATTGTCCGTGCTGATCTGGGGTTAGTTTACATTTTTACATTTTAAGTCATTTAGCTGACGCTCTTATCCAGAGCGACTTACAAATTGGAAAGTTCATACATTTTCATCCTGGTCCCCCCGTGGGGAATGAACCCACAACCCTGGCGTTGCAAGCGCCATGCTCTACCAACTGAGCCACACGGGACCACAGTTTAGAATTTCCCCCACTATTGGTTAAGGTTAGGATTGGGGGAAAGGAAGCTGGTCTTACATCTGTACATAGGGGGGAACTTTGCCTCAGCGTGACAGATCAGATAAGAAATGACAAGGTAGATGGCACCAACGGCCCCCGGTCAGAAGTACTGCACTATATAGGGAACAGGGTACCATTTGGAACGCAGATACATTGTCTGTCTGAGTGCRATGTAAATCAATGTCTACTCTCAGGGTCACGTCCTTATAAGCCTGTTTAAATAGAGGGTGTTTGACATAACGGAGGTGAGTTGTACCAGTGGAGTGGGAGGGAGATGGACGTTTAGATGAAGTGAAGTGATGCTGTTAATGTTGTTTATGTTTTGGATGTCCGTCAATGTCATAGTTTGAAGCCCAAGGCAAATTTCCACATTGTGTGGACAGGTTTTCTATTTTTTTATTACATTTTTCTGCTCTACTCTAACGTTACTCCTCATCTGTTCTAAGCAATTCATCTGAAACAATTCATTGTGTTTACTGAGGGGACTACAGTTGTCTTTGCATAGTTAGTAAAAAATGTTATCTGCCATGTTCTTCCATCCCCTCGAATTTTACAAGACCACCAACGCCGTCCTCTTCATCCCTCTCATGGAAGCCAGCTCTCCCCATCTCCCTCATATGATTGGAAGCCAGCTCTCCCCATCTCCCTCATATGATTGGAAGCCAGCTCTCCCCATCGTCCCTCATATGATTTTGAAGCCAGCTCTCCCATCTCCTTATATGATTGGAAGCCAGCTCTCCCATCTCCCTCACTATGATTGGAAGCCAGCTCTCCCATCTCCTCTATATGATTGAAGGCCACGCTCTCCCCATCTCCCTCATATGATTGGAAGCCAGCTCTCCCATCTCCCTCATATGATTGGGAAGCCAGCTCTCCCCCATCTCCCTCATAATCATTGGAAGCCGCTCCCATCTCCCTTATATGATTGGAAGCCAGCTCTCCCATCTCCCTCATTGATTGGAAGCCAGCTCTCCCCATCTCCCTCATATGATTGGAAGCCAGCTCTCCCCATCTCCCTCATATGATTGGAAGCACGCTCTCCCATCTCCCTCATATGATTGGAAGCCAGCTCTCCCCATCTCCCTCATATGATTGGAAGCCAGCTCTCCCCATCTCCCTCATATGGATTGGAAGCCAGCTCTCCCCATCTCCCTCATATGATTGGAAGCCAGCTCTCCCCATCTCCCTCATAATGATTGGAAGCCAGCTCTCCCATCTCCCTCATATGATTGGAAGCCAGCTCTCCCATCTCCCTCATATGATTGGAAGCCAGCTTCCATCTCCCTCTTGATTGGAAAGCCAGCTGCTCCCCATCTCCCTCATATGATTGGAAGCAGCTCTCCCCATCTCCCTCATATGATTGGAAGCCAGCTTCTCCCATCTCCCTCATATGATTGGAAGCCAGCTCTCCCCATCTCCCTCATATGATTGGAAGCCAGCTTCCCGCATCTCCCTCATATGATTTGGAAGCCAGCTCTCCCCATCTCCCTATATTGATTGGAACCAGCCTCCCCATCTCCCTCAATATGATTGGAAGCCAGCTCTTCGCCCATCTCCCTCATTATGATTGGAAGCCAGCTCTCCCCATCTCCCTCCATATGATCTGGAAGCCAGCTCCTCCCATCTCCCTCATATGATTGGAAGCAGCTCTCCCCATCTCCTTCATATGATTGGAAGCCAGCTCTCCCCATCTCACCTCATATGATTGGAAGCCAGCTCTTCCCCATCTCCCTCATATGATTGGAAGCCAGCATCTCCCCATCTCCCCATATGATTGGAAGCCAGCTCCCCCATTCTCCCTCATTGATTTGGAAGCCAGCTCTCCCCATCTCCCTCATATGATTGGAAGCCAGCTCTCCCCATCTCCCTTCATATGATTTGGAGCCAGTCTCCCCATCTCCCTCATATGATTGGAAGCCAGCTCTCCCCATCTCCCTCATATTGATTGGAACAGCAGCTCTCCCCATCTCCCTCATATGATTGGAAGCCAGCTCTCCCCATCTCCCTCATATGATCTGGAAGCCAGCTCTCCCATCTCCCTCATATGATTGGAAGCCAGCTCTCCCCATCTCCCTCATATGAATTTGGAAGCCAGCTTCCCCATCTCCTCATATGATTGGAGCCAAGCTCCCCATCTCCCTCATATGATTGAAGCCAGCTCTCCCATCTCCCTCATTATGATTGGAAGCCAGCTCTTCCCCATCTCCCTCATATGATTGGAAGCCAGCTCTCCCCATCTCCCTCATATGATTGGAAGCCAGCGCTCCCATCCCTCATGATGATTGGAAGCCAGCTCTCCCTCTCCCCTCATATATGTGGAACCAGCTCCTCCCCAATCTCCCTCATATGATTGGAAGCCAGCTCTCCCGATCTCCCTCTATATGAATTGGAGCAGCTCTCCCGATCTCCCTCATATGATTGGAAAGCCCGAGCTCTCGCCCATCTCCCTCATATGATTGGAAGCCAGCTCTCCCATCTCCCTCATATGATTGGAAGCCAGCTCTCCCCATCTCCCTCATATGATTGGAAGCCAGCTCTCCCCATCTCCCTCATAATGATTGGAAGCCAGCTCTCCCATCTTCCCTCATATGATTGGAAGCCAGCTCTCCCCATCTCCCTCATATGATTGGAAGCCAGCTCTCCCCATCTCCCTCATATGATGGAAGCCAGCTCTTCCCACTCCCTCATATGATTGGAAAGCGCTTCACAGTCGTTTTAGTGCCGCGGCGCCTCAAGAAAGCTCCAATTTGGGTGATGGATTGTGTCAAATTGTCCTCCATAAATATTTATAAAGGAGCTAATTTCCGAGACAGCTAGCGCTGAAAAATGGAGACGCTTGGCGTGGACTCACAGGAGACACCGCTTTGGGAGAGACATACAGTTGGAAGTTTACATACACCTTAGCCAAATACATTTAAATCCGTTTTTCACAATTCCTGCCATTTAATCGAAGTAAAAATGCCCTGTTAGTGCAGAATGGTGTTTTTTTTTTTTTTCACTGCTAACTGTCATTTTTATTCAGACATTCAGAACAACACAAATAAATAATCATAACATTTCAAATATAGAAAATAAAAATACATACAAAAATAAGACACAAATATCAAAAATAAGTGACAAATAGAAACAAATTTGTGTTGATTTGGCACTCGAGCATCAATACATTACCCATCCCCCAACACTGTCAACATTACCCATCTCCCAACACTGTCAACATTACCCAATCCCCCAACACTGTCAACCAAGAGTCAAGACTAAACCAATTCACCTTGGTGGTGTGCAGACTGGTTTTGTATTATTCTTAACGATTTCGCACAAACCAGAAAAAATGCAATAATATGTCTGTGAATCTATATATTCACAGTATTATGATTGAATTGTGGTTTATTTGYTAGCATTTTGTAGTGTGACTGATTTTACTAATTGCATTTGTACTGTACAAAGTTAGAGGTGCACTATTTGATAGATTCCCGGAGATTCCTGGAGGAACCGGAGGAAGCCAAGAATAGGTCAGTAGCCTACAGAGTAATATGCCAAGAATACAAAATGCGGAATTTATGTAGATTTTGTAAACAATTGTTTTGAGAACTTTCAAATGTACTAACAGGTTCATGTAGAATAAACAACCATTTACATAATACCATAGAAGCGGTGTTCTGCTAATATAACAATGTGCGTTGCCATTCCCACCCGATACAGATACTGTGCCTATCTGCATTTTGTCTGATGGTATTGGGGCTGCCTTGGCAAACATGTGATCGTACCTTCCTGTGTGGTGTCCCGTACACAACAGGAGTTCCCTGATCCTGGTGCAGAATACACAGGGTTTCTCCCTCCCCTAATTGACTGATACCAGTCAATTTAACAAAACCCCCCAAAAATACAATGCAAGTAAAAGTTGTCTATTATAATGTTAATGCCGAYTGCCAGGTCTCTCTCCATTTTCGATTTTAGACAAGTCTCCAAGTGCTGGCTCCATAAATGCATCTGCGAACACATACACAGTCACTGTTCTATTAACAATGGCAGTAGGGATATCTGACAAATGAACATATCCTATGTTGAAACCTAATTCTGGTCTCCCCATCGACGACCGTTGGTGAGCAGGCAAGAGGTGAGGCTGGAGGTGAGGTCTTTGCCAGCACCCCATTGATGGGCATGGCAGCYTAGATCAGCTCCTCTCCCCTCATTAGACACTGGTCGGTCCCACGCAAACACACAAAGAGCACTGATTTACGTTATCAATGGRGGTTATGATTAGCATGGTGGAACCAACCTGATCGCTGCATCACATTTCCTATTTCACTTCAGATACAGTGCCGTCAAAGTATTCACACCCCTTGACTTTTCCCACATTTTGTTGTGCTTCAGCCTGAATTGAAAATGGATTTAATTTYGATTTTGTGTCAAAGTGGAATTATGTTTTTAGAAATGTTTAAGTTAATTAAAAATAAAAGCTTGCATGGACTCTGTGTGCAATAATGTTTAACATGATTTTTGAATGACAACTTCATCTCTGTACCCCACACATACAAWTGTAAGATCCCTCAGGGAGAGCAGTGAATTTCAAACACAGATTCAACCACAAAGACCAGGGAGGTTTTTCACTGCCTCGCAAAGAAYGGCACCTATTGGTAGATGGGTAAAAAAGCAGTCAATSAATATCCCTTTGAGCATGGTGAAGTTATTAATTACATTTTGGATGGTGTATCAATACACCCTGTCATGACAAAGATACAGGCATCCTTCCTAACTCAGTTGCTGTAGAGGAAGGAAACTGCTCAGGGATTTTACCARGAGGCCAGTGGTGACTTTAAAACAGTTTAGAGTTGAATTGCTGTGATAAGAGAACTGAGGATGGATCAACAACATTGTAGTTAATCCACAATACTAACCTACTTGACAAAAAGCTTATTTCTATAAAATGTTGTGCACAAATTTGTTTACATCCCTGTTAGTGAGCATTTCTCCTATGCCAAGATAATCCATCTACCTGACAGGTGTGACTTATGAATAAACTGATTAAACAGCATGATCATTATACAGGTGCACCTTGTGCTTGGAACAATGAAATGCCACTCTAAAATGTGCAGGTTTGTCACACAACACAATGCCACAGATGTCTCAAGTTTTGAGGGAGCYTGCAATTGGCATGCTGACTGCAGGAATGTCCACCAGAGCTCTTGACAATGTTCATTTCTCTATCATAAGCCGCCTCAAATGTCGTTTTAGAGAATTCGAGTGTCACGTGGTGGCGGTGGGGTTATGGTATGGGAAGGCATAAGTTACGGACAACAAACACAATTGCATTTTATCTATTTGAATACACAAGAGATACCGTGACGAGATCCTGAGGCCCATTGTCGTGCRATTCAGCCGCCGCCATCACCTCATGTTTCAGCATGACAATGCACCGCCCTATTGTCGCAGGGCTCCGTACAAAATTCCTGSAAGCTGAAAATYTCCCAGGTCTTCCATGGCCTGCATCCTCACCAGACATGTCATCCATTGAGCACGTTTGGGATGCTCTGGATCGACGTGTACGACAGCATGTTCCAGTTCCCGCCAATATCCAGCAACTTCGCACAGCCATTGAAGAGGAGTGGGARAACATTATAAATGCCACATTGAACAGCCTGATGAACTCTATGCGAAGGAGATGTGTCACGCTGCATTGAGGCAAATGGTGATCCACGCTCCTACCATTTTTTAAAAAGGTATCTTTTACCAACAGATGCATATCTGTATTCACAGTCATGTGAAATCCATAGATTGGGGCCTATTGAATTTATTTAAATTGACTGATTTCCTTCTATGAACTGTAACTCAGTAACATCTTTGAAATTGTTGCATGTTGKGTTTTCTTTTTGTTCAGTGTAAATACAAAGTGTTTTGTTTGGACCAAACACAATACGTCACTGAGTACCACTTTTCATATTTTCAACCATGGTGGTGGCTGAATCATGTTAAGGGATCTGCTTGTCATCGGCAAGGCCTAGGGATTCATTTTTATYAAAGAAACGGAATAGAGCTAAGTAGAGGCAAAATCCTAGAGGAAAACCTGGTTCAGTCTGCTTTCCAACAGACACAGGTGACAAATTCCACCTTTCAGCAGGACAATAACCTAAAACTCAAAGCCAAATATACACAGGAGTTGTTTACCAAAATGACATTGAATGTTCCTGAATGGCCTAGTTACATTTTCAAGCCAATTTAAGTCAAAACTGTATGGCAAGACTTGAAAATGGCTGTCTAGCAATGATCAACAACCAACTTGACAGAGCTTGAAGAAGTTAAAAAAATAATAATGTGCAAATATTGTATAATCTAGGTGTACAAAGCTCTGCGAGACTTGCCCAGAAAGACTCACAGCTGTAATTGCTGCCAAAGTGGATTAATAACATGTATTGACTCAGGGGTGTGAWTACTTATATCAATTTGATTTCAATATGTGGAACGAGTCAAGGAGTATGAATCAAGGTTTYGAACTGGTTCACGGAACAGAACCGAAAACCGGAAAAGGACAAAATCATTTGATACACGGAACCAGAAARTAAAGTGATCTATACTGTTCCGGAACGTTACTGATATTTTAAAAGCATGGGCACTTGTTTATATCCGCACTAAATGGTGAAGTCATTTAATTTCAAGTTAAATGTTAAAAAGTCAATTTCAGAGGTTTTAAAAGGAACGCCATAAATCGGTACTTTTGTTTTGGTTCGAACTCGAAGCCCCTATTCCGCACATTAGCTTGGGTCCTTCGACAGGTCATGCAAACCATAGAACTTTGGCTGTGGAGGCATGGTCAATCCTATATAAGGCCCTTGATCCTTTGAACGGGTTGTGGCAATGAAACAGCGGAGACCCATTCAATGAAGGGAAGCAAAGTGGGCGGAGGGGCGATTTGCACGTGGAGCTTGGCAAAATGGGGTATGATTTGTTGACATGCTTGTAATCCAAACCCAACCCTGGTTTACTCCCTTTTAGATTAGAATTACTTTATGACCAAAATTATCCTATTTACACTTTGTAGTCAATTTTGACTCATATCTACGCCTCATAGGCTGTTTTTAAAGGGATTACTTGCTTTTTAGGGGCACCAATAAGAAGAAGAGATTTGCTTGGGCCAAGAAACACGAGCAATGGACATTAGACCAGCGGAAATCTGTCATTTTGGTCTGATGAGTCCAAATTTGAGATTATTGGTTCCAACCACCGTGTCTTTGTGACGCAGAGTCTGTGAACGGATGATCTCTGCATGTGTAATTCCTACCGTGTAGCATGGAGGAGGAGGTGTGATGGGATGCTGTATCGCTGCAGAATGCTGTGGTAGCCATACTGGTTAAGTGTGCCTTGAATTCTAAATAAATCACAGACGGTGTCACCAGCAAAGCACCCCCACATCATCTGGTTTGCATTTATTTGACCAAGAAGGAGAGTGATGGAGTGCTGCATCAGATGACCTGGCCTCCACAATCACCCGACCTCAACCCAGTTGAGATGGTGTGGCATGAGTTGGACTGCAGAGTGAAGGAAAAGCAGCCAACAAGTTCTRAGCATATGTGGGAACTCCTTCCAGACTTTTGGAAAAGCATTCTAGGTGAAGTTGGTTGAGAGAATGCCAAGAGCGTGCAAAGCTGTCAAGGCAAAGGGTGGCTACTTTGAAGAATCTCACTTTTTTGGTTACTACATGATTCCATATGTGTTATTTCATAGTGTTGATGTCTTCACTGTTATTCTACAATGTAGAAAATAGTAAAAATAAAGGTGTAGTAGGTGTGTCAACTTTTGACTGGTACTGTATGAAAGGTTATGTGAAAATCTATGTAAAACTTCATGTGAAATATCATCACATGTGAAGTGTTCCAAAAACACATGGTTTCACATGTACAAAACATGTGGAAATGTCACACGTGAAATCCTGATTTTTCCATAAGGGTCTTTCCCATTTTCCATTCAGTCCATCAATGTGATGTATTTATTTATTCTTAATCTCCCTCCTCCCTCTACCTCCTCTCCTCCATCTTTCCCCCACACTCTATCACTTTCTTTCAAACCCACCATCTGTCCCCTGTCACTTCCCTGGACCAGGAAACTCTGAAAAGACAGAGAAATGTTATCAAGCTATGCAGAAGGAAGATGAACAGAACCCTAGTTCTTTATGCAAACCTTCCTCTCTCTCTCACACACACACACACACACACACACACACACACACACACACACACACACACACACTTTACTCCTGAGATAGCTTTCCCTAATCCTCCCTCCCTCAGTAGTCTTACAGTTGGGGGAAAATATCTCATTTGCAGTGAATGCATAACCTGCCATGTGTAGACTAGACTGGGTTTTGGAGTCGGCGTAGGCTCTTCTCTAACGAGTCTTAATACTGCTCAGTGCTCACCGCACTCATCCCAATCACACAACGCCACAACGCTGTCTCTCTGCCATCAGTGTTTATGCTAATGTGAATATTTGTATTATCTCCAAGTGGGTTTAATGGAAGCGAATCAGGCACYGAGGCATCTTCCAAAATGGCCGCGTTGATTTGTGCGTGGACAAGGGTCGAACAACCAGCTCTCTAATTTCCATAGCTATCGGAGAAAAGAATTGTGCTCATCAGTGAACCAGTCCAACTCCAGGGGAAGTTTGAGTGATTGAGGAAACGCTTCTTAAAGTGAACTTGCTAGAGTGTTGAAGCTAATTTGGTTGATTTGAGAAACTTTGCTTAAAGTAATACAACTTGCCGAACTCATTTTAAGTTAACTTTACCAAGTGTTTTAAGTTAATTTCCTCACATGAAAAACTTAAAGTAAGCACATAAGCTTGACCTTGCTAAAATTTGGCAAGGAGAAATTCTCTTGTTATGTGAACTCAATTAAGTGAACAAGATGAGCAAAGATGAGCAAACACCTCGCCACCCTGCAAAGATTCATGTGACTGGCTCACATGAGGAAGCCCTGGGCTCMGAGTCCATTTTAGACATCAGTTGAATGGTGTTTCTATATTTTTAGTTCTCTGCCTGAATGTCCGGCAGATTCTTTTTTTTTTGTTGACCGGGCAATTTTAGTTTTTACTTGAGTAAACTTGACCTATCCTGATACTCACCTCCGTTACCTTGACCTTGTTTGTGTTTTGACACTGACACCCAGAGGGAAGTAGTGGTATAGTGTAAACTYTAAATCACTCACACAAATGTTCACGCAATGTTAGCAGGCCTCAAATGTTAGCGCTGGAGCTGTAAAAGCAGCTGTTTCCCTCTACATCCCAGTCGCACACATACACAAGTCGGTTCTCCTCCAATGTATTGCAGTTTAACAATGCGAATATGCGGTAGTACATCCGATTTGAATGCATTTTGGAATGTGTTCTGAGACKGTGCCGACAGTTCAACGGAGGGTCAGGTCCAACCTGTTCATTGGAGGAGACTGTCGTCTATTTCAGGCTAGCTGCTGCCAAGCCTGGAGACAGAGCAAGAAAAGTCCAATGGAGTAACTATAGGTTAGGTCCTTGTACCCTCTCAATCCAGACCAAGTTTATATTCTTCTCTACTCTAGACAAGTTCCTTCCTGCTTCTTTCGTCTATGAGTCTGTTTGTAATCCACAATGTTTTGGAGACGAGACACACTTATAAAAAATGTTGCCCTTATTTTACCAGGTAAATTGACTGAACACATTCTCATTTACAGCAATGACCTGGGGAATAGTTAAAGGGGAGAGGGGGGGGGGGGTGAATGTGCCAATTGGAAGCTGGGGATGATTAGGTGGCCATGATGGTACGAGGGCCAGATTGGGAATTTAGCCAGGGCACCGGGGTTAACACACCTCTACTCTTACGATAAGTGCCATGGGATTTTTAGTGACCACAGAGATTCAGGACACCCATTTAACGTCCCGTCTGAATGACTGCACCCTACACAGGGCAATTTTCCTCAATCACTGCCCTGGGGCATTGGGATATTGTTTTTAGAGGAACGAGTGCCTCCTACTGGCCCTCCAACATCTGAGGCATATGTCACAAAGCCAGCTAGACATATTTGGGATTTTCTAAAGATGGCTATTTTCAGTTAGCTTCATAGTCCTACGAAGTTGGATACTGATTAATCACCTGCCATTAGACCGCAGACATACTTATTTGGTCTGTGAGTTTGTACATAACCAACAACATTTTGGGGTCACGAGACACCTGGACTTCAGATCTCTTGCTTGCTTTGGTGGCGTCAGCACACCGTTGATAAACATATCACACCAGCTAGACAATGGGAGTTGGAATACACAAACCTCTCAATGCAAAATGGCCGCCTCAGTGTCGGCACGTTCCGCTATCAACAGCATGTTGCACGAGGTTGTCYCATCATAGCCAGCAGGCACTCCATGCCAGGTGTCAGTGATGCCTATGACCCGACTATGCCCGTTATCACTGGCATGGTGTCGATGCCAGGCTGTCACCAGAATTGAGTGCCCCCTTCCCCCTCTCTTGTGCTGGAGATGCCCTTGTTGTTCAGGGCCACYGTGAAACAGGAGAGGGGGCACTGGTTACAAGCTGGCCAAACAAAAGCTTTCCTGTGTGCCACAATGCCAAACACCACTTTAATCGATCAGGCTGCTGGGTTAGGGTTAGGCTATGACGTCAATCCCTAGGCTGAAAGCAATCCCACAAGTTATACTTCCTTTATCGAAAGGACAACGGAGATAGTCGAGAAAATAGTAGAGACTAGTTAGTTTGGTATAGAGAAGAATATGGAGGCTTGGTAACATGGCGAGATGAAGGAATACTGTGTGTGTACAGCACGTGCATGTGTCTGTGTTTGTGTTTGCGCGCACATTGCTATTGTGGATGAGAGCAGAGCAGAAGACGAATTTCCGTCGTAACAGATGGCCAAGTAAAGTTTGAAATTGTGGATTCAGATGAAAGGAACAAACTGACCYTTAGCTTTTCCTGTTCTCTGCAACAAAGGCTTTTTGAAGTCACCGCCAAGACAAACTTGTGATATTTATTTGAGGTGAACACCCAAGTACCTCTGAGGGGCCCAGTCCTAAAGGATTTGGAGTTTGCTGCAAAACAAATGCCCCAAAATAGCACCTCAAATATGATTTTTCAAAAGAGGCTTGTTACAGAGGATATGGTCAAATGGCCGTATAATGGTGCGTGTGTAGCAGTCTAATGGCCCATGCTCATCCTGCGTGGTTAATAACCCTCATTAAAGTGATTTGTGCCGCCAGACACAGATAGAATTCTACACACAGCCGGCCCACACTGATAAATGGGCCTGCTTTCTCCATGTGCCAATACCCATAGCTTTCTCTGACGTTCCCATTCTGGTAGGCATCTGTAGACTTTAGTTTATCTCATAGATCTGATTTTGTTTTATGGCATTTCTGCGTGCGTGTGCACTACGCATGTGCCTGCGCTCTATACGGGGACGTGAGACCGTGGTAGTTTGGAGCAAGGCTACGTTGTGTCACTGCCTCTCACTGTAGTGACCTCTACAGTCGTACTGGGAAGCCAAGCGAGAGAGAGAGGGGAACGAGAAGAAGGTGTGGGCAGATAGGATTCCCCCCATTCCCTCCTCCCTATGACAGGACCTAGCTACTGGGATAGCACATTACCCCCCCCCCCTCCGCCTAAACACAGGAAAGCTCAATACACCACCACAGACCAGCAGAGTGAAAGCCAGAACCGTAGCCATGTGGAAGCAGGTAAAAGAGTCCAGTTTGATTTAACCCTTAACTTTCATTTAACCATTTTAAAAAGCTCTGCGTTTTGTAAGTGCTCACCATTCCAGCAATCTAGGGAGAGTGAGAGGCAGAGAGAGAGAGGGGCAAGGTGGAACTGAGCTATTGGGATACTGAGGCGACATTGACCGAGGGGCAATGCCCGAGCTGTAGGAGCTAACGTGCGAGTGGCTCCGGCTCTAAGGAAACAAATGGAAGCAGCTCTGAAACAGCACTAGAACTGTGTTACTGTCATAGTTCAGCTGAGTTGCAGTTTTATTCGGAGGATGTAGCAGGAAGTCGCTTTGGTGAGCTTGGGCTTTGCTGGATATCATATACAGTATTGTAGGCGATCTTCAGAGGGTTTGTGCATGCCTACACAAGCTAATTATTGATCTATTTCGATAGTACAGTCAGGTTGTCACGTCCTGACCTGTTTTATTTATTTTTGTATGTGTTTAGTTGGTCAGGGCGTGAGTTGGGTGGGCATTCTATGTTTTGTGTTTTCTATGTTTTAGGTCACTTAGATTAGCCTTATATGGTCTCAATCAGGGACAGGTGTTTGACGTTTTCCTCTGATTGAGAACCATATATAGGTTGGCTGTTCACACTGTTGGTTTGTGGGTGATTGTCTTCCGTGTCTGTGTCTGCGCACCACACGGGACTTTTCGTTGTTGTTTGTCGTTGATGTAGTTTGTTCCTGTGTCAGTGTTTGGGCCACACAGGACTGTTTCAGGTTAGTCACGTTTGTTGGTTGTTGTATTTTGGTATGTTTGTTGTTTCCCATAAAATATGAATACTTACCAATCCGCATCTTGGTCCGATCCATGCTCCTCCTCGTCTGAGGAGGAGAACGACTACGACCGTATACCCAGGTTTGGAAGTGCTAGCTTTAGCTGGGATTTGATTGAGATTTTAAAGAGATAAAAGAGGTAGAGTTCTCATTTAGGTGACAAAAATGTCATTGAGGAAGAGGGAATGGCTTCAGTGAGCTTAACTGTGAAATAAAGTTGACACTTGCTTTACTAGGATGCACAGTAACCTTTTAACTTTTCTTGGAGGTGTGTAGGTTTTTATAGTTTTGGTAAATGTTGTACATGGGGCTGTGAAGATAATGGAATTGTGGATTCATTGTAATGCAAATGGTAATAATGGCGCCGGAGGGGATGGCTGCCGTTTTACAGGCTACTAACTCTGCTATTTTGTGTGTTTTTATGCAATTGTTTAACTTATTTTGTACATAATGTTGCTGCTACCATCTCTTATGACTGAAAATAGCTTCTGGATATCAGAACAGTGATTACTCAGCTCGAACAAAGATTATTTTCTTTAATGAGTCCGACGCGAAGGATATACGGTTTCACCGAGTCGGGGCTGAACGACGACACGGATAATATTCATTTGTCTGGGTTTTCCGTGTATCGACAGAACAGCTATGTCTGGTAAGACGAGGGGTGGGGGTGTGTCTATTTGTCAATAACAGTCAATAACAGCTGGTGCGCGATGTCTATTAAGGAAGTCTCGAGGTATTGCTCGCCTGAGGTAGAGGTACTTCATGATAAGCTGTAGACCACACTATCTACCATGAGTTTTCACCTATATTTTTCGTAGCCGTCTATTTACCACCACAAACCGATGCTGGCATTAAGACCGCACTCAACAAGCTGTATAAGCCATAAGCAAACAAGAAAATGCTCATCCAGAAGCGGTCCTCCTAGTGGCCGGGGACTTTAGTGCAGGCAAACTTAAATTCGCTTTACCTAATTTCAATCAGAGGGGAAAAAAACTCTAGACCACCTTTACTCCACACACAGAGACGGATACTTAAGCTCTTCCTTACCCTCCATTTGGCAAATCTGACCATAACTCTATCCTCCTGATTCCTGCTTACAACCAAAAAGTAAAGCAGGAAGTACCATTGACTCGCTCAATATGGAAGTGGTCAGATGACGCGGATGCTACTCTATAGGACTGTTTTGCTAGCACAGACTGGAWTATGTTCCGGGATTTATCCAATGGCATTGAGGAGTATACCACCTCAGTCACCGGCTTCATCAYTAAGTGCATTGACGACGTCGTCCCCACAGTGACCGTACGTATATATCCCAACAAGAAGGRATGGATTACAGGCAGCATCCGCACCGGGCTTCAGGCTAGAGCTGCCGCTTTCAAGGAGCGGGACAGTAATCCGGACGCTTATAAGAAATCTCGCTATGCCCTCAAATGAACCATTAAACAAGCAAAGCGTCAATACAGGACTAAGATTGAATCCTACTACACCGGCTCTGAAGCTCGTCGGATGTCGCATGGCTTGCAAACTATTACAGACTACAAAGGGAAACCCAGCCGTGACCTGCCCAGTGACACGAGCCTACCAAACGGGCTAAATGCCTTTTTATGCTCGCTTCAAGGCAAGCAACACTGAAGCATGCATGAGAGCACCAGCTGTTCTGGACGACTGTGTGATCACGCTCTCCAGAGCCGATGTGAGCGAGACCTTTTAAACGGGTAAACATTTACAAGGCCGCAGGGCCAGAAAGATTACCAGAGCGTGTCCTCAGAGCATGTGCGGACCAACTGGCAAGTGTCTTCACTGACATTTTCAACCTCTCCCTGACCGAGTCTGTAATACCTACATGTTTATTATCTGTGCATAGTCACTTTACCACAAACTACCTCGACTAACCTGTACCTCCACACATAGCCTCGTTATTGTTATTTTATTAACTTTTCATTTTTTACTTAATTTAGTAAATATTTTCTTAACCCTATTTCTTATAATGCATTCTTGGTTAAGGGCTTGCAAGTAAGCATTTCAAGGTAAGGTCTACACCTGCTGTATTCGGCACATTTTGATTTGATTTAACAGTTATTGTAATTTTAGTTTACTTTTTTTTTACCTTGCAAAATGCATCTTTGAAATTGACATACCAAAAGTAATACAACACAGCTTTGGTGACACCCCTATCTTAAAAACAACTGATTTGACAGCTTTMAACATTTGAACTGTTCCACTCTGCTAGGAAAATGATTATGGGCTATTGCTGCTATTTGACAAACTATACTTAAATATAAAGTTGAATGCCCCCTTCACCTAAAATGAATGTATTAAGACATTTTCTTGTTTTTTTAGTTTACATTTATTGCCCATAATTGTCACTGTTATACGATAATTGTGCCAGCCCATATCATGCGACTTGAAGGGAGTTGAGATGCATTCCTTACGTTAGCTGTAGTAGTAGTTAGTCGTACTGTACTTGTAACGGCAGCCTTCTTCCTCTTCGTCTGAAGAGGAGGTGTAGCAGGGATCGGACCAAGACGCAGCGTAGCTCGTGTTCAACATGTTTTTTAATAAACAAGACGAAACTGTGAACACTTACAAAATAACAAACGTGGCAAACCGAAACAGCCCTATCTGGTGCAGAGAAAACACAGAGACAGGAAACAACCACCCACAAAATCCCAACACAAAACAAGGGCACACTGGACTCTCGAGGCACACTATACACCTGGTGCGTGGTACCGGCACTGGTGGTACCGGGCTGAGGGCACGCACCTCAGGGCGAGTGCGGGGAGAAGGAACAGTGCGTACAGGGCTCTGGATACGCACAGTAAGCTTGGTGCGTGGTGCCGGAACTGGTGGTACCGGGCTGGAGACACGCACCACAGGGAGAGTGCGTGGAGGAGGAACAGAGTTCTGGAGACGCACAGGAAGCCTGGTGCGTGGTGTAGGCACTGGTGTTACTGGGCTGGGGCGAGGAGGTAGCGCCGGATATACCGGACAGTGAAGGCGTACAGGAGCTCTTAAGCACCGAGCCTGCCCAACCTTACCTGGTTTAATGCTCCCTGTAGCCAGGCCAGTGCGGCGAGGTGGAATAGCCCGCACTGGGCTGTGCTGGCGAACCGGGGACACCATGCGTAAGGCTGGTGCCATGTACACACTTCATGGCACCTGGCTCGATGCCCACTCTAGCCCGGCCGATACGTGGAGCTGGGATGTACCGCACCAGGCTATACACACGTACAGGAGACACCGTGCGCCTTTCCGCACAACACGGTGTCTGCCCGTACTCTCGCTCTCCACGGCAAGCCTGGGAAGTTGGCGCAGGTCTCCTACCTGACTTCGCCACACTCCCCTATAGCCTCCCCCCAAGACATTTTTGGGGTTTCTTCTCGGGCTTCCTGGCCAGCCGTGTTCCCTCATAACACCGGTTCCCCTTCGCGGCTGCTTCCGCTCTCCTAGCTGCCTCCACCTGTTCCCATGGAAGGCGATCCTTACCAGCCAGGATCTCCTCCCATGTGTAGCAACCCTTTCCGTCCAACACCTCTTCCCAAGTCCATTCCTCCTGGTACCGCTGCTGCCGCTGCTGCCCGTTGCTACGCTGCTTGGTCCGAGATTGGTGTGTGGTTCTGTAACGGCAGCCTTCCCTCTCTTCACGAGAAGAGAGGGTGTAACAGGGATCGGACCAACACGCAGCGTAGCCAGTGCTCAACATGTTTAATAAAACGATAAACAGTGAACACTTAACACGATACAAAATAACAAACGTGGCAAACCGATACAGCCCTATCTGGCGCAGAGAAAACACAGAGACAGGAAACAACCACCCACAAAATCCCAACACAAAACAAGCCACCTATATATGATTCCCAATCAGAGAGAACACAAAACATCTGCCTCTGATTGAGAACCATATTAGGCCAAACATAGAAACAGACAAACTAGACACACAACATAGAATCCCCACCCAGCTCACGTCCTGACCAACACTAAAACAAGCAAAACACACAAGAACTATGGTCAGAACGTGACAGTACTGTAGTTGTACTGCCTAGTTGAACTGTATATTTTGCTGTATTGCAGTTTCATGTAGCTACATTAAAGGGATAGTTTGAAATTGTGCAATTATGCCATTTTTTTC
>NC_036842.1:51545054-51549940 GCF_002910315.2 Salvelinus sp. IW2-2015
AATTTCAAGATCTTTGAAAGTTTCTTCAAGTGCAATCGCAAAAACCATCAAGCGCTATGATGAAACTGGCTCTCATGAGGATCGCCACAGGAAAGGAAGACCGAGTTACCTCTGCTGCAGAGGATAAGTTCATTAGAGTTACCAGCCTCAGATTTCAGCCCAAATAAATGCATCACAGAGTTCAGGCAACAGACACATCTCAACATCAACTGTTCAGAGGAGACTGCGTGAATCAGGCCTTCATGGTCAAATTGCTGCAAAGAAACCACTACTAAAGGACACCAATAAGAAGAAGAGATTTGCTTGGGCCAAGAAACACGATCAATGGACATTAGYCRGGTGGAAATCTGTCCTTTGGTCTGATGAGACCATATCATTTTTGGGGGGGTTTCAACCGCCGTGTTTTTGTGAGACGCAGAGTAGYTGAACGGATGATCTCCACGTGTGGTTCCCACTGTGAAGCATGGAGGAGGAGGTGTGATTGTGTGGTGGTGCTTTGCTGGTSASACTGTCAGTGATTTATTTAGAATTCAAGGCACACTTAACCAGCATGGCTACCACAGCATTCTGCAGCAATACGCCATCCCATCTGCTTTGCACTTAGTGAGACTATCGTTGCTGTTGCTAGCCTGGCTCCCACTGTATTTGACTTAGTCTTTGTGTAATCCAACCTAGTGGACTCACTCATCATACATGATACTCTGTAGTCCTTGGCAGGGTTGTGTGTGTGTGAATGTGTGCACGTTCACTTGTATGTGTACATGCAGTTTACTTGTGTGTGTGTGTAGATGTAGGCTACATGTGTGTACGAATGTGTAGTCTAACACTGCTGTATTGGCATAACATTTTGATTTGATTTAAGAGTTATTGTAATTTTTAGTTTACGTTTTTTTTTTACCTGCAAATGCATCTTTGAAATTGACATATCCAAAGAATTACAGACACAGCTTTGGTTGGACACCCTATCTTAAAAAACAACTGATTTTGACAGCTTTGAACATTGAACTGTTCCACCTTGCTAGTAAAATGATCTATGGCTATTGCTGCTTATTTGACAAACTATACTTAAATATAAAGTTGAATGGCCACCTTCACCTGAAAATGAATGTATTAAGCATTTTTCCTTGTTTTTTTAGTTTACCAATTTATTGCCCATAATTGTACTGTTATACGATAATTGGTGCCGCCATATCATGCGACTTTGAAGGGAGTTGAAGCATTCCTTACGTTAGTTGTAGTAGTTAGTCGTACTGTACTGTAGTTGTACTGCCTAGTTGAACTGTATTTTTGCTGTATTGCAGTTTCATGTAGCTACATTAAAGGGATAGTTTGAAATTGTGCAATTATGCCATTTTTTCTACTTACCCAGAGTCAAATTAATTAAGGATACCGTTTTTATACAGTACCAGTCAAAAGTTTGTACACCCTACTCATTTCATGGCTTTTCTTTATTTTTACTATTTTCTACATTGTAGAGTAAAGTGAAGACATCAAAACTATGAACATAACACAGGGAATCATGTAGTAACCAAAAAAGTGTTAAACAAATTCAAATATATTTTATATATATTTTTTTTTTAAGTAGCCACCCTTTGCCTTGATGACAGCTTTGCACACTCTTGGCATTCTCTCAACCAGCTTCATGAGGTAGTCACCTGGAATGCATTTAATTAACAGGTGTGCCTTGTAATTTATTTCATTCCTTATCAATGCGTTTGAGACAATCAGTTGTGTTGTGACAAGGTAGGGTGGTATACAGAAGATAGCCCTATTTGGTAAATACCAAGTCCATATTATGGCAAGAACGCTCAAATAAGCAAAAGAAAACGACAGTCCATCATTACTTTAAGACATGAAGGTCAGTTAATCCGGACAATTTTCAAGATCTTTGAAAGTTTCTTCAAGTGAAATCGCAAAAACCATCAAGCGCTATGATGAAACTGGCTCTCATGAGGATCGCCACAGGAAAGGAAGACCGAGTTACCTCTGCTGCAGAGGATAAGTTCATTAGATTACCAGCCTCAGATTTCAGCCCAAATAAATGCATCACAGAGTTCAGGCAACAGACACATCTCAACATCAACTGTTCAAGAGGAGACTGCGTGAATCAGGCCTTCATGGTCAAATTGCTGCAAAGAAACCACTACTAAAGGACACCAATAAGAAGAAGAGATTTGCTTGGGCCAAGAAACACGATCAATGGACATTAGACGGTGGAAATCTGTCCTTTGGTCTGATGAGACCATATCATTTTTGGGGGGGTTTCAACCGCCGTGTTTTTGTGAGACGCAGAGTAAGTGAACGGATGATCTCCACGTGTGGTTCCCACTGTGAAGCATGGAGGAGGAGGTGTGATTGTGTGGTGTTGCTTGCTGGTGACACTGTCAGTGATTTATTTAGAATTCAAGGCACACTTAACCAGCATGGCTACCACAGCATTCTGCAGCAATACGCCATCCCATCTGCTTTGCACTTAGTGAGAGCTATGCATTTGTTTTTCAACAGGAACAATGACCAAGAACACACCTCCGGCTGTGTGTAAGACGGCCTGATTTGTGATTCAAGAGGAGAGTGATTGAGTGCTGCATAGAAGACGCTGGCTCCACAATCACCTGACCTCAAACCAATTGAGTCGGTTTGGGATGAGTTTGAACCGAGAGTGAAGAAAAGCAGCCAACAAGTGCTCAGCATATGTGGGACTCCTTCAATACTGTTGGGAAAGATTCTAATGAGCTGGTTGAGAGAATGCAAGAGTGTGCAAGCTGTCATCAGGGCAAAGGGTGGTACTTTGAAGAATTCAAATATAAAATAATATTTTGATTTGTCATCACTTTTTTTGCTTATACATGATTCATATGTGTTTATTTCATAGTGTTGATGTTTCACTATTATTTACAATGAAAAATACTAAAAATAAAGAAAAACCTTGAATGAGTAGGTGCGTCCAAACTTTTGACTGGTACTGTATTCTGTGTGCAGTTTGAACTAGTTCTGGAGCCATTTGCTAACTAGCGTCAGCGCAATGACGAGTATGCCGCTAGCATGCTGGAGGGGCCTACTGACTGTAGTGATACCTTTTAATGTGATGAAAATGCCAAGCATATAAACTGCGTGCTGCTGTTGCTCAGCTGGTCCCACTGTATTTGACTTAGTCTTTGTGTAATCAACTAGTGGACTCACTCATCATACATCATACTCTGTAGTCCTTGGAGGTTGTGTGTGTGTGATTGTGTGCACGCTCACGTTGTACAGTGGGGCAAAAAGTATTTGTCAGCCCACCAATTGTGCAAGTTCTCCCACTTAAAAAGATGAGGAGAGCGCTGTAATTTTTCATATAAGTACACTTCAACTATGAAGACAAATATGAGAAAAAAAAATCCAGAAAATCACATTGGTAGGATTTTTTATGAATTTATGTTGAAATTATGGTGGAAAATAAGTATTTGCCGTCACCTCCAAACAAGCAAGATTTCTGGCTCTCGACAAGACCTGTAACTTCTTCTTTTAAGAGCTCCTCTGTCCTCCACTCGTTACCTGTATTAAGTGGACTGTTTGAACTTGTCATCAGTATAAAAGACACTGTCACAACCTCAAACGTCACACGTCCAACTCCCTATGGCCAAGGACCAAGAGCGTCGTAAAGGATCACCAGAAACAAAGATTGTAGATCTGCACCAGGCTGGGAAACTGAATCTGCAAAGGTAAGGCAGCTTGGTTTTGAGGAATATCAACTGTGGGAGCAATTAATTAGGAAATGGAAGACATACAAGACGCATGATAATCTCGCCTCGCTTCTGGGGCTCCACGCAAGATCTCCCCGTGGGTCAAATGATCACAAGAAGGTGGGCAAAAATCGCAGAACAGCACGGGGGCGACCTAGTGATGAACTGCAGAGAGCTGGGACAAAGTCAAGCCCTAACCATCAGTAACACACTACGGCAAGGGAGCTCCGAAATCCTGCAGTGCCACGTGCCCCTGCTTCAAGCCAGTAATGTTCAGGCCCGTCTGAAGTTTTGGCTAGAGAGCATTTGGATGATCCAGAAGAAGATTGGGAGAATGTCATATGGTCAGATGAAAAAAATATAACTGTGCTAGTCTCTGCGTGACAAAACTCAACTCGTGTCGGTTTTGGAGACAAAGAATGGCTGTTGCAGTCCAAAGAACACCATACCTACTGTGAAGCATGGGGGGTGGAAACATCATGCTTTGGGGTGTTTTTACTGGCAAAGGTGACAGGGAGACTGATTCGTGTAAAGGAAACGAATGAATGGGCCATGTGATCGTGAGATTTTGAGTGAAAACCTCCTTCCATCAGCAGGGCGTTGAAGATGAGAACGTGGCTGGGTCTTTCAGCATGACAATGAATCCCAACACACCGCCCGGAGCAACGAAGGAGTGGCAGTCGTAAGAAGCATTTCAGGTCCTGGAGTGGCCTGCCAGTCTCCAGAATCTCAACCCCAATAGAAAATCTTTGGAGAGGAGTTGAAAGTTCCCGTGTGCACACGAAACATCTACTGCGTCTAGAGGAGATCTGCATGGGGAATGGGCCAAAATCCAGCAACAGTGTGGTGAAAACTTGTGAAGACTATAGCAGAAACGTTTGACCTCTGTCATTGGGCACAGAGGTATATAACAGTATTGAGAAACTTTTGTTTATTGGACAAATATTATTTTCGCACCATAATTTGAATAATTCATGAAAAATCCTACAATGGTGATTTTTCTGGATTTTTTTTCCATCATTTTGTCTGTCATAGTTGAAGTGTATCATGAATGGAAATTACAGGCCTCTCTCAGTCTTTTTAAGTGGGAGAACTTGCAGCAATGTGGCTGACTAAAATACCCCTGTAATGTGACATGCGAGTTTACTTGGTGGTGCGTAGATG
>NC_036842.1:51551853-51776497 GCF_002910315.2 Salvelinus sp. IW2-2015
GTAGATGTAGGCTACATGTGTGTACGAATGTGTACATGCTGTATGTGGTGTGCGTGTGATGGTTGTGTGTGGAGGCTTGTATATCCAGTCCTAACTACCCGACTCTTGAAATCAATCTGTGCCTTTAACAATAGTTCAAAGTCTGCGTTAAAACAGTTTTCTTTTGGAGGAGAGTGCTGGTGTTCTGAGTTTCAACTTCTGATGACACCGGAGCCTCTTCATCTCTTTAACAAAAGCCAGCGTGTGGGATGGAAGGATAATTATTAGCTGTATTATTCAGAGCCTACATAGCAGCTCCACTCAAAGGGCTACTTTAAATGTCTGTCTATGCCACCACGTACGCAGACACCCACATCGCATTACACACACCAACTTATATACACACACATTGATACCCACACAAACGAATGCATGTACACACACGCATACACACGTATACATGAACAGACAGACGGACCGACTCATGCGTGCACACACACACACACCCACCCACCCACACCTCTCCGCACTTTGAATGGGAATGACCTCGCTCTGTCCCTCAGAATGCACCAACCGCCCTCCTTTTTCTCCCTCCCTCCCTCCCTCCCTCCCTCCCCTCTATCTGTCCCTACATCTGTCCTCCGCCCTGCATTTCAAACACATTTCATCTGGAAACCTTTAAATAGACCTGACCTTTTTGACTGAACACACACCCACTCACCAAATAGATGTTTTGAAGCAATCTGTCTTTCTCAGCGCGGGGCTCTCGCAAACCTGCCAGCTGTCTCACGCCAGTAGATACGGAGACAAATGTCTCCACTTAGGATTGGGTGAGACGTCAGTGAGAGAGGAGGCTGCATCCCGAAAGTTACCCTATTCCCTATTTAGTGCATACATTTTGACCAGGACCATATGGGCACTMGTCAAAAGTAATGCACTATTTAGGGAATAAGGTGCCATTTGTGARYTAACCAGCTGTTCAAAGCCAACATATTTAGCCTTTGATACACTACATGACCAAATGTATGTGGACACCTACTCGTCAAACATCTCATGGCAAAATCATGGGCATTAATTAATATGGAGTTGGTCCCCCATTGCTGCTATAACAGCCTCCACTCTTCTTGGAAGGCTTTCCACTAGATGTTGTAACATTGCTGTTAGGACTTGCTTCCATTCAGCCACGAGTATTCGTGAGGTCGGGCACTGATGTTGGGCGATTAGGCCTGGCTCGCAGTAGGGGTTCCAATTCATCCCAAAGGTATTCGATGTGGTTGAGGTCAGGGCCCTGTGCAGGCCAGTCAAGTTCTTCCACACCGAGCTGACAAACCAATTCAGTATGGTCCTCGCTTTGTGCACAGGGGCATTGTCATGCTGAAACAGGAAAGGTCCTTCCCCAAACTGTTGKCACAAGGTAGGAAGTGCAGAATCGTCTGGAATGTCATTGTATGCTGTATCATTCATATTTCCTTCACTGGAACTAAGGGGCCTAGCCCAAACCATGAAAAACAGCCCTAGACCATTATTCCTCCTKCACCAAACTTTACAGTTGTCACTATACCTTGGGGCAGGTAGTGTTCTCTTGGCATCCGCCAAACCCAGATTCGTTCGTCGGCCTGCCAGATGGTGAAGTGTGATTCATCACTCCAGAAAATGCATTTCCACTGCTCCACTTTCCACTTTCCACCACTTCAGCCGACCCTTGGCATTGCGCATGGTGATCTTAGGCTTGTGTGCGGTTGCTCGGCCACAAAAACACATTTTATGAAGCTCCTGACAAACAGTTATTGTGTTGATGTTGCTTCCAGAGGCAGTTTGGAACTCGGTAGTCAGTGTTGCAACCTAGGACAGACGTGCTAAGCGCTTCAGCACTCTGCGGTCACTTCTCACTAAAAGACACATGACAGCCCGCTTGGAGTTTGCCAAAACGCACCTAAAGACTCTCAGACCATGAAAAACAAGATTCTCTGGTCTGATAAAACCAAGATTGAACGCTTTGGCCTGAATGCCAAGCATCACTTCTGGAGGAAACCTGGCACCATCCCTACGGTGAAGCATGGAGGTTGCAGCGGCAGGGACTGGGAGACTAGTCAGAATCKAGGCAAAGATGAATGGAGCAAAGTACAGAGAGATCCTTGATGATATCCTGCTCCAGAGCGCTCAGAACCTCAGACTGGGGTGAAGGTTCACCATCCAACAGGACAACGACCCTAAGCACACAGCCAAGCCAACGCAGGAGTGGCTTCGGGACAGGTCTCTGAATGTCCAGCCAGAGCCCGGACTTGAACCCGATCTAACATCTCTGGAGAGACCTGAAAATAGCTGTGCAGCAATGCTCCCCATTCAACCTGACAGAGCCTGAGAGGATCTGAAGAGAAGAATGGGAGAAACTCGCCAAATACAGGTGTGCCAAGCTTGTAGCGTTTTATCCAATAAGACTCAAGGCTGTAATCTCTGCCAAAGGTGCTTCAAAAAAGTACTGAGTGAAGGGTCTGAATATTTATGTAAATGTGATATTTCAGTTTTTTATTTATGTATATAAAATAGCCAAAAAAATCTACAAACATGTTTTTGCTTTGTCATTATGGGGTATTGTGTGTAGATTGATGAGGGGGAAAAAAACAATAAGGCTGTAACGTAACAAAATTTGGAAAATGAGTCTGAATACTTTCCCGGGGGGGAGGGTGTACAGTTGAAGTTGGAAGTTTACATACACTTAGGTTGGAGTCATTAAAACTTGTTTTTCAACCACGCCACAAATTTCTTGTTAAAAAACTATAGTTTTGGCATGTCGGTTAGGACATCTACTTTGTGCATGACACAAGTCATTTTTACAACATTTGTTTACAGACAGATTATTTCACGTATAATTCACTGTATCACAATTCCAGTGGGTCAGAAGTTTACATACACTAAGTTGACTGTGCCTTTGTGAACAGCTTGGAAAATTCCAGAAAATGATGTCATGGCTTTAGAAGCTTCTGTTAGGCTAATTGACAATTTGAGTCAATTGGAGGTGTACCTGTGGATGTATTTCAAGGCCTACCTTCAAACTCAGTGCCTCTTTGCTTGACATCATGGGAAAATCTAAAGAAATCAGCCAAGACCTCAGAAAAAGAATTGTAGACATCCACAAGTCTGGTTCATCCTTGGGAGCAATTTCCAAACGCCTGAAGGTACCACGTTCATCTGTACAAACAATAGTACGCAAGTATAAACAACATGGGGCCACGCAGCCGTCATACCGCTCAGGAAGGAGACGTGTTCTGTCTCCTAGAGATGAACGTACTTTGGTGCGAAAAGTCCAAATCAATCCCAGAACAACAGCAAAGGACCTTGTGAAGATGCTGGAGGAAACGGGTACAAAAGTATCTATATCCACAGTAAAACGAGTCCTATATTGACATAACCTGAATGGCCGCTCAGCAAGGAAGAAGCCACTGCTCCAAAAACGCCATAAAAAAGCCAGACTACGGTTTGCAACTGCACATGGGGACAACGATCGTACTTTTTGGAGAAATGTCCTCTGGTCTGATGAAACAAAAATGGAACTGTTTGGCCATAATGACCATCGTTCTGTTTGGAGGAAAAAGTGGGATGCTTGCAAGCCGAAGAACACCATCCCAACTGTGAAGCACAGGGGGTTGGCAGCATCATGTTGTGGGGGTGCTTTGCTGCAGGAGGGACTAGTGCACTTCACAAAATAGATGGCATCATGAGGATGGAAAATTATGTGAATATATTAAAGCAACATCTCAAGACATCAGTCAGGAAGTTAAAGCTTGGTCGCAAATGGGTCTTCCAAATGGATAATGACCCCAAGCATACTTCCAAAGTTGTGGCAAAATMGCTTAAGGACAACAAAGTCAAGGTATTGGAGTGGCCATCACAAAGACCTGACCTCAATCCTATACAAAATTTGTGGGCAGAACTGAAAAAGCATGTGCGAGCAAGGAGGCCTACAAACCTGACTACGTTACATCAGCCCTGTCAGGATTAATGAGGCCAAAATCCACCTATTGTGGGAAGCTTGTGGAAGGCTACCTGAAACATTTGACCCAAGTTAAACAATTTAAAGGCAATGCTACCAAATACTAATTGAGTGTATGTAAACTTCTGACCCACTGGGAATGTGATGAAAGAAATAAAAGCTGAAATAAATAGATCATATTATTCTGACATTTCGCCTTAAAGTAAAGTGGTGATCATAATTGACCTAAGACAGGGAATTTTTACTTRGATTAAATGTCAGSAATCTTGAAAAACTGAGTTTAAATGTATTTGGCTAAGGTGTATGTAAACTTCCGACAGAGAAATGGACAGCGGTTCATTTATTATGGGCCTGTATTCAGAGTCTTGTAGGAGTGCTGGTTTAGGATCAGTTTTGCCTTTTAGGTCTTATTGAACTTACGGACGGGGGACTTTATCCTAGATCAGTATTCCTACTCTGTGACGCTTTGTGAATACGGGCCCTTTTTTTTCTCTGTAATTTCATCATGAGAAAATGGGAGAATGGACTAAGACTTTATCAACAGGCATTTGCACAGTCAATCTTCATCTCGGCTCACTAATGACACCAGAGCCTCTTATCTGCATTTGTAGGAACTTAAAGCAGAGAGCCGCCAGACAGAGAGCAGTTTGCAGCATGGGCTGCGTCCCATATGGCACCCTATTCAGTGCACTGCTTGAGTTCACAGTTCTGCTTGAACKATGCACTGAAGCATTTTCACAGGTTTTCACTTGTATGAACTTTTTAGCCTCTCTCTCACTCAGTGATAGTGGTTTTGATATAGGAGAAATATGGTTTCTCATCGGGAAATGCATACTGTACTGGATGATAAAAAAGGAAACCGTTTTAAGCCAAGGCCTATTGTTGGCGTAGGCCTATTATAAGAAAAGTGTGTGTGTGTGCGTGCAAACAGAAACAGCCCTTTGCTGCTGTCCTGACAGGCCTCAGTACAGAMCCCCTGACAGACCACAGCACTTCAATAGCACCGCTAACCAAACACAGCAGCCTGATTTTACAGTAAACACACACACACACGGGAGACTTGAATTAAGTCTGAAATGGGAGCAAGTTAGGAGAATGTAGGTTAAATACTGGTTTTAGGTTGTTTTAGTTATAGGGATGTGACAAATGGAGYAAAAAATTACATACAAAAAATGCTTAAAATGTCATGTGAATTCACTTTGCAGATGTGCTGCTGTCAACCGTCTCACGGTGCGTCACTTTCAGATGGTCATTGTACTTGTACTATCATTGTTYTACCTCAATTCCATCTCGCGAAGTTTGGATTTCCATTTACAGTTGAAGTCGAAAGTTTACATACACCTTAYCCAAATACATTTAAACTCAGTTTTCACAATTCCTGACATTTATTCCAAGTAAAAATTCCCAGTCTTAGGTCAGTTAGGATCACCATGTCAGAATAATAGTTAAGAGAATGATTTATTTCAGCTTTTATTTCTTTCATCACGTTCCCAGTGGGTCAGAAGTTTACATACACTCAATTAGTATTTGGTAGCATTGCCTTTAAATTGTTTAACTTGGGTCAAATCCACAAGCTTCCCACAATAKGTTGGGTGAATTTTGGCCCATTCCTCCCTACAGAGCTGGTGTAACTGAGTCAGGTGTGTAGGCCTCACACATCTTGAGATGTTGCTTCAATATATCCACATTTTCCATCCTCACGATGCCATCTATTTTGTGATGTGCACCAGTCCCTCCTACAGCAAAGCACTCCCACGACATGATGCTGCCACCCCTGTGCTTCACGGTTGGGATGGTGTTCTTCGGCTTGCAAGCCTCCCCCTTTTTCCTCCAAACAGAACAATGGACATTATAGCCAAACAGTTCCATTTTTGTTTCATCAGACCAGAGGACATTTCTCCAAAAAATAGGATCTTTGTCCCCATGTGCAGTTGCAAACCATAGTCTTGCTTTTTTATGGCGGTTTTGGAGCAGTGGCTTCTTCCTTGCTGAGCGGCCTTTTAGGTTATGTCGATATAGGACTCGTTTTACTGTGGATATAGATACTTTTGGACCTGTTTCCTCCAGCATCTTTACAAGGTCCTTTGCTGTTGTTCTGGGATTGACTTGCACTCTTCACACCAAAGTACGGTCATCTCTAGGAGACAGAATGTCTGCTTCCTGAGCGGTATGACGGCTGCGTGGTCCCAAGGTGTTTATACTTGCGTTCTCTTGTTTGTATAGATGAACGTGGTACCTTCAGGCGTTTGGAAATTGCTTCCAAGGATGAACCAGACTTGTGGAGGTCTGCAATTGTTTTTCTGAGGTCTTGGCTGATTTCTTTTGATATTCCCATGATGTCAAGCAAAGATGCACTGAGTTTGAAGGTAGGCCTTGAAATACATCTACAGGTACACCTCCAATTGACTCAAATGATGTCAATTAGCCTAACAGAAGCTTCTTAAGCCATGACATCATTTTCTGGAACCACTGGAATTGTGATGCAGTGAATTATAAGTGAAATCTGTCTGTCAACAATTGTTGGAATAATTACTTGTGTCATGCACAAATTAGATGTCCTAACCGACATGCCAAAACCGTAGTTCGTTAACAAGAAATTTGTGGAGTGGTTGAAAAACGAGTTTTAATGACTAAGTGTATGTACTTAAGTGTATGTAAGTGTATGTACTTAAGTGACTAAGTTAATGACTAAGTGTATGTAAACTTAACAACCTAAGTGTATGTAAACTTCCGACTTCAACTGTAACTTCTCAAAGTATTGACATGCAGGACCGCTGCTGTCGCATGCTTTTCTCTGCCATTTTTCCAACTGCTAACGATGATGACATAGTGGTGGAGCGTCATCTCTAAAATAATTGATTCCTTGACTCCTTGAGTGTCAAGATTAGATTCCGCTAGGACTCCACTCCTAAGTTTCAGTATTTTTGGAATGGTGGAGACTGATATGTTGCCATACTTCCGAGAACAGAAACACTTCCATCTTTCTTAGCGAGCTAGCGAGGGATGGAGAGAGAGAGGGGAGGGGCACCGTATAGGCAAGTCGGCCATCAGGCAGACAGTCAGAACCGTGCACTAGGCCTGTCTATCGGCAATCAAAACCTCTATCTTTCAATGAAATGCAGTATCTCGCAATTTCCTGGCTTGCAATGTCAAGCAACTTCAGTCAAGCAACTTCAGTCAAGCAGGTCCTATCATCAATGAATAGGCTAGGATATTGAGATGCAACACTTCGCTCTCCCATTCACACACAGTATCTGCACATGTGTACGGGTTCACTTCACTCTGTTCTGTGCGGTAGCTAGGGCACATAGACCCACTATGCTGTTTACGTTCTGTGTCTACATAAAAAAAACACATTGTTTTTTGGTTATGGATTTTACTTGAAAATAAGGATCTCAATTTTGTTTAAACGTTCACTCCACTACTTAGTGAGCAGCGCTTGCTGATGTTAGATGGAGAAACTACTACTACTACTACTACTACTACTACTACTACTACACACATATAAACACATGCCTTTGCACACACACACATTCTAAGAGGTCAAGTCACCTGCATTGGGATGGGGTGGGCATAGTAGCCAAGTAACCAACATTTGTTTACATTAATGTTTACCTCCCTTGATGTGCCAATCAAGACTTGAGTGTCCTTACGTACCTCCTCAGCACTGTAGGTAAATACCACAGTGTACATGGAGAGGGTTGAGCTCAGCGCTAAAGCCAGTGTGGAGTGGGTTATTTCTCTCACCATGCTGGGTGGTTTTTGAGAGAAAGCAGACGTTTTTCTTAGAGGGATGTTATGTGTTATGACGCAGACTGAGTCCGCTTCACCTGTGTCTCTGTTTAGGTACTCCRACAACATGTTCAAAGCCAGATAATAAGAGTTAACATTTATGTAGTCTTACTTAATACCCCAAACCAGAAACGAACAGAAACAACCCAAAATACCAAACAGCTGCCCATTAAAAAATACCAGAAACAACCAGAAACTACTGTAAACAGCTAGCCTCAAAATACCAGGAACAACCGAAAATACCATAAACCACTCTAAACAGAACTCCAAAACACCAGAAACTACTATAAACAGCTACCCTCAAAATACAGGAACCTACTAGAAACAACCCCAAAATATCCAAATCAATGTTCATTGGTCGCGTACATAGATTTGCAGATGTTATCTCAGGRGCAGCGAAATGTTTATGTTCCTAGCTCCAGCAGTGCAGTAATATCTAATATCCCCACAGCATGATGCTGCCACCACCATGCTTCACTGTCCTCCAGATGTGACGCTTGGCATCCAGGCCAAAGAGTTCAATCTTGGTTTCATCAGACCAGACAATCTTGTCACTCATGGTATGAGAGTCCTTTAGGTGACTTTTGGCAACCTCCAAGAGTGCTGTCGTGTGCCTTTTACTGAGGAGTGGCTTCCGTCTGGCCAGTCTACCATAAAGGCCTGATTGGTGGAGTGCTGCAGAGATGGTTGTCCTTCTGGAATGTTCTACCATCTCCACAGAGGAACTCTGGAGCTCTATCACAGTGAACATCGGTTTCTTGGTCACTTCCRTGACCAAGGCCTTTCTTCCCAGATTGCTCAGTTTGGCTGGGTGGCCAGTTCTAGAAAGAATGATGGAGGCCACTGTGTTCTTGGGGACCTTCAATGCTGCAAAAACTTTATGGTACACTTTATGCTTCGACACAATCCTGTCTCTGAGCTCTACGGACAATTTCTTTAACCTCATGGCTTAGTTTTTGCTCTGACATGCACTGTRAACTGTGGGACCTTATATAGACGGTTGTGTGCCTTTTTTACAAATCATGTCCAATCAATTGAATTTACCACAGGTGTACTCCAAGTTGTAGAAACATCTTAAGGATGATCAATGAAAACAGGATGCACCTGAGCTCAGTTTCGAGTTTCATAGCGAAGGGTTTCTGTTTAATTTTTAATACATTTGCAAAATGTAAAAAAATWAAATAATCATGTTTTCGTGTTGTCATTATGGGGTGTTGTGTGTTGATTGAGGAGGAAATTGTTTATTTAATCCATTTCAGAATAAGGTTGTAACGTAACAAAATGTGGAAAAAGTGAAGGGGTCTAAATACTTTCCCGAATGCTCTGTATGTTAGACATCGTGGATAAGAATGGCCTGAGATGGTGTGGTGGGAACAGCTGTGCTCTAAAACGTCTCTGGTGGTCCCAAAGAGATCCCTACAATATTATTCGAAAAAGTTAACCGTGAATTTAAAGTGGATTCAATATACGTTAACGTAGAGGGAAACAGACCATTTACATTGTAAAGGATTGGAACCATTTGTCAATGGGCTTTTCCATGACTGTATTGGATGGGTCACATTATAATTGAAAAGTTAGGAGCAGGCAAAAACTGTGATTTCCCTGTTGTAATCAAATCAAATCAAATTTTATTTGTCACATGCGCCAAATACAACCGGTGTAGACATTACCATGAAATACTTACCTACAAGCCCTTAACCAACAATGCAGTTCAAGAAATAGAGAACATATTTACTAAATAAACTAAAGTAAAAACGTAAAAGTAACACAATAAAATGACATAACAATAACGAGGCAATATACAGGGGATACCAGTACCGAGTCAATGTGCGGGGGTACAGGTTAGTCAAGGTAGTTTGCGCATGTAGGTTGGGGTAAAGTGGTTATGCATAGATAATAAACAGTAAGTATCAGCAGTGTAAAAACAAAGGGGGGGCGGTCAATGTAAATTGTCAGGGTGGGCATTTCTTATAGCTTGTTAAGGAGCCTTTTGGACCTAGACTTGGCGCTCCGGCACCGCTTGCCGTGTGGTAGCAGTGCGAGAACAGTCTATGACTTGGGTGACTGGAGTCTTTGACCAMTTTRTGGGCCTTCCWCTGACACCGCCTAGTATATAGGTCCTGGATGGCAGGAAGCTTGGCCCCAGTGATGTATTGGGCTGTTCGCACTACCCTCTGTAGCGCCTTATGGTCAGTTGCCATACCAGGAGGTGATGCAACCAGTCAGGATGCTCTCGATGGTGCAGCTGTAGACATTTTTGAGGATCTGGGGACCCATGGCAAATCTTTTCAGGCTCCTGAGGGGGAAAAGGTGTTGTCGTCTCCTCTTCCCGACTGTCTTGGTGTGTTTGGACCATGATAGTTTGTTGGTGATGTGGAAACCAAGGAAACTCTGGACCCGCTCCGCTACAGTCCTGTCGATGTTAAATGGGGCCAGTTCGGCCCGCCTTTTATTGTAGGCCACAATCATCTCCTTTGTCCTGCTCACATTGAGAGAGAGGTTGTTGTCCTGGCACCACACTGCCAGGTCTCTGACCTCCTGCTTGAAGGCTGTCTCATCATTGTCGGTGATCAGCAAATGTAATGGTGTTGGAGTCGTGGTTGGCCACGCAGTTGTGAGTGAACAGGGAGTACAGGAGGGGAATAAGCACGCACCCCTGAGGGGCCCCAGTGTTGAGGATCAGAATGACAGATGTGTTGTTACCTACCCTTACCACCTGGGGTGGCCCGTCAGGAAGTCCAGAACCCAGTTGCAGAGGGAGGTGTTTAGTCCCAGGGTCCTTAGCTTATTGATGAGCTTTGTGGGCACTATGGTGTTGAACGCTGAGCTGTAGTCAATGAACAGCATTCTCGCATAGATGTTACTTTTGTCCAGGTGGGAAAGGGCATTGTGGAGTGCGAATGAGATTGTGTCATCTGTTGGGGCTGTATGTGAATTGGAGTGGGTCTAGGATTTCCGGGATGATTGTGTTGATGTGAGCCATGACCAGCCTTTCAAAGCACTTCATGGCTACCAACGTGAGTGCTACGGGGCGGTAGTCATTTACCTTCGCATTCTTGGGCACAGMGACTATGGTGGTCTGCTTGAAACMTGGGTATTACAGACTTGGTCAGGGAGAGGTTGAAAATGTCAGTGAAGACACTTGCCAGTTGGTCAGCGCATGCTCGCAGTACACGCCATGGTAATCTGTCTGGCCCCGCGGCCTTGTGAATGTTGACCTGTTGCTCACATCGGCTACAGAGTGCGTGATCACACAGTCATCTGGAACAGCTTGTGCTCTCATACATGCTTTAGTGTTGCTTGCCTCAAAGTGAGCATAAAAGGCATTTAGCTCATCTGGTAGGCTTGTGTCACTGTGCAGCTCACGGCTGGGTTTCCCATTTTATTGTCTGTAATAGTTCGCAAGCCCTGTCACATCCGACGAGCGTAGTAGGATTTAATCTTAGTCCTGTATTGACACTTTGTCRGTTTGATGATTAGTCTGAGGGCATAGCCGGATTTCTTAGAAGRGTCCTGATTAGAGTCGCGCTRRTTGWAAGCGGCKGCTCTAGCRTTTAGCTCMGTGCGYATGTTGCCTGTCATCCATGGCTTCTGGTTGGGATATGTACGTACTGTGGGGARGATGTCGTCAATGCACTTATTGATGAATCTGGTAACTGAGGTGGCATACTCCTCAATYCCATTGGATGAATCACAGAACATATTCCAGTCTGTGCTAGCAAAACGTGCTAGCAAAAAGWCCTGTAACGTAGCATCCGCGTCATCTGACCACTTCCYTATAGATTGAGTCACTGGTACTTCCTGCTTTAGTTTTTGGTTGTAAGCAGGAATCCGGAGGATYGAATMWTTGTCAGATTTGCCAAATGGTGTGCGAGGGAGAGCTTTGTATGCGTCTCTGTGTGTGGAGTAAAGGTGGTCTAGAGTTTTTTTCCCCTCTGGTTGCACATATGGGCCCTGAGACTGGCACTGGTTGTTTACAAGTAATACACTGAGGTCATCCCAAATCGTTGCAACATTACATTTGCTGTTGAATTTGATGGGGATCTGTGACCACGTCGCCATTGTAGCGCATGGCTGAAAAATACTGTGGAGGGTGGGTGCCACTGCCATCCCCTGGACAGCACTATTGCTAAATGACTATAAAATTATTAATTCCTGTTCAGCCAATATCGCTAATACTTATGCTTATCTGCATAGACAGTAGTACAGACTTTTCTAAGATAATTGTCTATGCTAAGGTAGACCCCAGTAGTGTCCTCTGAGACATACTCGTATCTAGAGCACAGTGTGTATTTTCCTGTGTGAAACATAACTCTGCTTGCGTCCCAAATGGCACCCTATTCCATATTTAGTGCATTACTTTTAGTGCCATTTGGGATGCAGGCATCTGTCAAGACAACTAACAGSACAGCAGCCTCTTCACACGTCCCTGTGTGTATTGGACTCGAGTGCTTTTTCCCCTTCCTTAACCAGGAAGTGAGCTCTTAGCCGTCACTCCACATCAGCTCCTACAGGGACAGGAACAGGGACAGCAGCAGCTCAACTACAGGGATTTGATGGAGGGAWTATATTGGGAGGGTGTTGTGCGATGTGTGCCCTATAAAGGCTTGTTTTTAAGTCACTTGGACTGTGTCCCWAATGGCAAACTATTCCCTGCATCGTGCACTACTTTTGCCCAGAGCTCTATGGGCACTGGTTCGAAAGTAGTGCACTATATAGGGAATGGGGTGCCATTTGGCATGCATCCTTGGTGGTGTACGCAGGGCCTAACTGGTTACATCCTAACCCCTGGAAGAYGAGGAATGCATTAGAGCTTCCTGGTACTCTGGGATATCTGGGGACGAAGCTCTGCAAACTGCAACTTTTGTCAGCGATCTCCTTAAAGATCCAAATCTGCCTTTATGTTCTGAAAGGGACTGACTTAACCTACATAGTCTTCAACACGTCTTGTTGTTGCTTGCTAACTGAACTTAGTATGTATGTGCGATTGGCTTTGCGATATCAGAAGATGCTACACAAATTTCTTCCCTAGTTATTTTGTGATGACAACACTTGACTATGAGATGTCAACACTCGCTGGTTCGGGTCCCCCGAGTGGACTGGATGGTGGATATGTCGATGWGCCCATGAGCGGGGCACTTCACCCTGATTGCTCCTGTGTGCTGCTCTGGATGGGAGCTTCTGCTAAATGACTAAGATGTAATGCAAATGTTGAGCGGTTTCACTGCAGGTGGATTGTATGTTTTTTTTAAAAATTCATTAAAATATAAACTTCACTGATTCACTTAGCGTCAGTTACACACTTTCATAAATGYAACACTTGTCGTCAGCCTTATCGTAGGCAGTCAACTTTGACCGTGACTTTGATTTTCCAACTCACCCTCACTCTGCAAGCTCCCACGAGATGAGAGTCGAATGTTGTWGCCTGTGTATAGTTGGAAAACATTGGGTGCCGTTTACCTTCAAAGTGTTTCCAAAGCAAAGTGTTATTGACCAGCCCCCCTGCCACCACCCCTCTTTGTTTATCCCCTTGGCAATGGAATTTACACCCCTGATAGAGGGCCCTGGTGTGTCCCAAATGGCACCCTATTTCCTATGTAGTGCAGAAGTACATATCGGGAATAGCCTAGGGACGCAGGCCCCAGGTTGAAATCAATGAAGGCCTTGCCTGGCCTGGCCTGACCGATCTCTCTCTCTCTCTCTCTCTCTGTCTCTCTCTCTCGTCTCTCCTGTCTCTCGTCTGTCTGTCTCTCTCTCTGTGTCTCTCTGTCTCTCTCTCTCTCTGTCTTCTCTCTCTCCTCTTCCTCTGTCTCTGTCTCTGTTCTCTCTTCTCCTGTCTCTGTTCTCTGTCTCTGTCTCTCTCTCTGTCTCTGTGTCTCTGTCTCTGTCTCTGTCTCTCTCTCTCTCTTCTCCTCCGTCTCGTGCCTCTCTGCTTCTCTCTCTCTCTCTCTGTCTCTCTCTGTTTCTGTGTCTCCTTCTGGATCCGTCTCTTCTTGATCTCTGTCTCGTGTTCTCTCTCCTCTCTCTCTGATCTCTCTCTGGTGTTTCTTCTTCTGGTGCTCGTGTGTGTGTGTCCGGAATTTAGTGCTGAGCCTGACACTTTAGGACCAGATCATACGAGCTGTCCAGGACGGGGGCCACCGCCACCCCACACATTCTACACAGTCCTGAGAAAGTCAGGGGGGCGAGACTAGGGGGTTATTTGGTGCTTGAATCCCACTACGCCCCTAGAGAATGATCCGCTTGTGTCTACATGTGAGCGGAAGGGGGTGAAAATCCAACGCAATGACCACAGACTGATTCGGTAGCCAGGGATGCTAATTTTGTTCTACTCTGTTTTTCCCCCTCTCTCCTCCTACCTCCATTCCCCACCACTGTTCCCTCTCTCTTCTCCTCTGTTCCTCTCATAGCCATAACCAGAGGACCACGACGTTCCGGCACCCCGTGACGGGACAGGAGTCTCAGGAGAACGTTGGTTTTATCCTCCAAAAACAGTGAGTGACTAATCTACTTTTATCTACCCTTTGTGCAATGAGAACTTTTGGGTCTCAGAATATCGCTGGAATGCTAGTTGGTAATGGTCAGTAACAGACCTGTGGCCTCTCAGGAATGTCAATGGCGTACATCTATTTGTAACTACGAGTGTGCAAACCTCAAACGCAGCCAATGCCGAGCTTAAGTATCTGTATTCATTCAGCGTCTCAGACAAATATCAATCTTCAAAGTAAATCCAACTGTGTATTATTTCAAGACTGTAGATAGGAGCCTAAGGTTTGTGGCGATGGCCAGATATGTCAAGGTATATGGAGCAGGGAAACAATCTATGGATTAATGGAATAGTGGTAAAAGCCAGWACTGTTGGGAAAGCTGACATTTGGGAAAGTTGGCTTTGTTGGAGTATAGATATGTAGTTGTTGTTTGGTGTATACAGCATTGGGTGTGAAGTAAAAGGCAAAGCCAGTGTTGTTTAGAAACTGAGATTATGGAACAGAGTGGTACATTAACCCAAATAGGATGTTCTTTCTCTCAGTCCCTTTYTGGATCATCAAGGTTGGAAGGGTGGACCATTTGCCCTCTCAAATGTCCAGAGCCTGGTCTCCAGATTCCACTTACCCTTAGCTGGCCTCTACCAGGCCATCTTAACCCTAACTGTGTGAACCAAATGGCACACTGTCAGTACAGCTATGATTTACCACCCTAACTGCTCATGAGTTGTGACCTACAAACTCTGGTATATAAGTCTAGTGTTATAGGCGCATGATCTGCACATCTTGAAACCCCCTTAAAATCTGCCAGATTTAGAGTTTAGCTCAGAGTACTGGTGTGGGATGACACAACGCAGCGCATCTGTCCATCTCTTGCTCTAATTTCTCTTTCTCTCTTTGCGTTCTTCTGTCTTCTCTCTTTTTTTTGTTGCTCTGCCCTCAGAAATTGTGTGCAAGGAGATTCTGAAAAAAATGACCAGGTTTTTCTTAATTCCTGGTTGCATCATTCCCAGATGGAAGATACCCTCCCAGCTTATCCCCTCCAGATTCTGGGAATCCTCCGACCAGGATTTCTGAAAAACCTGTGAACTTTGGGAAAGGAGACTAGCACCATTGGTAGAACCTTGTAGTTGGTTTTACTGAAGATTTTCTATTATATTGACAAGATAGTCAAGTGACCGCTCTAACAACGGGGTGGCAAGTAGCGTAATGGTTAGAGCGTTGGACTAGTAACCGGAAGGTTGCAAGATCCCCAAGCTGGCAAGGTAAAAATCTGTCGTTCTGCCACTGAACAAGGCAGTTAACCCGCAGTTCCTAAGCCATCATTGAAAATAAGAATCTGTTCTTAAATGACTTGACTAGTTAAATAAAGGTAAAATAAAAATAAATAAAATAAAACTTCTATTCGATCAAATAAGCTTCACATAGAAAATTTGACACTCTCATTGACCTCTACAAATATTCCTCACTTCATGGTCTTATTTTTTGTGGACAGATTTTGGACAGAGTAAACCCTCTCTCTTCACCTCTTCCTCTCTGGTTGTTGCTTGTCAGAAGTCTTCACTCTTCCTGTGCTCTAACCTTAAATGGGGGACCAAAGATGGGTGAATTTAGACTACCTTTGGTTAGAACAAAGTGCCAGTTTTCCCCCTCCTGTGTCAGGGTCCAACACTTTGGCCCAAGATGACACAGATTGTAAAGGTTGTGCACAGAGTCATTCCGTGAAAAAGATTTTGGATTTTGTTCCTCAACACAAAACTACAGTGACAAGCATGAGTTCATACAGAACTTTCTTATTTCTTGAATTTCTCATTGCATCTACACACTGCACTGGCTGCTCATCAACATAAAATCTAAACAGCCGTGGAGCAAATAACACGGACACCACACACTCACCAACGTAGAGCTCTGTTCTCTATCACTACCTCGCTCCATATCTCTCTCCAATCTGTCTCACGTTCTCTCTCTGGTAGTCGCTCCATCTCTCTCGTTCTCAAATCTAAACAGCCGTGGAGCAAATAACACGGACACCACACACTCACCAACGTAGAGCTCTGTTCTCTATCACTACCTCGCTCCATATCTCTCTCCAATCTGTCTCACGTTCTCTCTCTGGTAGTCGCTCCATCTCTCTCGTTCCCTCTTTCTCCCTCTCTCGGATCTAGCTCACTCTTGCTCTCTCCTGTGTCTGGCAGATAACAGGAGAGCACATTCCCCTGCTATGTTCTGATGGATCCGTCTCATTAACGGCTACAGTATGTGGGCGTGGAGGCCCATTTGAGCCGCGCAGATAATGTGTCACGGCCACTCAGCATGCACACTCTCTAGTACTGCATACAGAAGGAACAGGCCAGAGGTGTGTGTGTGTGTTTGTGTCGGTGGGTGCGTTGTGTAATGAGTCTCAGTGCAGCTGCAGCCTTGAAAACGTTTCGGGGAACTAGGCAAGCTATAATGCCGCAGCCATGAGAATTGTGGGATACAATGTAGCCTAGCACTACCTGTAGTTTGGTGAGCGATTTACAATCAGTGCATTCAACAAAAGTAGGTCAAACTACCACATAGATCACAGGRGTTGCTCTGTCTTGCWCTATACTYGGGRTAGTCCAGGATWTCCGTCAGGAAAATGTGGCGCCGGACAATGTGACCGGGAAGATTTTAATTTGRCGGCTATTTCAGAAATGTATTGGACCTCTATATACAGTGGGTGCACCACCCGTCAGGGTGACCACCCACAGTGCTCAGAATGACATATCACATTTAGATTATGGTAATTCATCTTAACAGAACATGCAACTCGTGTAATGAAGCAGCCAATAAAACAACATTTTCAAACATTTGCTAAAATATAATTCCCAGGGAAACTCCCATTCTAAACAGCGCACCTGATAGCAGGTGACAGAGATGAAAATCTCTGTTAGAAAGAGGGGGACTCTAAAGATGCAACAACTAGGATGGGTTGCTAATATAACCCGGACTGTTCCTTTGCTTCTGGACAACAAAAGAAAGTTGATATGAAAGCCAATAGAGCAGGAGAGAAATGCTGGTTTCAATGGCATACGAGGAAGTCTTTATGAAATAATTGCCTCCACGTTTCTATGGTCGGATTTTCTGTCGGCTACTTTGAATCAATAMGAAGTAAAARGTTCAGGTTTCAAATAATTAAGCACAGTATATGTTTTCAAAATGCGTACTGCCTCCAGCTCACACTGCAAAGTGGTGGGTGACAAGCTGATAGCCTTCCCTACCGTCGCCTATGCACTTGAAGCTCGCCTCCCATTCGTCATTCAATTACCATTTGAGAAATAAAAATAGTWGCTATTTAAGATACGACTGTGGCCGTATCTTGCTACTGCATGTAAAGCCGGCAGACAGGCATCGAGGCATTCAGGGACTGTTWGATTGAATGTGAGAATGGGCAAAACGAGTGACCTAAGCAACTTTGAGCGTGGTTTGATCGTCGGTGCCAGGCGCCGGTTCCAGTGTCTCAGAAACGGCCGGCGTCCTGGGCTTTTCACCCACGACAGTGTCTAGGGTTTACCGAGAATGGTGCGACAAACAAAACATCCAGTCAGCGGCAGTCCTGTGGGAGGAAACAGCTCGATGATGAYAGGTCGAYGGAGAATGGGAAGAATCATGCAAGCTAATAGGCGGGCCACAAYCAATGGCYCAMTACAACAGTGGTGTGCTGAACAGCATCTCGGAACGTACAACTCGTCGGTCTTTGAACACGMATGGGCTATTGCAGCAAACGACCACACCYGGTTCCACTCCTATCAACTAAAAACAAGAAGAAGCGGTTCCAGGGGGCACGCAATCACCAACACTGGACAATTGAGGAGTGGAAAAACATTGCCTGGTACGACGAATCCCGGGTTCCTATTGCGTCGTGCGGATGGTAGAGTCAGGATTTGGCTAAGCAGCATGAGTCCATGGCCTGGTGTCAACGGTACAGGCTGGTGGCGGTGGTGTAGGGAATGTTTTCCTGGCACACGTTAGGTCCCTTGATACTAATGTGAGCAACGTTCGCATGCCCCGAGTAATTCGCTGTGTCTGGGAGGCAAACGGGGGTCCGACTCGGTACTAACAAACTGAGTGTATGCAAGATGACAGTAAACAGACCACCAAATTTTTTGGGCTTTTTTCAATATTGATGTTGAGATGCTGATTGAAGTGCAATTAACTTCAATAAGACAGTCAAAACTGGACTCGAAGCCAGTTCCAACTGCTGATGTTTTAACTCCCCCTCCTATGCAGGACTGATTTAGACCTGGAGCGCCACGGTGTGTGCAATTAATTCATCAGGTAAAGAACGAAAACAGCAGGGATCTTGAACGTCTGCTCTGGCTCAGAACGCCTGGTATAGGTCTTTAGATTCACATATCCTTGTTCCAGCAGCTGGCTTTGATAGAGGCACCACATAAAGATACCAATCAAAGCCGAGTTGAAACCGTCATCTACGTCTTATAATATTGCCTGGGGAGACTGGCGTCTAAAGGGAACTGGTGTTAAAGTGAGACTGGCTGGGCCTCCAGACTCAGGAGTGGCTAAAGTGTCTAGGCTTCACACCTTATAAGAGGCACACGTTTTCGCCTCTTATTTTTTTATATCAGGCTGGATTGGCGTCTCCGCGTCCGGTGTCCGGTCTGACCTGCCTAACGTTGTCCGTCTGTTGCAAAACTTCTTTCTCTTCTTTATTCAATCAAGTCTATTACTCCTCTCTCTGTTCGTATCTCAACAGTATTTTGCGTGAATTCTTAAAACTGCTTGGTGCTCAGTTCACTCATCCCTTCAACGTCTCTCTCTCAGTCTCCCCTCTTCTCGTTCTCCGCTCTTTTCTCCTCTCCTCCTCTCCATCGTCTCTCTGCTCTCTTTCTATTCTCTCCTCTCCCCGGCTCTCCTCGTCGTCCTCTCTTCTCCCCTCGCGACCCTCCGTCTATCTCTCCCCTCTCTTCTGCTTCCTCTCATCCTCCGCCCTCTTCCTCGATCTCAGGTCTTCTCTCCTCTCCCCACCGTCCGCTCTTCTTTCTCTCTGACTCTGTTTCGCTCTGCCCGCAATGCAGTAGTCTCTCCTCTTGGCTAACCGCCTGCCTCTGTGCTGGTCACGTAGCATCGTTATCTTCCTCGTCTCTCTCTCTCCTTCTCATTCTCTCCTTCTTTTCTCTCTTCTTCTCTCTCGTCTCCTCTCTCTTCTCTCTCTCTCTCTCTCTCTCTTCTCTCTCTCTCTCTCTCTCTCTTCTCTATCGTCTCTCTCTCTCTCTCTCTCCCGTCTCTCTCTCTCTCTTCTCTCTCTCCTTCCTCATTGCTATGGTATCTGGTGATGATGGGCAAAGCTACGCTAGCAATGTGATGACTCGCTCACAAGAGGGATCGCTGACCCGCCGGGCAGGGCAATGCTTTTGTTGACTGTCGCCATGGCAGCGACAGGGTGGATTTCAAACACCTGGACCACAGGCAGACAAGGAATGGGGAGGGAGAGCAATGAGTGTGTTTCCACCTCCACAAGGCCTCACGCTGAGTATTTATACACACGCTTGCTCTCTGGATAGATCAGGAATGGGGTCGTGGATGACTTTTATGTGGCGATATTGTGGTACTCCAGAACCAAAGAGGCATTTTGAAGCAGTTTGTTGTCTCCTTTTAATGTGATGTTCCTTCTATACCTTCCCCTAAACTACTCTGTACAGTATCTAGGCCTAACATCACGTCCCCAAACACACCAGATTATTTTTTTTAATTGCCACTGTCTATCCTAATGACATCCCCTATTTGGGTGCACTACACTACACTACACTACACTACAAACGTGACCACAGTGCTTTTCTCCTCGCTGCACGTCAGTCTGCCCCTGAAGGGAGGCGGCAATGAGAGCCAAAGCCAAAAGCCCTTATAGCTGGTTATCATTTTCTATATTTGAAATGCACCCTGGTAACTGTCGTTTCCACTAGCCATTCTGGACTTTGCTAAATAACCAGCTAACGAATTCAAAGAAGGTTTTGGAGGAAATGACAACACCTTAGGGAAGTTGAAAATAAGCTAAAACCTGTGGGAAAGAATATCCCTTCAAGGCCCTTATTCCAGGGTGACAACTCTCAGGAGGCCCAGAGTGATGATAATAACCAATGTGCTGAAAAGCTGGCTGTCGCTGCCTAGATTGCCTGGCAGAATGCCCTTCGTAAGTGCCAGTCCTTGGCTGTGTCCCAAATGACACCCTATTCCCTATGGCACTACTTTTGACCAGAGCCCATAGGGTTAGGGTAAAGGTTAGGGCTCTGCTCAAAAGTAGTGCACTAGGGTGCCGTTGGGGATGCGCACCCCTTAAGTGTTTTCTTCCCCTCTCATGACGACAAAGTAAATGTCTGAGTCAGAGATGGAGAGGCGAGATCTGCGTTACCAGGTTTCTGTACAGCGAAGCGCTGAGGAATTCTGTGTGTGCAGATGTATAGATTTGACTATTTGTTTCTTGTGTTTATGGAAATGATGGGTTACGTGAGTCTCCTTGTGCATTTGTAGATTTAGTTTCAGTGATTATATTAGTTTCTGTTTCACATCGGATAATGAAGTCYTATTTTCATTTTATTTTATTTGTTTTGCCTCCATTTRAGTCACTATTATTGATTGAGCCTTTAGTTTTTAACACTTATCTTCTAGTTTTAGTAGCTTCAAAGGTTTTGCTTGATTGTTCATCTATGGCAGTGGTATTCAAACTGTTTTAGCGGGGGCCCCATTTTTTCCCTCCAGAATTTCTGGCGACCCCACACAACCCCACCTCAAATCTAATGACACAACCTTAAAATGGGAACYTTTAGATTTTTACATAAACACAATTTTGAATTCATTGTATTTTAATCTCTTATCAATTTTTTTTTATTTTATTTTTTTATGAATACCACTGATCTAAGCCTAAGCTATAATAATTTTGTCTTTTAGGTCATAATGAATAAGATTGTATGGACCGATTCTAGATCAGCACTCCTACTCAAAGACGCTTTGTGGATAGGGGCCCAGAGCGCAGTGCGGGAGGAGGTAATGATTTCTCTCAGGTGATGGCCTAGTTGGCTAGCCGCCCACAACCTCGCATCACTTCCTGACAGATGAGTTGGCTCTATCCATATCCTATGAGAGAAACCCCAGAGGAGTGTCTGTGCGTCTGTCTATAACATGAGCTGGTCAGTATGTGTAGGGAATCCTTTCTAATGCAGCTTTTTTGAAAGATATTACGTAGTAGAACTGCAGAAGTGTTGCTCTCCACTTTCTGGGGGACCGAGTTTTGAAATCAGTGGAATTAGACTATGATAGCTAAGGAGATGGAGAAAATGATGGCGTTTGATTGCAAAATGCAGAGGGATTCGAAAAGAGAACACACAGAAGGCTGTTGTATAAAACACCTGTCTCCGGATTACATCTTCAAACTAAGGGCAACCATGGCATCCGTGACAGAGAGGGAGAAGCGTATACGGGTAAGATAATCTRGCTAGCTACCTRTTCAGATATTACTCATTTTTAATTTTGTCAGAAAGTCGTTTTCATTTCAAGTTAAAGTGTACTGTTAGCTCGCTAGCTAACGTTACGTGTCTGTGTAGTAATATTATTCATATCTCAGAGCCATTTGCATTGCTAGTTATAGCCTAATGTTAGGTAGCTAACATTGAACCTGGTTTGTTAGCTACCTGCAGATTCATGCAGGGTAGTAACATTATGAGTTGGGATTATGGTTCATTGTTTAGCTAGCTATCTAGCTACATGTCTTAGAGACTCTACTATGCAAGTAAACATTTCAATAGAATGTTCATGATGTCACTACGACAACTGTTGATAGACGTAGCTGGTAAATATCATATCGCTCTGGCTATCTACTCCGATTTCAGAGCACTCTCTTCTGAGTGTGCCAGAGTGCAGAATAACTGACAAATTTGCGAACACTRAACACCCGTTGAATATGGCCGGTGTCAGGAAACGTTGGCAAAYAAGCGTAATTAAATTGTTGCCAGCAGTACAATTACAGTCACCAATGCATAAAAACAGCCTAAACAGCTCTGCTAGGGAATGTAAAATGGTCAGAGTGAGCTGTTCTCTCATTTGTGTCTGGAAGTAGCTAGCCAACATTAGCCAGTTAGCTTGGGTGCTTGACTGCTGTTGTTAGTTCAGAAGGCTCAGATCAACCCTACTCKTRGGCCAGAGKYTCCAGTGTGACCTCTGAACGCTCCGAGAGCGAAYCGCTCTSAATTTACYAACTGACAATCTGACAACGCTCTGAGTTTACGAACGCCCAGAGCACACTCTGGCACTCCAGATTGAATGTACTAACATACRCGTAGTATACACCAGCCTTTAGTCTTGAAATCTTTGMTTGTTTAGTGCATGACCTCACATGTGAATCCTTAGAGATGGGTGGGGCTAAGGCTTAAGAGGGTGTGAACGATGCTGAATGGGTGTAGACAGATGAAGAGCTCTCCAGTTGGTACCAAAACATGCAAAGGACATTTCCGCAAATGTGAGGTTACAAGTTTATCAACGTTCAAAGCATAATTATGATATACCATTTTCTAGCTCTGAGTCTACTTTTATCCAATGTAAAAAAAAAAATAATAATAAAAAAAACACAATTTCAAATTTTGCTACATAAGATCGAGCCGGTCCGTCACATATCTGGAAATCCTTGTGATTTAGTTRCTTTATTGAGAAACGGTGTGTGTGCTGTGCTCTGAAACACTCCACTATAGAGATCTAGCCAAATTACCTATTCATCCTTGGAGCATGCACACACACGCACGCACACAAATCCACAGCAGTGCACCCTCATTCCTGCCCTCGAACATCCGACAGCTACTACTGCGCTCTGGAATGGACAGAGCGACAAATCACATTAACAATGGCTGGACACAGACATGGTCGGCCAACACTGGAATCACTTGGAGCTCATTTCCTATTCATACAATGTAAATCTCACAGTACAGCGTGGGCAAGAGAGGGAGAAAGAGGGAGAAAAATGTTGGAGCTCTYTRAATCAGGTTCTTGGTCACCTCCCTGACCAAGGCCCTTGCTCAGTTAGGCAGGGCTGCCAGCTCTYGGTAGAGTCTTGGTGGTTCCAAACTTCTTCCATTTAAGAATGATGGAGGCCACTGTGTTCTTGGGGACCTTCAATGCTGCAGACATTTTTTAGTACACTTCTCCAGATCTGTGCCTCGACACAATCCTGTCTCAGGGCTCTACGGACAATTCCTTCGACCTCATGGCTTGGTTTTTGCTCTGACATGCACTTTCAACTGTGGGACCTTATATAGACACGGTGTGGTGCCCTTTCCAAATCATGTCCAATCATTTGAGTTTACCACAGGTGGACTCCAATACAGTTGTAGAAACTTCTGACCCACTGCAATTGTGATACGAGTGAAATAATCTGTAAACAATTGTTGGAAAAATGACTTGTGTCATGCACAAAGTAGATGTCCTAACTGACTTGCCAAAACTATAGATGGTTAACAAGACATTTGTGGAGTGGTTGAAAAACGAGTTTTAATGACTCCAACTAAGTGTATGTAAACTTCAGGCTTCAACTGTATACAGTAGCAAAAATGGCTACTAACCTGTTTTCACTGTGTTATTATGGGGTATTGTGTGCAGATTGCTGAATAAAATAAAAAATTTTTTTTAAGAATAAGGTAACAAAATGTGGAAAAAGTGAAGGGGTCTGAATACTTTCCGAATGCACTATGTTATTGGATAATGGCTTTTTTGGGCTTGGGCCCATTCAATTTCATTAATGTAGGGCTCATAAAATGTATTTAATATACGGCTCATTAGGCTCAGGTAGTATCAGGTTWGAATTTTCATGCTGATCAAAGCTCTAATAAAATCCAGACATATTTATTTGCTTTGTAATGCTTTTGAATGKCACTTCTGGTTTTGTCGGGAAATACCAGGTTACCCGGGAGAAAAGTGATTTATTCTCAGCATGGAACCTTTGTAAAATACTGGYAAKATATTAAATCATAGCGTGAACTAGATTTGCGGKGTTTGATGAATTGCACTGCCCCGTGGGTAACCTTTGTGTTGGGAGCGGCAATTTATACWTTCGACTTCAATTGAACTMCCACTCCTGTCCACACAGGGGTCCGCATTTGCACACCTCCKGTGAAAAGTGTCCTGTGGATGCAGAGATTTCGGAGTCCGTGGGGACATGTGCAGATTGGAGCGGACGCTCGATATTGCATCTTTTTGTTTCAGCGAACCTAGCGGACGAAGCGGAAGGTGTAAATTAGGTTTAAGGGTAGAGGACCCCCGTCAGAGAGGACAATGAAGAACCTTTTAGATTGATTCCTTTCTGATGAYGTCAACCTGTGCTCTGACTTTTAGTAATAATGATACATTATTCGGCATGCCCATATATTTATTGATATTGAGTGCAAGGATTGCTAACCTGGGCCTGTGTTCATAAAGCGTCTCAGATCAGGTCCCCTCCTGTCCATGTAATCTTATTCATTATGGCCTAAAAGGCATAACTGATCCTAGATATCAGCACTTGTTAGGAACATGGGCCCTGAGGCTTGAAAGAGAGCTGTTCTGGTGAAAGTGCAGACAAAAGGGCTCATCTCCACAGAACACCATTCTGTCCTTGGCCTCCAGGGTGTGTGCTCAGTCAACGGAGTCGTGTGTGTGTGTGTGTGTGGAGTCGCATCCTCTACCGGGTGTCTCAATGACACTCTGTGCACACACACACACACACACACACACACACACACACACACACACACACACACACACACACACACACACACACAGTTTGTCTCTCTCGCCAGTATGTCTCTCTCAAGGTGTCTTAATAGACACACACACACACCCGGTCATGTCTGCTCTGTGTGACCCTGTGCTGCTGTCTCTGTTTCTCACCAGGCCCGGCGGCCGCATGTCAAACCCCCAGCAAGCCGACCTGCGGCCCTCCAGCACCATCAGCGAGGCTTCCACCGCCGTCACCACCTCCACCGTGGACACCACCTCGGGGTCAAAGGTCAGTCCCAAAACCGTATTGATTTATTCTCTCCCAATCCTCTCAAATTTGACATGACGTTTTGAAATGACGTTATCTTTTTGAAGCACGAACGATACGGAGCGTTTCTGTTTTAGTTTCTGTCCTGGCCTTCCTGTATTATACCTATGCTAAAAAATGTATTCTACTGAGCCATTTACTTGTCTTTAATTATTTCTTATTGTAGCATTGCCAAGAAGGAACACGTAAATAAGCATTTCGCTGGACGATGTATACCATGTCTATCCCGTATATATTACGATAGCCTTGTCTATCGACGATGATTGACTGCCGTTGTTGATGGTGACGACATCGTGACTTGACAGACGATGGATGGTTTAGTCTATTTMAACTTGACTGGCGCCGCACAGTAAAGAACGGAGTCTCTTAAAATAACGTGGTGATCTTAACTGACCTAAGACAGATAGTTTTTACTAGGATTAAATGTCAGGAATTGTGAAAAACATTGAGTTCAAATGTATTTGGCTAAGGTGTATGTAAACTTGCGACTTCAACTGTATATCCTCTATAACTATGGCAGTAAAACTAGTTTAGTTTACCCTTTTAGGTACAACTTACACATCTTTAAGTTGTACCTAAAAAGTTGTTTATCTACTGTATGGCAGTGGATAAAAATTAGCTGGCTGTGGCAAGCTACTCKCCATCAAACCACAATGCCTACTCTCTCTCACATTGTGACCTAGGGCTGAATAATGTTCAACCAGCAGCTCGTAGAGCGCCCTCTTCAGGAAACCATTGAACTTTTTTATATATTTTTTATGACCGCAAATGAGCATACGTATTTGTTTATTCTATGTACTGTACCAGTCAAAAGTTTGGACACATCTACTCAATCCAGTGTTTATCTTCTTTTTTCTTTTTTTCTTTTTTAATTTTCTACATTGTAGAATAATTAAGACATCACAACTAAGAAATAACACATATGGAATCATGTAGTAAAAAAAGTGTTAAAGATATCAAAATATATTTTAGATTCTTCAAAGTCGCCACCCTTTGCCTTGACAGATTTGCACACGCTTGGCATTCTCTCAACCAGCTTCACCTGGAATGTTTTTCCAACCGTCCTCAAGGAGTTCCCACATATGCTGAGCACTTGTTGGCTGCTTTTCCTTCACTCTGCGGTCCAACTCATCCCAAACCATCTCAATTCGGTTGWGGTTGGGTGATTTGTGGAGGCCAGGTCATCTGATGCAGSAGTCCATCACTCCCCTTCTTGGTCWAATAMCCCTTACACAGCCTGGAGGTGCGCAAACCAGATGGGGTGGCATATCGCTGCAGAATGCTGTGGTAGCCATGCTGGTTAATTMTGCCTTCAATTCTAAATAAATCACAGACAGTGTCACCAGCACACCACCTCCTCCATGCTTCACGGTAGGAACCACACATGCGGAGATCATCCGTTCACCTACTCTGCGTCTCACAAAGACACGGCGGTTGGAACCAAAAATCTAAAATTTGGAATCATCAGACCAAAGGACAGATTTCCACCAGTCTAATGTCCATTGCTCGTGTTTCTTGGCAAGTCTTCTTCTTATTGGTGTCTTTTAGTAGTAGTTTCTTTGCAGCAATTCGACCATGAAGGCCTGATTCACGCAGTCTCCTCTGAACAGTTGATGTTGATGTGTCTGTTACTTTAACTCTGTGAAGCATTTATTTGGGCTGCAATTTCTGAGGCTGGTAACTCGAATGAACGTATCCTTTGCAGCAGAGGAAACTCTGGGTCTTCCTTTCTTGTGGRGGTTCTCATGAGAGTCAGTTTCATCATAGCGRTTGATGGTTTTTGCGACCTCACTTGAAGAAACTTTCAAAGTTCTTGAAATTTTCCCTATTGACTGAACTTCATGTCTTAAAGTAATGATGGACTGATTTTTTCTCTTTGCTTATTTGAGCTGTTCTTGCCATAATATGGACTTGGTCTTTTACCAAATAGGAATATCTTCTGTATACCACCCCTACCTTGTCACAACACAACTGATTGGCTCAAACACATTAAGAAGGAAAGAAWTTCCACACATTAATTTMTAGCAAGGCACACCTGTTAATTGAAATGCATTKCAGGTGACTACCWCATGAAGCTGGTTGAGATAATGCCAAGAGTGTGCAAAMCTGTKWAGGTAAAGGGTGGCTACTTTGAAGAATCTCAAATATATTTTGATTTGTTTAACACRTTTTTGGTTATTACAAGATTCCATGTGTGTTATTTCATAGTTTTGATGTCTTTGCTATTATTCTACAAATGTAGAAAATAGTCCAAATACAGAAAAACCCTTGAATGAGTAGGTGTGTCCAAACTTTTGACCGACACTGTATATAATATCGGCTCTTTATCTGTGGAATAAAGACCGATCCAAATATTTCTGGGAATGGCTAATATCTGCCGACAGTATTGGTCAACCGATTTATCGGTCGGGGACTATATATAGGGAAAAGTAATTAACGACTGGCATTAGGTGATGATGAATGGCTAGGGGGGCTGCTCTCACACACCTTTGACCAAGCCTCCATTAAAAGCCACCAGACAGTGGAGAGGAGGGGGGCMTCTGTCTGCCCGTAGGAGGCTGGATTAATTAATGTCGGCAGACCTCAGAGGGGGAAAGTTAGACGTGTGGATCTGACGGAATTAGACGTGGACTGTGTGTTTATGGAATTGTGCAGGTTGAGGGTGAATGTGACAGGGCAAGAGTGTGTGTGTGTGCGTTTTGTGTGTGTCAAGTGTAAAATGTGTGCCTGTTTGTGTGTCAGGTGTATGACGAATGACAAGTTGTGTGTGGCTCAACATAACAAGCTCGGGGCCTTCTCTCCAGGCTCTACTGTGACCCCGGCAGAACAGTCAAGCCCATTTCAAGCCGCAGGTGGGATACACCTGATCCTCACCCCCCCGCCCCATTTATAACTTGAAAGGCGATTCACTACCTGACTTTCACTTTGAAGACTGGTCTTAGTGGCATTCCTTCCCCATATTCCTTTAAGGCTTTTGCGTAAAGCCAAGAGAACAGGCTACTGTAGCATTAGCATGAAATGAGCTCTCTCTCATTCCTTTCTCTCGCTCTGTCTCGCTCTCTCTCTTTTGCTCCATATCTCCCTCTCTTTGGCAGAGGATGGGAGAGCACACACACACACACACACACACACACACACACACACACACACACACACACACACACACACACTGCTTCTCTTTCTTAGGCACACACACACACACCACTAAACAGAGGTAAATCATGTCCACCCCATCAACAGGTGGACCCAGACTATGATTGAATGTGGCACACCGGGAGAGGATCGGGCATCCATCACACTGGGGCTCATCAGTTACCATGATGAGAGACCACAGCTTTTCGCCACCGTAACCCTATTCCCTTTATAGTGCAGTACAAAAGTAGTGCACTGCATAGAGGATAGGGTGCCATTTGGGATGCAACCCAGGTGATCCCACCCCCTCCCTCCATAAGGGATCAAGCAATATCTTTTGCTTTACTGATGAACATCAGCACTAAACCGCTGCATCAGTTTCCAGAAGCATGAGTCATGCTTTTCCTCTCTGTTACGACATTAAGACAACAACAACAACAACAACAAATCGGTGCGCCAGAACATTACACTTGTTTCTTCGCTCGCATTCCTGAAAATAAGCACCAATGTGTCTGTGCCAGACGGTTCCCATATGCTGTTGTCAAAGAGATGGTTCCCAAGTCTTTGTCAAAGAGATGTCTTCTCTTCAAACTCTTCAAGGCAGTGTGACGGTACTGTCACCACATAGTAAATTGCAGACAAATACATACTGAAACAGACTGTAAAGAGTATGTAGCGTGTACGGTGCATTTGGGGAAAAGTATTCAGACCCCTTCCTTTCCCCCCCATTTTGTTACGTTACAGCCTTATTCTAAAATGTATTTTCTTTTTTAAATAAAAAAATCTCATTAATCTACACACAATACCCCATAATGACGTAGCAAAACAGGTTTTCAGACATTTTTGCAAATGTATTAAAACAGAAATACCTTATTTACATAAGTATTCAGACCCTTTGCTATGAGACTCGAAATTGAGCTCAGGTGCATCCTGTTTCCATTGATCATCCTTGAGATGTTTCTACAACTTGACTGGGGTCCACCTGTGGTCAATTCAATTGATTGGACATGATTTGGAAAGGCACACACCTGTCTATATAAGGTCCCACAGTTGACAGTGCATGTCAGAGCAAAAACCAAGCCATGAGGTTGAAGGATATGTCCGTAGAGCTCCGAGACAGGACTGTGTCGAGGCACAGATCTGGAGAAGGGTACCAAAACATTTCTGCAGCATTGTCTGTCCCCAAGTGGCCTCCATCATTCTTAAATGGAAGAAGTTTGGAACCACCAAGACTCTTCCTAGAGCTTGCCACCTGGCCAAACTGAGCAATCGAGAGGAGAAGGGCCTTGGTCAGGGAGGTGACCAAGAACCCAATGGTCACTCTGACAGAGCTTTAGAGTTCCTCTGTGGAGATGGGAAAACCTTCCAGAAGGACAACCGTCTCTGCAGCACTCCACCAATCAGGCCTTTATGGTAGAGTGGCCAGACGGAAGCCACTCCTCAGTAAAAGGCACATGACAGCCCACTTGGAGTTTACCAAAAGGCACCTGAAGGACTCGCAGACCATGAGAAACAAGATTCTCTGGTCTGATGAAACCAAGATTGAACTATTTGGCCTGAATGCCAAGCATCATGTCTGGAGAGAACCTGGCGCCAACCCTACAGTGAAGCATGGTGGTGGCAGCATCATGCTGTGGGGATGTTTTTCAGCGGCAGGGACTGGGCGACTAGTCAGGATCGAGGGAAAGATGAACAGAGCAAAGTACAGAGAGATTCTTGATGAAAACCTGCTGCAGAGCGCTCAGGACCTCACTGGGACAAAGGTTCACCTTCCAACAGGACAAGGACCCTAAGCACACAGCCAAGACCACGCAAGAGTGTCTTCGGGACAAGTCTCTGAATGTCCTTGAGTGGCCCAGGCAGAGCCCGGACTTGAACCCGATCCAACTTCTTCTGGAGAGACCTGAAAATATCTGTGTAGCTACGCTTCCCATCCAACCTGAAAGAGCTTGAGAGGATCTGCAGATAAGAATGGGAGAAACTCCCCAAATACAGGTGTGCCAAGCTTGTAGCGTCATACATAAGAAAACTCGAGGCTGTAATTCCTGCCAATGGTGCTTCAACAAAGTACTGAGTAAAGTTTTTTAATTTTTCCCCCCATAAATGTATTTTAAAAATTCTAACCCCGTTTTTGCTTTGTCGTTATGGGGTATTGTGTGTAGATTGAGGGGGATTTTTTAAATATACATTTTAGAATAAGTCTGTAACATAACAAAAGGTGGAAAAAATGAAGGAGTCTGAATACTTTCCGAATGCGCAGTCTATAGCCTTTCACTGACAAAAACTGAATCTTACATTAGAGACACTAGTGTATGGTGTGATATACAGTAAGTGCCAACAAATTACATTTCTGTTGGCACTAATATCACTCCCATATTTCCACGAGTTTACCCGGCCTTAAAATAGACTATATTACACTACGTAGACAAGGGAATCTGTTTTGACAGCTCTGCTGCCGTTTTAGTGTCTACCTTCCACGCTTGGTCAGCAGTGGTTCTTATAATCGTGTAATTAGACACCTTTTTTTATTTTCTTCTTCCCACCAGCTGTAGCGCCAGCGCCCCCGAGCTTCCGACAACGCCGCTAAAGCACTTGTAGCCGTCACATCCCGCCAGTTAAACCCCTCAGCCGTAACACCCTGCTCAGGTTTGGGATAGAAATGATGGGAGTCTGTGTGTGTGTGTGTGTGGGAGGTGGTGTGTGTGTGTGTGTGTGTGTGGGGGGGGGGAGGTGGTGTGTGTGTGTGTGTGTGTGTGTGTGGGAGGTGGTGTGTATGGGAGATGGTGTGAGGGAGGTGGTGTGTGTAAGGTACAGGATACGTCACGGCCTGTAGTGTACTCTATACACACACACGGCTTGCCTCACGTCATATCACTGACATGCCAGGGGAGTTGAGTGGGGCTTTGCTAGGTGATTTGTGATGTTGATAGGCTCGTTTAACGCTGCAATTAAGGTACTGGAATGACGAGTGTTGCAGTTCAGCGAGGGGACGGAGAGCGACCACATGACGTCGAGCGCTGACGTCAGAGGTGTCGGTCAACGACGCCCCCCCCCCCCACATGTCGTACCGCGGTCCATGCTGCATAAATGATACGCTTCGCTCCCTTTTCTTCAGTGGTTCATTACAGTACTGAGTAGTAGGTTATAATTCAGGTCATAGGGATGCATGCATACACAGCTCCACGGAGGTAAATCACGTCCACCCCATCAACAGATGGACCCAGACTATATTTGAATGTGGCACATTCCATTAATGCGTCGGTGTGTGTGTGTGTGAATGCATTTGAGGAACTTTAAGCATGTGAATTGCTGTCCGTCTGTCTGTGTTTGTATGTACTGTATGTATGACTTGTGGCTGGTGCGTGTGATAGGGCTGACCCTATTTGGTCGACCGAGATCTCTTTAGTCGAGCGGTCACTATTTTAGTTTTTTTTTCATGGCGCACAAGACAGCTGTCTGATTCGCACCTGTGTCAGTGGACTAATCCATTGCGAAGGCCAAGGGGATGGCACAGTCCATCATTCTAAGACGTGATACTGAAATTGTAAATGGATATTTTATCCCCAAAAATAATGGTACAACACTAATAGATCTAATATTACTTTATAACAAATGCGATTTCCCCCGCGTTGGATACGGTTGCTGTCCGTGGTTCTGAAACAATCTTCAGTGCGCCCTAGAATATGGGGCCTTTCCCTATGTTGCTATGTGCATAATAGCAAAGTTAACCAGCGTGTTGGGGTTGAGAGCAATGCAGCGAAGGCAGCAGAGACAAGGAAACAGCCCTTGCCTTAGCCTAATTGTCTAAGAAAATTGAGGAGAGAGGAAATTAGGTCTATTTTCAATCGCCTAACCATTAAATGTGCCTGGCTCTATAAATCATCCACATACACTACCAGTCAAAAGTTTGGACACCGACTCATTCAAGGGTTTTTCTTTATTTTGACTATTTTCTACATTGTAGAATAATAGTGAAGACATCACAACTGTGAAATAACACATATGGAATCATGTAGTAACCAAAAAAGTGTTAAACAAATCAATCGCTTTTTGTATTTGAGATTCTTCAAAGTAGCCACCCTTTGCCTTGATGACAGCGTTGCACACTCTTGGCATTCTCTCAACCAGCTTCACGAGGTAGTCACCTGGAATTTCAATCAAGCGTGTGTCTGTCTATATATGGAAAAATACGTATTTAAACATTTCAACCCGTCGATTGGTCGAAAGAATAGGATGACTCTGTCGACCAAGATTATTATTTTTTTAGTCAGGGACAGCCCTAGAGTGTGATGTGTGTGTGTGTGTGTGTGTGTGTGTATGTGATGTGTGTGCATACGTGTCTGCGTGTTTCCATGAATGTATTGTGTCTGTATGTTGGTAGCGTCAACCTTGCATTTGTGTGTGTGCGGCGCATGCGTGGTTGATTCATGGCCCTTACCCAGCAGCTGTGTCTCACTAATGGCCGACGAATCGATCTTCACCAACGGAGGGGATCACACAGACACACACAACCCAGAGGGCATCATTCAGCCTCCACAAGCTGTCCTGTTGACGGTTACCTCTATAACATAAAAATAACATGAGCTGGCGCACACCCAGAAAATAGTTTGTGTGGAGGTGCTGACTAACGGCGAATAAACTATAAACTATCAAAATAAAGAAAGTCAGGGTCTGACCCTAAATACCAATGAAGTTGCTGGGAGATTACACGTGGAGTGTGCGACTCTCTTTATTTTGATCGTTTATAGGCTACCTCTATAACCTCATCAGCTGTAACTATATGCTCATGATKACTACCGCTGTAGACCATTACCAGCAGCTAATGGGCCCTAACGGCCATGTCAGACCTAGTTGAACTCTCACCTCCTGGTTAGTAGGAAGAGCAATGGGCTCACCCACCCCAGCACCCCCTAAATGGTTCCTCCCGAGGTGTATTACTATAAAACTCATGGGAGTAATTTTTTTTCTTCACTCGTTATTTATGTGGGTGAGAGTTTGGCTTATGGTAAACTATTCTCCCAAATATTCACAAATTTTTCGCTTGCTTAAAAATCTAACTTCATTTGATTGCATTGGGTCAACCAATCAGAACATAATGTAAAATGTGTGACGTGAAACTTAAAAAACTTTACGAGCAAACAGCATTTCTTCTTTTGTATCATGCTACGTATTCCAACTCTCCTACAAGAGACCGTCGTGTACTGGCATGGCCGCGTGCACCTTTTTAGTGTGTCCCCTTTTCAAGTATGATTTTGAAATTGAGGATAGAACAGTAGAAGCTAAATTGTAAGGGCTGGTGAGGTCAAAGTTGAAATAACTAACCAGTATGCTGGATGTGTGTGTCCTATAGGGCTCCAGGTCCAGTGGGAGGGTGCACAGTTTTGGGAAGCGAGAGCAGTCCATCAAGAGGAACCCCGATGTCCCCGTGGTGGTGAGAGGATGGCTCTACAAACAGGTAAGCAACACATGCACACACAACACATACACGCACACACGTATGCGTACCTACACGTACAAAGGCGCACACACCTAATACGACTAATGAAACTTGAAATGCGCACACACACACTCACACGTATGCATACCAACACGCTCGAAGGCACATACGGCTAATGAAACTTGAAACGCGCGAACGTGCACACACACACACACACACACACACACACACACACACACACACACTGTCTATCAGGGTTTCCCAACCCCTAAGGAGAGGTTTGGGAAGTACTTGCATAGGCTGCCATGGCAACAGAGGTCATGGACACATCACATGGACATGAATTGGGTTGCTTTTCAAAAACAGGATAGAGCTCATTGGTTGATAGGTATCTGTAGGACAATACTGATTGGCTGATAGTGGGACAAGCAAGCCAATGGAGATGATAGACATGGGTGTGCAGGCTGTCAGTTGATTGGTCGACAGGAACTCTGATTACAAAGCTCATCGGTTGACACAAAGGGCTGCGGAATCTACAGGATACTGTCGATTGGTTAGTAGAGACACACAGAGACTCATAGAATAGAGCTCATTGGTAGATAGGTGTCTGTAGGACAACATGATTGGATAAACTGGTAGCTGGGTGTATGGAACATATTGTATACGTTCTTTTGTACACAGTCCCAAATGACACCCTATTCCATATATAGTGCACTACTTTTTACTTGAGCTGGTCACAGGTAGGGCACCAAATAAGAAGTAGTGTGTACCATTTGGGATACACCCAGTGTCTTAATGAGCTCCAGGGTTGACCTTTGAACCCAGTTTATGTCTGCCAGGTAGATGGATGTGACTTTGCCCTCACTGGGAAAATCCAGCACTGTCACATTTTTATAAAACTCTAAGAGAAAAGAGAAGCACAATGCAAATATCTTTAACTGACAGACACGCATTATCGGTGGAAACACACAAACACCCACACAGAAAGACACGCTCTTTCTCTCGCTCTCGCTCTCGCTCTCTCTCTCGCTCTTTCTCTCTCTCTCTCTCGCTCTCTCTCTCTCTGGCACCACACACACTCACTTCTGAGGGAACGCTATTCAAACACCAAATGAGTTTCCTCCAAAACAAACTCCCTATCATGACAATGGGGACATGAACACGCTCTTCCTACCAGGGAAAAGATTCAAACAGGCAGCACTTAATTACTGTGTGTGGCGTGTGCGTGTGTGTGTGTGCGTGTGTGTGATCTGTTTTGAAGTGTGTTTTTCCCTTCCGTCTTTCATCATTCCCCTGGCTGCAAGTGTGTTTGAAAAGCGATGGCAGGCATTGCGGGGCCAATAAAGGAGTGTAGGCCTGACTTCTCCTTCGCCTTCTTTTGCAGGACCGCTCTGGAATGAGGCTTTGGAAGAGGAAGTGGTTTGTGCTGGCTGACTACTGCCTGTTCTACTATAAAGGTGAGATGGTTTTTGTGTGTGGGGGTGTGTGTGTAGGGGAGATGCGACGTGGTATTTTCGTGCTGTAAGTGTAGGCTTAATGACTTCATAGGCCTGTTTCCTCTGCCGCTGACCTGGCACCAAGATGTGAGCGTAGGACAGTTTTGTTTTGTCCACTGTTAATACACCCCCCCCCCCCCGCACCAAAATAAATTATGTTTGTAAGTCAGCGGTAAAGTTTTCAAGATGGACTACTTCCAGTACAGAGCAAAACTGGGATGATGATGATGTGTTCAAATCAGATCAACATGTCCTATTGGCTGAGATAGAGAGAGGGCCAAATTGGAGAACAACGGAAGCTATTTATAGTCAAAGTTTCATAAAAGGGCCTTTCTCGAGACTAGACGGCAATCTGGGATCTTGGCTGGGCCTTGTGAGTGAAAGGGTTTGCCGAGCGAGCCTGGAAATAAACCACACGGATACTCATTACACTTTGTACTTTGGTTTAATCTCACCGTGTTTGTTCTTGCCACATCTTGGCGACGCCAACGAGCGCTCATCATTCCAGACCCCTGGTAGTCTATGGTTGAGTCCCAAATGGCACTCTGTGCCCTGCTTAGTACTATACTTGTGGTCAAAAGTAGTGAACTATACAGAAGTAGTGCACTACTCCGAGAATAGGGTGGCATTTGGGACACGGCCTCTCCTGATCCCCAGCCACTGTCCACAATCTGAACCATTCTCAATGTTGCCTTAACGTTAGGAGAGAGTTAGGAGAGCGTTATGTAAGAGATTGGAACCAGAATGTCTGGAGTTGATGAGGGAGCCAGAGGTTTAATCAGTGGTTAATCTGATGTGTGTCCCGAGGTCTCGCTCTTCATTTTTCTCTCGCCTTCACTATCTCTCCCTGTGTCACTCTCTTGCTGTCTAACCCCCTCTCGCTCACTTACTCTCTTTCACTTTTACTCCTTCCCCGCTCTCTCACCCTCTTCCTCCATCTTTCTCTCTCTCTCTCCCCTCTCTTCATCTTCATCCTACTCCCATTTTACTCCATCAAGTCTCTTTCGGCCGCCATCGACTCTTTCCCTGTTTCTCGCTCTATTAATCTGTTCATTCTCTGCGTTAAGGTGTGTATGTGTGGGCAGATAAAAGGACGAGGCCCCATGTGGAGAATTTCTCTCTCAAAGCTCCTTGAATTTATTTTTAACCAATTACTCTTTAATCCGAACCCCCCCCCCACCCCCGCCTTCACTTATCAACCAAACATTCCAATCCACCACACACACACGACCACATGTTTTACACACACACACACACACACACACACACACACACACACACACACACACACACACACACACCCCCACACACACACACACAACACACACACACACACACACACACACACACACACAAATTCTAGCACTCTGTCACAATGTGCAGCGGTGGAAACAGTCCCCCCATGAGAGTTGTCCCTTTTTATTTATAGCGGTGTGAGCTAATTAAGATATGACCAGGCTCTAGTGTCAGAAGGGGCACACAGTGGCATGACACTGATGCCAAACCGGGCAGAGGACGGCCGTGGTATGAACCCGGCCAATGCCAACTGGATGGGCGGAGAGCGATTTAGTGGAGTGGCAGTGTAGTGCCAGTTTGGGTGGCAGTGTAGTGCCAGTTTGGGTAAGGGGGGGGTTAGTGGTTTGGCAGAGTACTGCCACATGGGTGTCGGAGGAGGGGAGTTTTTTTTAACTATCCAAAATGATTAGTGGGTCGTAAGTGACATCTCTCTCCCACCCCTCTCTCTCTATGTATCTCTGTTTCTCCTCTGTCTATCTCTCTCTCTCAATTCAGTAGACTTTCTTGACATGGCAAGTTAAATGACTTACATTGTCAAAGTAGACATATAACAAAAAACGGCAATAAGGCATCAATAATAGTAGCAGTTGTGGAAATGGGTTTTCAATTAACAGCAGCTACAACAACGATATGAATGAAAATAACAATACATTAAAGCAAGTAGTAGACCAGTCTCAACATGACGTGGCGTGAAAGCCTAAACAAAACTAAATGGGAAATATTATTGACGTTGCACTTTTCACTGGCTTCTCCTCAGGTTGTGGCCTAAGCTGCACATTTTGCCTTTTCACTCAATAAATATTGGATTAGATTTTATAGTTTCAAATTCTTTGTACCGAATGATCATTTTGGGAAAGATTCTCTTCGGTCTGAGTATTTGTCACAGTGGAATAGAAAATGCAGCTCTGTCTCTACCTCTCCCCTGGAGCAGAGTGAGCACAGCCTGTCCTCTCTGGGCAGCCAGGTTTGTCTGTGACGACCAGTCTCTATAGCCAGACTGTTCTCACGGAGTCTGTAGCTAGTCAGTGTTTTCCTCAGTTCTTCTATTAGTCACAGTGGTCAGATAGTKWSKRYSRYMSWMACTGTCTGTTTAGAGCCAAATAGCATTGAAGCTTTCTTTGATTTTTATATTTTGCTTTTTGCTTTGTGATCATTTGGTTGAGCCAGATTTGAGTGCTGTCCTGAGACTCTATGGGGTTGGTTTGGGTTAGTGAACTGAGCCTCAGAACCAGCTGACTGAGGGAACTCTTCTCTGGTTTAATCTCTTGACATTGTAGGGTTGTGTGATTTAAATGTTTTAGGGTCACTTGTTTTTAGATGGTTGTCAAATTTGATGGCTGTTTTTTCTATTCGAATAAGGAGGGGGGGGGGGGATTGGCCCAATTCTGCTCTCACATGTGTTATTTTTTTTGTATTTCTTTGCACTTGCAATACAGTCTTACAAAACTCAGCATGCAGTATTTTGATTGGATTTGTCCCATTTGCTGAATTCGAGAGTGGACCCCATACTTCACGACCCTTTAGAGCAATTGGTTCTATTTTAAAGCATAGAATGCTTTTCTTCCTTTGTCTCTCAGCTGTGAATGCTACCTGTGAATTCTACCTGTGAATGCTACCTGTGAATGCTACCTGTGAATGCTACCTGTGAATGCTACCTGTGAATGCTACCTGTGAATGCTACCTGTGAATGCTTACTGTAATGCTCCTGTGAATGCTACCTGTGAATGCTACCAGTGAAAGCTACCAGTGTCGCTGATATTTAGTCCTAGATACGTGTCATTTTTTTGGTGTGTTCTAATAGAACTGTGTCCAAATAGAATTTATATTTGTCATCCTGATTTCTGGACCTATTTTGGAATATCATCATATTTGTGTATTTTTTTAGGTTAAGAACCTGTGCCGATGATCTAGATGCTGCTGTAAGCCCTCCTTAGCGGCAGACAGCAGCACCAGGTCACCTGCGTACAGCAGACGCTTGATTTCAGCGTCGGGTAGGGTGAAACCAGGTGCTGCACATTCTTCTACTGTTTTTTTGCCAATTCATTCATGTAGATGTTAAATAGCGTTGGACTTATTGAGCAGCCCTGTTTCACTCCACGTCTGTTTGCTTGTTGCCAATTTGACCTGCACGTTTGTTTTTAGTGTACATTTGATTTAATAGCATCCTATGATTTCCCTCCGATACCACTTTGTATTAGTTTATTAAAAAAATACCTTTGTGCCGAAAAATGTGTAAATTTTGCCTTTCCAATCTGGCTTCTGCTCAGGACGTTGTGTTCATCAAGGAAATTAAGTAGTCTGCTATTTATGATACTGCAGAGAATGTGCTGTTAACGCAAATTCCTCTAATTATTTGGATCAAATTTGCCTTCATTTTTATAGATTGGTGTGATCAATCCTTTGTTCCAAATATCGGGGAAAATACCTACAGTGAGGATAATGTTGAAGAGTATAGCCAGTTTGAATATGTAGTCTGTATATTTGATCATTTCATTTAAAATATCGTCCGCACCACAGGCCTTTTTGGGTTGGAGAGTGTACAGTTAATTATTGTTCTGTAATTGAGGTATCCATAGGATTCTTAATTGTAATTGTTCTTGTATATATTGTTGTATTGTTTTGTCTTTGTTGTATTGTCTTTGTTATATTGCTGTAGAGGTTTGCAAAGTGATTTCTTCACATATCACCATATTGGATAGCCAATTTATTTAATTTATCCCAGTTCTCCCAGAAGTGGTTTGATTCTATGGATTCCTCAATTCCATCCAGGTGATTTCTAATGAGCGGGTGTTTTTTTGTTCTTAGGGTTTGTATTGCTTCAGTGTTTCCCCATATTGAAGGTGTATATTTTTGTTGTCTGGTTCTCTGTGTTTTTGATTAGATATATTTCTCAATGACTTTCTTAGATTTTTGTAATCATTATCAAACCATTTTTCATTCTCTATTATTTTTGGTTTGCTGTTATGTTTCTTTATATTAGCCAAGGAGGATAATTTGTCAAATATAAAGTTTTTTTTCCAAACTTCCAAATGTACACCTTCATWGCTGTAGGAGAATGTTGAGGCTAAAAAGTTGTCCAGGAGAGATTTGAATTTTTAGGGTACTAATTGCTTTTATGGTAGATTTCTGTACTGTTTGCACTCCATCTATAGACCTGTTTAGTGGCATGTCATTTATTGGGCCGTGATGCTTCATGGTTGTGTTCCGCTCTTCTCAGATGCACTGTGATTTTACTGTGGTTGAGCTCTCTTTTCTTTCTCTCTTTTCTTCCTCTCGATTTTCTATCTCTCTTTCTCTCTCCTGTCTTGTCTCTCCTGTCTTGTCTCTCCTGTCTTGTCTCTCTTTCTTTCTTCCCCCCTCCCCTCCCTTAACAGACAGCAGGGAGGAGTCAGTCCTGGGTAGTATTCCTCTACCCAGCTACGTCGTCTCAGCCGTGGAGCCCGAGGACCACATCAGCCGCAAGTACGCCTTCAAGGTAAGACTCCGAGTTCGCCTCTCAACAGGTCTTACGTGTAGTCTTTTTAATGTGTATTTTTTTGGGGGTTCATTTGATTCATTTGACTAATGTAATATTCTACGGCTTTCTGTTGTCTCTGTTTAACTGTTTTATATTTGTAAGCGACGCAACGTTTATGCCTACTGTTAAAATATAACTAGCTTTATTGCTTTTATTACTCACCAGCGTCTTGTTGACTGATAGATTATGGACTGAATATGATTTGGTTCTCTGCTTCATATTGACTTCCATTTGACCAACCGCTGGCTTGGAGGCATTGCATCACCGTGAGGTCACTATGCTCACAGGGAGAATTCTGTCAATCAATGATTGAGGATATTCTGGATAATAAGCCAATCAGATGTTTAATTGCATCCATCCTCCCTTTCTATTGGCTATTGAGGATTTCAAATCAAATCGAATTTTATTTGTTACATGTGCCGAATACAACAGGTATTGAATAGCTTACAATCCCTTAACCAACAATGCAGTTCAAGAAATAGAGTTAAGAAAATATTGACTAAATAAACTAAAGTAAAATCAAATAAAAAAAGTAACACAAGATAATTACATAACAATAATGATGGTACAGTATATACAGGGGATACCTGACAATGCATAGATAAACAGCGAGTAGCAGCAGTGTAATAACAAAGGGAGGGAGGGGGTCAGTGTAAATAGTCCGGGTGGCCATTTTATTAATTGTTCAGCAGTCTTATGACTTGGGAGTAGAAGCTGTTGAGGAGCCTTTTGGACCTAGACTTGGCTCTCCGCTACCGCTTGCCGTGCGGTTGCAGATAGAACAGTCTATTTTTTGGGGGGGCCTTCCTCTGACACCACCTAATGTATAGGTTGTTGATCAAATTGGATTCTCTGTATTGGTCGCTTTTTAACTTTCTAATTTGCTTGTCTACTAAATGAATATATCCATGTTTTTTTATTAGAAAGGTATTTTCTCCACAATGCCTCCAACCGTAGGTTTTCTCTACAGACATGTTATAGGTATAATACTACACTATGTCATTTAGGACTCCCCGCCTATGCCATAGAGCTACTGTGCCTTCCGAAAGTATTCACACCCCTTGTTTGTTGTTAAAAAAAATAGGGTTAATATAAATTTAKATTTGTCAATGATCTACACAAAATATTCTGTCAAAGTGGAAGAAYAATTTTAACATTTCTATATAAGAAAAAAAAGTATATCCATGTTAGAATCATCTTTGGCAGTAATTACAGATGTGAGTCTTTCTGGGTAGGTCTCTAAGAGCTTTCCACACCTGGATTGTGCAGAATTTGCCGTTTATTCGTTTCAAAATTCTTGAAGCTCTGTCATTGGTTGTTGATCATTGCCAGACTACCATTTTCAGGTCTTGCCATAGATTTTCAAGTAGATTTTAGTCAAAATTGTAACTCGCTCACTCAGGAAAATGTATTCTTCTTGGCAAACAAATTCAGTGTAGATTTAACTTTGTGTTTTAGGTTATTGTCCTGCTGAAAGGTGAATTAATCTCCCAGTGTCTGGTGGAAAGCAGACTGAACCAGGTTTTCCTCTASGATTTTGCCTGTGCTTAGTTCCATTCAGTTTCTTTTTTATCCTGAAAAACTCCCCAGTCCTTAAATATTCCAAGCATACCCATAACATGATGCAGCCACCACTATGCTTGAAAATATGGAGAGTGGTACTCAGTAATGTGTTGTATTGGATTTGGCCCAAACATAACAGTTTGTATTCAGAACAAAAAGTGAATTGCTTTGCCACATTTTTTGCAGTATATTACTTTAGTGCCTTGTTGCAAACAGGATGCATGTTTTGGAATATTTTTATTCTGCACAGGCTTCCTTTTTTATACTCTGTCAATTAGGGTTAGTATTGGGAGTAACTACAATGTTGTTTATCCATCCTCAGTTTTATCCTATCACAGCCATTAAATTCTTAAAACTGTAACTGTTTTAAAGTCACTATTGGCCTCATGGTGAAGTCCCTAAGCGGTTTCCTTCCTCTCCAGCAACTGAGTTAGGGTGGACGCCTGTATCTTTGTAGTGACTGGGTGTATTGATAAACCATCTAAAGTGTAATTAATAAATTCACCATGAAAAAAGGGATATTCAAGGCATTGGAAAACCTCCCTGGTCTTTGTGGTTGAATCTGTGTTTGAAATTCACTTGTCGATTGAGAGACCTGATAATTGTATGTGTGGGGTACAGAGATGAGGTAGTCATTCAAAAATCATGTTAAACACTATTATTGCACACAGAGTGAGTCCATGCAACTTATTATGTGACTTGTTAAGCACATTTTTACTCTTGAACTTATTTAGACTTGCCATAACAAAGCGGTTGAATACTTATTGACTCAAGACATTTCTGATTTTCATATTTTATTCATTTGTAAACATTTCTAAAAACATAATTCCCCTTTCACATTATGGGGTATTGTGTGGAGGCCATTGAAAAAACATCTAAATTTAATCKATTTTAAATTCAGGCTGTAACACAACAAAATGTGGAAAAAGTAAAGTGGTGTGAATTATTTCCGAAGGCCCTGTATACAAGTGACAGAGACTGTGGTGCTAGCTGTATATCTGTTGGTTCTAGATTACCCACATCTTTCTCTAATGTCCTCTGCTAGTGGTTTCATTCCCACAGGAAGCCAGTGTGGATCCGTGACGTTTCCTTTCCGCACTACATATACAGCCTTGCCTCTGTTGTCATGCAGAGCCAATAGGGGTTTAGGTTTCAGTCTATTGACTGTATGACAGACGGTAGGCCTGGCTGGTCGTATAATATAGGCCAGTCAGTGACTGATACAACCAGTCGGTCTCCTAGTAATGTAGGTTTTCTTTTCCTGGTTCAAAAAGGGGCGTAGGTGGTGGGCGTGGCCGGGGTCGGCCCGTCGGCACGGCTGGATTTTAGTGAACTTTTCAGTGGCCCCAATCTTGCCGGTGTGGAGAATTTCCTGCAATATCCAATTTCCTGCAATTGTACAAATTTCTCCATGGAGCTGAGAGAAAATGTAGCAGTTTTAAAGAAGATTTCCTGCTATTCTATGCCTTTTGCTGTGGCTAATGCTGTGTTCTATCGCTCAAACATAATGACAAAATCAATTCTCCCTGACTGTCTAGCTTTTATTTTGGTTATTGTTAGTTTTCAAAGGTTATATTATAAGAAAATATATAGGTCATTTTTTTCATACATACTTTATCTTCATTTAGTCGTTTCAGTTTATACTGAAAGCATTTATTTTTACACTGTTTGGATTTAGGTGGCCAGAAAAAACGCTCAAGGATTTCAATGGCAGAAAAATCCCTGTAATGCCTCCAATCTCCGCCCCTCTGGCTGATGACATGTATTCAATGTTATTTCAATGTTGATTCAATGTTTCCTCCCTAACCAGACCACCCTGACCCTAAAAAGGCAGTGTTTCTCAACAGTAGTTCTACGGTTGCGTATGGTTTCTAGCCCAATACAAGAACACCTGATTCTACTCTATTCCTAATCACCGAACCCCTTCATTAGTTAAACAAGGTGTGCTTGTGTTGGGCTGAAACGAAACGGTGCAGTCTTGGTGTTACCCAGCAAGGTTGCAAAGTTCTGGTAACTTTCCCCCAAATTCCTAGGTTTTCCCAGAAGTCCCAGTTGGCCCGTAATCAGTAGGGGATACGCAGGAAATCAGGAATCCTTTTCTGGAAAACTTGGGAAATTTGGGGGAAAGTTACTGGAATTTGGCAACCCTAGAAACACTGCTGTCCAGTTGTCCTGTTATAGTTTCTTCCTCATCTGGTGGTGTTTTTTGTTGTTCACTTTTCACTCTACTGTTGACTCAACTGATGCAGTGAGAAAGGCTCATAGGACTCAGTTTGCAGTTACACTCTAGCAGGCCAAATGTAATTGAATGCAGAGTGGAGATTTTGGCTGGCGATTTTAGGATTGACTGTGGAATGGCTCGGTAATCTACTCTAAGCCCTTATCAGAGACACAGGTTATATTTGAGCTGCTGCACTCTTGTGCAATCTGTCACACTGCCATGCGTGTGCGTGTGCGTGCGAGGCGGAGGGAGAGGCAGGGGTCAATTGAGAATGGCTAGCTTGTGTTTCCTACTCCCTGAAACCGAGATTATGTTACTGCCATGGAAGAGTTGGGAGAATGTTAGGAGGACTGCCCCCCCCCCCCGTCGATACCTGTAACCCTACCCTGTCAGGACCACTCTCCAGTGTCTCTCTAGAGTGGTGTGTGTGTGTTTTATGTCACCTGTTTAGTTTGTTTGTGCTGCAACCATTCACCACTACAGTGAGTTAGTACTGTTTTTCGTCTGACTACTTCATCCCAAAAGATGTTTCCCCATGGTTAAAACCTCACTTTCCCAGCCCGCCCCTCCACGGTGGAGCCAACCAATCTAGCTAGAAGGCTGGTACCCCCCCACCCCTATTCGCTGAACTCTGTTCCCTCTCTTGTTCCTATTGGTGGGCTGCCTCGCTGGGACCCTGCGAGTGTGCGAGGTCGTCCAAATGAAACCCAAGTGCACCGTCCACTCATAAATAGGTACTGGCCTCTCGACCACTTGTACTACAGCTACTGCTTTTGCCTTGTCATTTACCTTCAGTGTGTGGTTGGAAAAAGGCAAAATATATACAGCGCCGTGTATATTTGTTATGGTTTGGAGCATGTTTTGAGAGTGGTGTGCCTTTTGGACGTGGTTGTGGTTTCCCTCCATTTTATCTGTCTTCTCTGTCTTGTATGATCTCATTCACTCGTGCCTCTGGTTATGTGTGTCGGCTCAACTCTGCTTTGCCTCATATCCAGCATGCCACTCGTGGAGGTAGATCGATTGATTTCATTTAAGTGGAATAAAAAATGTTCCTCCTCTTATGCAGTCTATTTCGGAATGCACTTAAAACCTTCTAGCCTGGTCCCAGATCGGTTTCAAATGAAACGTTTCTTTATAGAGCACATTTCTCGCAGGGGATGCATTTCCAAGGTGCTTAACTAGTGTTTGTGCCGTCTTGCTCGAGGATGTGAATATTCTGTATAATAACTTTCTTAACGGCTGTTCGAGGTTATAGCCTGGTGCCAATTCTGTTTGTGCCGTCTTGCTGACTCCTATTTTATTTTTTCAAATTTAACCCGAAGGGGATAGTCGAGCAGTAGGAGTTGTCAAGACGGCACAAACAGAATTGGCACCAGGCTAATAACCTCCCAACAGTCGTTAAGCAACACTTGGTATACAGAATATAGTTCCTATTTCCATTATGCCAACGGTTTCCCCAAAGCAGAAAGGATTTTCGAGATCGCGGATTCCAGAACGTACCGTGCGAGTCGTGCGTTCATTCTGAGCGTTTATTGCTGTAAAAGTATTTCCACGTGAGAGTTCGGGGGTCTGTGTTATCGCAGCTTGGAGGCCAGGGCTACCTCCCAAATGGCACCCTATTCCCTACATAGTACACTACTTTTGATATGACTCTGGTAAAAAGTAGTGCACTGTGTAGGGAATGGGGTGCCATTTGGGCCYGGCCCCCCCAGGCTTATCTGGAAAGCACAATAAGAAGGCTTTGAATAGACGGGACAAAATAAAAAAGCCTGCGTGTCTGAGAGGGGCTGGGGAGAGGAATAAGAGGACTGCTGCTATTGTTAGCCTTCCTGTCTGGGAGTACAGGCTGGCTATTTTTGAGGAGGAGAGCCGAGGGGGAGGGAGACTTGCCCAGGGTGAGCAGTGTGCATTCTCTGTGGAGGTGTGGCGGTCACACAGTGCACTGAATATCCCACGCAGCCTCTTCCCTGCTATGAGGCTGTGGTAAGGAATGTTATAAGAGACCAGGCACTGTCTGCACATTCTTACATTGGTCTGAAAAGGCAGGGCAGGTATTGGATAATTACAGTGACAGGGTAGCTGTCGGGATAGGTTGATAGATGGGGTGGGTGCGCGCGTGTGTATGACATGCACGTACATCCGACCATGATATAGAACTATATTAGAGAGCAGCTTGTCCAGATCGCTGGAGAGTGAGTGAGGGGTGATTAGACAGCTGATTAACACAGCAGCAGTCTGACCCCCCCCCACCCCCCCCCCCCCCCCGCGTGCGTGACCTTGCCAGTAGCTAAGTCGGGCCTTCTGCTGCTACACTCTAGTGTACGGAGTATGGTGAAGCTGCCTCTAGATGCTGATCTCAGGTCAGTTTCCCCACTGATGGTTAAAGGTTAGGGGGAGCTGATCCTAGGTCTCGGGGCAACTTCATCCTGTTCCACAGTGTACGCTACAGGCCGAACCTTAGACCAGCCAGGGAGGAGATTTAAACACCTCCCCAGGGGGTAGAGGCAGCCTTCTGGCCCGACCTTCTCCAACCACTGCCTGGGGCCAAGAGGCTTACTGTTACACCCGGCCATCCTGCAGGAGCACGGTCTGTCTGTGTGTTTGTGGGAATACATGTGTGCATGGATGTGTGTACACCACAGGTGGRCGGCGGCACCTTCATTGGGGAGGACGGACTCGTAGTAATGGCTGGAGCGGAATCAATGGAATGGTATCCAACACATCAAACGTGGTTTCCATGTGTTTGGTGGTATTTCATTCCAGCTATTATTATGAGCCCGTCCTCCCCTCAGCAGCCTCCTGTGCTGTACACGTGTGTGTATAGTGTTGTAGGGGTTTTCACGCCACGAACAACACCCATGCCTCAACTTGAAAAGCCAGGTTTGTATCAAACGTCGAGTTGGGCAAAATCAAAAAAAGATGCCAACACTCAAATGAAGAAATCACACCCATTTCACACCCGCTTGGCAATCTGTTACCTTGCTTTGTCTAGATCCAACTAAAACCCATGAGTCCCGAATGGCACCCTATTCCCTACACAGTCGACTACATTTGACCAAGGCCCTGGTCAAAAGTAGTGGACTAATAGGGAAACGGGTGCCATTTGGGATTCTTGGATTTTAGTTGGATCTGGACTCTGATAAGACAAAAAGGCAGGTGTGTATTCATTAGCACACACTGTAGCAAAACGTTTTGCTACGGGAGAAAGGGAAACCAGCGTTTCTTATTGGACAAATTCAGGTAGGTCCCTCTCCATTTCTGCCGGTTTGCTTCAGCTTGGTTTGCTAGTGAATAGACCCCGTATAGATTGGCTCTCATTTGTTACATAATGGCGGTGGCATGAGTGATTGCCTCAATAATTGCCTTTTGCAGTGCTAGTGATAGCGTTCTCCGATCTAACGAAAGCTGCCTCTTGAAATATTGGTGTTGCTTCTTCATAGACTACAATCCAGTAATTACCCCCAAAAGGAATGGGCTGGTGGAAGGAAAATGGTGGAGTCTCCCTCCAACCGTGCTTGCGTCAAACCAATGCTTGTAAATACATGAGAGGGAGTGAACGAGTGAACACTTCTGGGTGAAGGCTGGGAGAATCTTAACTCGGCCATAGAGATTTGGACTGCGTGCTGATTCTCCATCCTTCTCCCAAACGAATGCACTTGCGTACTCACTGGGATGGATTTTAAAAGCATTGGAATGGTGTATTCGTTGACTATTGTAGGGGGGTTTCCACCATTGTTAAATCCATGATGGGAAGTGTGCAAGTGCACACTTTGGGGAAAAGTGTGGAGAATCAGAACACCTCATAGAGACAAGCATAAGACAAGTATGTATAAACAAGTATAGAGTAGGCCTAGTACAAACAATTCACGAGCATGTTGAAAATAGCAATGTCATGGTTGAAGTTCTATCACAATGGCTCCTTCTATGCTTGCTTGTTGTTGATTGGCTTACACTGCCCTCTGTCGTGGGTTGGATTGGACCTTTGCATTCTTGTTATGTCACTCATGCTACTGTGTCTATTGGTCGGTATGGATGTTTCTCTCCTTCTCCATTGGCTGGAGTACTCTGTCGCTTCTCTCTGTTATTCTATTGGCTGGCCTCTTTTGTCTCTATTTGGCTGGTATCTCTGTTTTTCTATTGGCCAACACAGATAGGTCTCTTTTCCTATTGGCTAATGCTGATTTGACTCTCTATTTTGTTCTCTCTATTGGCTGACTTGAATGTGTTTGTGTCTCCATGGGCAGACATGTCCCTATTTCTCTTAATTGTTCAACACTTCTCTATCCATCTCTTTCATGGTTGGGGTCAATTCAGTTCTCAATTCATTTCATTGTAGACCATTTTTTGTTTTTGAATTACATTTAAATTCACCTGAAATAACTGAATTCAAAACTCAGTTGACCCCAACCCTGCTATCTACCCCATTGGCCAGACACAACGTCCATCACTCTTCTTCAGTCTGACACTCCCTCTCTCCTCTCCCATAGGCCAACCACATGGGCATGCGCTCGTACATTTACAACCGGAGCACTGTGATTGACTCGCAGGCGGAGCACGGCGGCATGCGGACGTACTTCTTCAGCGCCGACACGCAGGAGGACGTGAACGGCTGGGTGAAGGCCATGAACCAGGCGGCGCTGATGCAGAACCAAACCGACAGCCTCAAGAGGTAGGTGTAGTGCGAAGTTAGCCCTAGACACTGGTCCTGGGTCAGTTTTGCATTACCGCCGCCAAAGGTTAAGGTTCGGATCGGGGACGCAACGGTCGTCAAAATTGATAAAGGGTCCAAAATCCATTTCTGATAAATCTAACGGCTGCGTAATGGAGTAAGATACTCAACTCTTATAGATCAAAAATAAATAAAAAATCCATCAAATAATGGATTTATATTGACTGTATTATAGCAAATGAACAATGAGAGACAGGGAATGAATGGAATCCAGACATTTTGGTGTGACTTCAGGTGTTCAATTTAATGTGAAATATGACATTATTTCTTCGTTAAGTGAATCATGCCAACTTTTTTAAACCACATATGGCCCTTTTCATATGTTTTGCTATTATATTGCTAGAAATATAACGTTTGAAAAATAACAACCAATTTGCATTTACATATAGGCACAAATTGATAAATGAGCATGAAATGACTCTTTATCCAACCAGCTCTTTCTAAGTTACCACCCAAAAGAGAATTTGTACCCCACATGTCATCTAGAATATTAAACAAGGCAGAAATGTTTCGTACTAAAATGTCCCCACATGTTGTGAACATCGTCTCATTAGAATTAACCAATGCATATTTTTTCGACAGTAGGGGAAAGATCAAAAATTGCGCGATTGACGCAGATATCTGCTTTCTTTTCTGAGTGGCCGACGTTATTCACATTATCATCTAATCAAACATCAACAGGTTTCCGTCCCACGGAGTGGAACACTTACTGTACGTGGACCGTTTTGTCTTCTCTCGCCATTTAGTTGCCGTGTCAGTGCGTTTAAGCCCCGTCGATATATCAACATTGATAAACACCTGGGTCTAAACTTTTTTGACCTTTCGGACGATGCCCCCCATTCCTTTTGAGACATCGTTTCACACTTTCCCCAAATAGTAAAGGCCAGGAGAAAAGGTGGTGTGCACGGGTAACCGTACGAATATTGTCCGTTTCTATTTTGAGAGTAATCGGTGAAGTGGCAATTAGTTGACAAATAGATGATCCACTTCTCAAACACAGCCAAAGGATGGCGAAGAGGTGTAATTCTCAGATGGGCCGTGCTACTGTACGTAGGGGAAAGTTCACCATGAAGCCAAGAGGTACGCTGCCTCGGACCTGACCTCTCTGTCTGTCAACCTGCCACTCCAGACCTGGGTCATGTACATGTGAAATATTGGAGGTTTGCTTGATTTAGCTTTAACAAATTGAAGGGGTAGCGTTGAGTTTGCACTTTTGGGACTGTTCAGTTGGTTATATTTTATTGGGCAATTACCCATCTGACCGAGATTGTATTGTGAATGGTACATGTAACTTAGCTGTGGCAATTCTGAAGTGTGTGTGTGTGTGTGTCTGTCTGTCTGTCTGAATATATCTGTCTGGGGAGAGAGATGAGTTTCCTTGTGTTTGCCATTCTGTCAGTCTCATTGATAGGCAGCGCTGAGAAACAGAGCTGCAATCTCTAGGGCTATTTGTGTGTGTGAGCGCTTGTGCATGCCTGTGTGACCTTGCAGCAGAGAGTGCATTGTGATGCTGTGTCTGTGCCAGCCTTGCTCCATGATGCCACTCAGCCTGCTCTCAGATTGCATTGGTGCACACACACACACACAATAGTACAGTTTCACAGACTTTATGACAGATGCCTAACTATGCTGTGAGAAGGATGGCGAGAAAGTGAATAACATAGAGAGATGGAAGAAGAGAGTGATGGTGGGAAAAGCGATGGACAGACTAGAGAGAATAATAGACGGGGGGGGCTGATGAGAGACCGAGAGAGATGTCAGCGAGAAAGAGGGGGATATGTGGAAGAGAAGAGGGGGTGAGAGACACACAGACGGACAGACACACAGACGGACACGGGCAGACGGATGGGGATGGATGGACACACACAGACAAAGAGACGGACGGACAATACGGACACGGACGGACGCACAGACGGGCTGTCCATCCGTTCGACAGGCAGAGACAGACACGGACGGATAGGCGGATGGATACGGGCAGACGGACAAACACGGACAGACAGGCGGACGGGCAGGCAGACACGGACACTGACGGACAGACAGTCACTCCCGACAAACAGTTATTGTGCTGACGTTGCTTCCAGACGCCATTTGGAACTCGGTAGTGAGTGTTGCAACTGAGGACAGATGATTTTTATGCGCTTAAGCACTCGGCGGTTCCATTCTGTGAGCTTGTGTCTCCTACCACTTCTCCGCTGATGCTCCTAGACGTTTCCACTTCACAATAACACCACTTACAGTTGACTGGGGCAGCTCTAGCAGGGCAGAAATTTGACTAACTGACTTTTTGGAAAGGTGACATCCTGAAATAGCCGAATCCACTAATTTGAAGGGGTGTCCACATACTTTTGCATATATACTGTATATGTGTGAACGTGTATTTTGGGTAGTAGCCTAGTAATAAAATGTGTCATGCAATATTGGCACACTACACTTGTGATAGACCAAGCCGAACAAAAGTGAACCTTCAATTTGGAGGTTTCAAATGTCCCTCAAGGGCCAAGTTGACCTATTTTATGAAGTGCCATTGGTTGGTGGATTTAAAGTCTAAGATCTTTGATAGGCCGATGCAGAATTTGTTAGCGGAAATAATCTCTGCCAGCTGGTCTTGTTAGCACAGTGTGCCAGGTTATCTCATGGGAACAGCTAACATGTAGCGTTGTATCACGTGTAACTTCGTCAACGATGATGCCGATTTTGAGACTGTTTAACTTTAAACTTGTTTTAATGTTTCCAAGTATGAACCCAATATGTTTGCATTAATTCTGTGTATATCTTATATATTTTATATCCCAATATTTATCACATTTTGCCCCTAGTTTTCCACCCGCGTCTGTCTGCCCAGACAGACGGACAGACACGGACAGACAGACACATACGGACAAACACAGACAGACACGAACGGACAGACACACACGGGCGGACGGACGGAGACAAAGACAGACAAGATTGATAGTGAAAGAGACTGTGTGAGAGAGAGCGAGGCAGTGTGTATCAGACAGAGATTGATGAGGCCCAGGTAGCGGTGGTGTTGTGAAGGAGTCCGATTTCCTGTCAAACCAGGTGGGTCTACACACATAGCAGGCGTGTGACAGGTCGCTTCACTGCGCTACAGGAACTAACAGAGACCGAGGCCTCCATGCTGTGTCTGCTGTCTAGACTAGGGTATCTCATTTAGTGGAACTGTGGTCAGAGGCTTTGTGTCCGTTGAAAACTAGGGGCAAAATGTGATAAATATTGGGATATAAAATATATAAGATATAGACAGAATGAATGCAAACATATTGGGTTCATACTTGGAAACATTAAAACAAGTTAAACCGTCTCAAAATCTACATCATCGTTGACGAAGTTGCACGTGATACAACGCTACATGTTAGCTGTTCCCATGAGATAACCTGGCACACTGTGCTAACAAGACCAGCTGGCAGAGATTATTTCCGCTAACAAATTCTGCATCGGCCTATCAAAGATCTTAGACTTTAAATCCACCAACCAATGGCACTTCATAAAATAGGTCAACTTGGCCCTTGAGAGATATTTGAAACCTCTAAATTGAAGGTTTACTTTTGTTTGGTTTGGTCTGTCACAAGTGTAGTGTGCCAATATTGCATGACACATTCTTTACTAGGCTACTAACGCTAAAAATACACGTTTTCAGTATATATGCAAAAGTATGTGGACACCCCTTCAAATTAGTGGATTCGGCTATTTCAGCCACACCCGCTGCTGACAGATATATAAAATCGAGTACACAGCCCTGTAATCTCCATAGACAAACTTTGGCAGTAGAATGGCCTTACTGAAGAGCTCAGTGACTTTCAATGTGTCACTGTCATAGGATGCCACCTTTCCAAAAAGTCAGTTAGTCAAATTTCTGCCCTGCTAGAGCTGCCCCAGTCAACTGTAAGTGGTGTTATTGTGAAGTGGAAACGTCTAGGAGCATCAGCGGAGAAGTGGTAGGAGACACAAGCTCACAGAATGGAACCGCCGAGTGCTGAAGCGCATAAAAATCATCTGTCCTCAGTTGCAACACTCACTACCGAGTTCCAAATTGCGTCTGGAAGCAACGTCAGCACAATAACTGTTTGTCGGGAGCGTCATAAATTGGGTTTCCGTGGTCGAGCAGCCGCATTCAAGCCTAAGATTACCATGCGCAATGCCAAGCGTTGGCTGGAGTAAAGCTTGCCACCATTGGACTCTGGAGCAGTGGAAACGCGTTCTCTGGAGTGATAAATCACACTTCACCATCTGGCAGTCTGATGGACAAATCTGGGTTTGGCGGATGCCGGGAGTCGGCTACCTGCCCGAATGCATAGTGCCAACTGTAAAGTTTGGTGGAGGAGGAATAATGGTCTGGGGCTGTTTTTCATGGTTTGGGCTGGGCCCCTTAGTTCCAGTGAAGGGAAATCTTAATGCTACAGCATACAATGACATTCTAGACAATTCTGTGCTTCTAACTTTGTGGCAACAGTTTGGGGAAGGCCCTTTCCTGATTTAGCATAGGTAAAGAAGGTCTATACAATGTTTAAGTTTATCGTACAGTGTGGATTATTATATATTTTTTTAAGAGCCTTCTGTTCTTTTCATATAGCTGTCATGTTCCTCCATTATCATCACTGTCAGGTGGGGTATACGGGTAAGGCAGTTGACTGAGAATCTTCGGGGTACAGTAACCGTGGGTTTGAGGCCCCCTCGCGTCAAGCGTTTATGTTAAGGAGAAAAAAAAGTTCACTGCTGGTCCTCGATGCTCGACTTTATATAATGCATATGTGACGAAGTGGATGATTATTCTAATGCATATAAAACGTTTAGCCTACAAACAAATGAAGTGTTTGTTACTGCCATTTGAATGCACAATGTTAATCATTGTGCATTCAAATAACAGTAACATTATGCTACTATATTCGGTATGTGAGGCCTACGTAGAATACTAAATAATCATTAATCGATCTTGTGAGACGTTGATTCAGCTTTGATCTAAACTTCACTAAACAAGCACCGTTCTGAGAGGTGGCGGAGCATCGCTCTGGGAACATTACAACCCTGTAGCCTTTGTGTTGGTCAGCAAGAGACACTCCATGAAGCTCCTCATTAAATAGATTTCTCATCTTCATTTACAATGGTTTTGATTTCCCTTCGAAACAGACTATCGCAGCAAATGCAATTCAACATTTCAAAGGTGAAAAACGATCCGTCCTGGGATTCGAACTTTGCCGCAAAACGCCCCAAAATGACCAGGAGCCATACTCACTGACACTGTGAGCTGTTCGTCCAGATAAAATCTAGTGCGTGTTTCAGTAGCTTAGAATAGCAGACCGTGCCGTTTTCACTTCTGTTAAGGACGCTTTCATGACGAAGTGTTCAGTCACATCCAACTACATCAACATTTGGAATTGGCAGATGCAAGWGTTTGTCCCAGGAAATAATCATGTCCAGCTGGTCTTGTTGTCATAAGGCTATAAGTGCGCCAGGTTTTCGGGATGGGAAAAACTAACATGTAGCCTACTATCACGCAGGACTATGTCAACGATTTTAATGTTCAGAAGTATGGACCCATCAGATTGAGCCACGCCGCTAAATGATCCCACTGTGTGCTGCATACTGTACGTTTATCACCCTGTGTGTGTGGGATGTGTGTTATAGCCAATCAATTCACTGTGGCTCTTATGACTAAACGGTCCTGGAACGCTGTATTTGATGAATGAGAAGCTCATATCATCGGAGGGAAGTGATTGTGTCCATCGTCGCGAATTTGACTGCTCATTCCCGCCAGTCCATTAGACAGTACCCCTGAGCTATTTTTAGCACAAGTGGCTGTCAGTTTAACTAGCCTGAGAGACCCAGGAGGCTAGGCTACGCTAATTGCTAACGCTTAGTAGCCCAGTTCTCTTCATTTAGATGGAATTAGCCTGATTTTCCCTGTAGCTGAGGCTATGTTCCTATATCCTATTTTGATGGGCCTTTCATTCATGTTAGGCTATGCTAATGTTAACACTTCACTTGGTTGTGATTGGCGATTATGAAGGGATGAAATAATGATTCTCTAGTAAATTACAAAAAGTAATTTCTAACATTAACTCCTGTTAGAGATTAGAGGTATGAAAAATGAGGAAACAAAATAAGTGGGAAAGTTACTGTAATTTTGCTACCCTAGTTACTGTCCTGATACAATGGCAATGTCAATAATTCTGTTGTTCCTATGTGTTGAGATAGAGAGCCAAAACATCTTACCATTCTGTTCCTTTCCTAGGCCGTCGGAAACATCGGAGAAATCGGAAATGCCCAACACGTCAGAACGCAAGGGGGTCCCCCAAACCAACCACGTCAACAACTACACAAAGACCTCACGCGAACCCCGAGCCGACCTCCATCTCCATAGCGATGGAGTGGTCCTCGAACCTGCCGATATCCGAGAAACCGAGGAGCGCCGTAGCTTCCGGAACGACACACTCAATCCCATCACTTCCAAGATTCCTTCCCTCGGCGGCGGAAGCGTGGAAATTGAAATGGACGCCGTCCCTCCTAGCAGTCTCCCTCCCCTTCCCTCCCTACCTCCAGACTCCGCCTCCGCACCCACATCCGCGCCCCCCTCCAGGGCGCCATCACGTGCCCCGTCGCGCGGCGCCTTCACCCTGCCCCCCGGGGCCTGTCTGAGGAACGGAACACCCACTCCAGAACCCAACGGGATGGGGACGGGGACGTACCAGAGGGCCACGCTGGCCCCACAGGTGGTTGACACTCAAAGGAAGGTGCAGAGGAGGAGCGCCCTGGAGCAGGTGGAGCACTGGGTCAAGGTGCAGAAGGCCGAGCACAAAGGGTAAAGGTCATGGTTCACAGGTCACACCGCCACTCGTCTAGGTGTTTATCACTGTGCATTCAAATGGCATATAATTACAAACACATAGACACTCATATCTTGAGTTCAAACACATTGGCCTACTCTTATAAGCATTTCGTTAGACAATGAGTACCATACGTATCCCGTACATACTCTATTACTAATACAACTTTAAACTTATACACGTGCACAGCATGAGTATTCACACTCGCATATGTTTATTGTGGTGCATATTCAAACACATACTTTACCACACACACACACACATACACACACACACACACACACACACACACACACACACACACATTCTACTAGGTAAGCGGTTTCAGTGTTTAGGTATGGTTGATATACTGCAAGTACATCATGGGGCTCATAGCCAATATCTCCCTCTAGTGGGGTTCTTGGAATAATTTACGCATAGCGTCACTCAAAGCCTTATAAGGCTTACGTTCAGCACAGTACTCCGACCCTGCTAAGCCAGTCAAATGTATATCAGCAACACAATGATACAAAGTTCACAGCCTTGCTTTTGTCTGACCTCCGGCCTCTTCCCTGTTCTCTTTCCCATAGCCCCCCCTCGAGAGGGGGCACCCTCCCCCGTCACAGCCCCCCGACTCAGCCCAAGTTCATCGGCCTGGAGGCCTACCAGACGCTGCCAAAGACCCCTCGCCGCAGCCCCCCCACCGCCGCGCGCCAAGGGGAGTACAAATACGCACAGGACCGCCTCAGCCACTTCCGACTCGGACCCTCAGACCCCCAGGGTACCTGCGCCAGGGACGGGGGTGGCATCGGTGGGCCTGGCACCGTGTGGCAGCTCTACGAGTGGCAGCAGCGCCACCAGTTCCGCCACGGCAGTCCCACCGCCCCCCTCTACACACCTGCCCCGGACTACCCCTTCGGGCCCAGGCCCCCCTCCACGGTGCCCCCCTCGGCCCAGCGACCCAGTTCTGAGGTTCCCCGCTGTGTGTCGGTGCCCCCAGACCCCTCCGACATCCTCCCACCGGGCCCCCAGAGCTCCAGGGCCCTGTCCCCCCCACGGAGGCCCCACACACCCGTTAATCGGGTGGTGGTAATGCCCCGGGGGGAGAGAGATGCACTGGACGTGCCGGTGGCTGGGTCCCCCCGAAGAGCCAAGTCTCAACTACTCAAGGTAAGACGAAGGGGAAGGAAACTTGAATGTGTCATAGCAGGTTTATGTTAATTTTTCTGAAAGTATTTTGTGGAGGTAATAATGGCAGATTAAGACTGTTAACTGTAGTGTGTGTGTGGGTTGTGTTGGCCAGGCTGCCACCATCGAGAGACGGTCCATGCCTCCCTCCAACTACATCACACACACGGTCAGCGCTCCCAGCCTTCACGGGAAAACGGTATGGAGTCACACACCCAGTCACAACCCAAGCATGTTGTTTTAGATTACGACATGAAGTCAAAGATCCAGTGTTTCTTGAATAACATGGACACTTTGCAATTAGCTTAATTTACAGTACTTTACAAGGATGGGATGTGAATCAGCAACATTTCAGGTTTCCGATATACACTGAACAAAAACACAACATGTAACAATTTCAACGATTTTACTGAGTTACAGTTCATATAAGGAAATCAGTCAATTTGAAATGAATTCATTAGGCACTAATCTATGGATTTCACATGACTGGGAATACAGATACAGTGCATTTGGAAAGTATTGAGACCCCTTGACATTCTCCACATTTTGTTACGTTACAGCCTTATTCTAAAATGTATTAAATTGTTTTTTTCGCTCATCATTCTACAAACCATACCCCATAATAACTAAGAAATTTCTGTATTAAAAATAAAAAAATAAAAAAACTGGCTGGGCCACTCAAGGAGATTCAGAGACTTGTCCCAAAGTCACTGCTGCATTGTCTTGGCTGTGTGCTTAGGGTTGTTGTTCTGTTGGAAAGTGAACCTTTTCCCCAATCTGAGGTCCTGAGCGCTCTGGAGCACGTTTTCATCAAGGATCTCTCTGTACCTTGCTCTGCTCATCTTTTCCTCGTGCTGCAGTGCTGCAGAGATGGTTGTCCTTCTGGAAGGTTCTCCTGTCTCCACAGAATAACTCTGCTGCTCTTTTTTTTCTTGTTCACCTCCCTGACTAAGGCCCTTCTCCCTCGATTGCTCAGTTTGGCTGGGTGGCCAGCTCTAGGAAGAGTCTTGGTGGTTCCAAACTTCTTCCATTTAAGAATGATGGAGGCCACTGTGTTCTTGGGGACCTTCAATGCTGCATACATTTTTTGGTGCCCTTCCCCAGATCTGTGCCTCGACACAATCCTGTCTCTAAGCTCTACGGACAATTCCTTCGACCTCATGTCTTAGTTTTTGCTCTGACATGCACTGTCAACTGTGGGACCTTATCTAGACAGGTGTGTGTCTTTCCAAATCATGTCCAATCAATTGAATTTACCACAGGTGGATTCCAATCAAGTTGTAGAAACATCTCAAGGATGATCGATGGAAGCAGGATGCACCTGAGCTGAATTTCGAGTCTCATAGCAAAGGATCTGAATACTTATGTAAATAAGGTATTTATGTTTAGAAATGTTTTATAAAATAGTAAACATTTCTAAAAACCTGTTTTCGCTTTGTCATTATGGGGTGTTGTGTGTAGATTGTGAGGAAAACCATTAATTTAATATATTTTAGAATAAGGCTGTAACGTAACAAAATTTGTTTAAAGTCAATACCTTAAAAATAGATAGGGGCGTGGATCAGAAATCCAGTCAGTATCTGGTGTGTCCGCCATTTGCCTCATGTTGCACGACACATCTCCTTCACATAGAGTTGATCAGGCTGATTGTGGCCTGTGGAATATTGTCCCACTCCTTTTCAATGGCTGTACGAAGTTACTGGATATTGTTGGGGACTGGAACATGCTGTTGTACACTTTGATCCAGAGCATCCCAAACATGCTCAATGGGTGACATGTCTGGTGAGGATGCAGGCCATGGAAGAACTGGGACATTTTCAGCTTCCAGGAATTGTGTACAAATCCTTGCAACATGGGGTCGTGCATGATCATGCTGAAACATGAGGTGATGGCGACGGATAAAAGGCACGACAATGGGCCTCCAGAATCTCGTCACAGTATCTGTGCATTTAAATTGCCATCTATAAAATGCAATTGTGTTCGTTGTCTATAGCTTATGCCTGCCCATACCATAACGCCTACACGACGCCATCTGCCCAGTACAGTTAAAACCGGGATCCATCCGTGAATCCAGCGTGCCAGTGGCCATCGAAGGTGAGCATTTGCCATCTGAAGTCGGTGAGGATGCCGAACTGCAATCAGGTCAAGACCCTGGTGAGGACGACGAGCACGCAGATGAGCTTCCCTGAGACAGTTTCTGACAGTTTGTGCAGAAATTCTTTGGTTGTGCAAACCCATAGTTTCATCAGCTGCCCGGGTCGCTGGTCTCAAACGATCCCGCAGGTAAAGAAGCCAGATGTGGAGTTCCTGGGCTGGCGTGGTTACACATGGTCTACGGTTGTGAGGACGTAATGCCACATTTTCTAAAACTATGTTGGAGGCGGCTTATGCTAGAGTAATTCACAATAAAATTTTCTGGCAAACGTTCTGGTGGACATTCCGGCAGTCAGCATGCCAATTGCACGCTCCCTTAAAACCTTAGACATCTGTGGCATTGTGTTGTGTGACAAAACTGCATATTTTAGTAGCCTTTTTATTGTCCCCAGCACAAGGTGCACCTGCACCTGTGTAATGAGCATGCTGTTGAATCAGCTTCTTGATATGCCACACCTGTCAGGTGGATGGATTATCTTGGCAAAGGAGAAATGCTCACCAACAGGGATGTAAACAAATTTTTGCACAACATTTGAGAGAGTTAAGCTTTTTTGTGCGTATGGAACATATCTGGGATCTTTTATTTCAGCTCTTGAAATATGGAACCAACACTTTACATGTTGCGTACATGTTTTTGTTCAGTGTAGATACAGATATTTGAATGGCTGCCGTGTTGGTATCAAAAGTTCCACAAAAAAACACTTGGAAAGAGGATTGCGTCCTAATCTGTAAAATGTAAACACAACTGGAAACGCACGTTTTTTTTGTCATGTTATTGACACAAGTGTTACTTTAGCCACCACTCCTGCACCCTTTTACTAGCTAACTAGCTCTAAATAACTTCAGCTAGTTAAATAATTAAATAACCTGGCTAACTGTGGGGTGAAACATTTTAGCTAGTTAGCTACTGTACAGCTTTCTTTGCTAGCAAGCGTAACACTGCCTCCAAAACTGGTGTCTCCACTACTATTTACAGTTAGACTTTTGTGATGTCTCCACTTTCCCTAGCGTTCCAGTAAGATTGCATTGTTTGAATGTAAATGGCATTGAACGTTTGGTGCTAACATGACCGACCAGTTCTACCTAACTATATAGATTCTATACAGCTCTGAGTATCTTTGCTAACCGTTGAGCACTCTGTCTGTGTCGGGGTGTTGAGTTAATTCCCCCATTCCCTCCCTCTGTCCCCCGAGGGACTCACTACTGTTACACAAGCAGCCTGAGGAGCTCACCCTCCTGCTCATTCAGCTCCGAAGGCATCAGGCAAAGATGGCCGCCGCGCGCCACCACACGCTAACCCAGCTGCAGCACTTCAACTACACCCCTTCTGGCCCCCACTTCCTCACCACCAAAAACAACCCTCTCTTCTCCTCCGGCCCTTCTTATCTGGGGCCCTTCCTAGGCCCCTCAGGCCCCATGGGCCACGGCAGCAGCAGCCAGGTGGGGGCCCCCAGTACGCCTGGTCTTCTTTACCCCACCAATGTGAGCTCAACCTGGGCATGGCTGTTTGTGAGCGTTGGCCTGTGCTGGCTGGCCGCCATAGTCCATTTCTATGCTTTTTGATTTGTTTCATTATTATAGTGTCTTGCATCTTCAAGATGCCCTGCCCAAGTGAGCTTATAAAACACACTATCCACAGTAGCAAAGAAATGAATCATATACGCACGCAGAAATTATACTCATTCATATACGGTGCCTTGCAAAAGTATTCAGACCCTTTGGATTTCTTCACATTTTGTTGTGTTACAAAATGGGATTAAAATTGAAATGTCATTTTTTTTGTCAACAATCTATATAAAATAATCTCTAATGTCACAGTGCAAGAAAAAGTATTTTAAATATTAATAGAAATGAAATAACTAAAATATAGTATTTGCATAAGTATACAGCTCCCTGAGTCAACACATGTTAGAAACACATTTGGCGTCGGTTACAGATGTGATTCTTTTTGGGTAAATCTATAAGAGCTTTGCACACCTGGATTGTGTAATATTTGCCCATTTATTCTTAAAAAAATTCTACAAGCTCTGTCAAGATGTTTGGGATCATGGCTAGACAACCATTTTCAAGTCTTGACATAGATTTTCAAGCAGATTTAAGTCAAAACTGTAATTTGGCTACTCAGGGAAATCTACTGTCTTCTTGGTAAGCAACTCCAGTGTAGATTTGGCCTTGTGTTGTAGGTTGTAAAGAAGACTAAAGCAGGTTTTCCTCTAGGATTTTGCCTGTGCCTAGCTCCATTCTGTTTCTTTTTATCCTGGGAAAAACTCCCCAGTATTTGCTGATGTCAAGCACACCTACCAACATATTGATGTAGCCACCACTATGCTTGAAAATAAGGAGATAGTTACTCCGATGTGTTGGATTTGCCCCAAACATAAGGCTCTGCATTTAGGCCAAAAGGTGTATTCCTTTGCTGTGTTTCTTTGCTGTATTACTTTAGTGCCTTTGCATACAAGATGCATGTTTTTGGTATTTTCATTCTGTATATTTCTGTTCTTCTTTTCACGCTGTCACTTAGGTAATTATTGTGGAATCACTTCAATGTTGTTGATCCATCCTCAAGTGTTTTACCATCACAGACATTGAACTGTGTAGCTTGTTTTAAAATCACCGTTGTCCTGATGGTAACATCCCTGAGCAGTTTCATTCCTGTCCTGCAGCTCAGTTCAGAAGGACGACCGTGGCTTTGATGTGTCTGGGTGGTTTAATATACAGTATAATCCACAGCATAATTAATAACTTAATGTCTGATTTGTTATTGTTACCCATCTACCAATCAGTGCCCTTCTTTATGAGGCTTTCGAAAAGCMCCCTGGTCTTTGTAGTTGAATCTYCGCTTGAAATTCAAAACTTGACTGAGGAATCTTACAGATGTTGTCTGTATGGGGGACAGAGGAGGACTTAGTTATTCAAAAATCATGTCCACTGCTATTAGTCTATCTAACTTATGTGATTTGTTCAGCCAAATTTGACTCCTGATCTAATTTAGGCTGAATACTTATGCAACGACTATATTTTAGTTATTTTTTTCCTGAATGTATTTATCTAAAAGAAGATYTAATWTTTCTTCCACTTTGACATTCAWGTATTTTGTGTAGATTGTTGGCAAWAAATGACAATTAAATCCATTTTAATCKCACTTTGTAATGGAAWYAAATGTGAAGAAATCCAAGGGGTCTGAATACTTTTGCAAGTCACTGCACATGTATACATTCAAACGAAAAAGAAAAAGAAACMAAAAACTAAACAGAAACCTGCTATTTCAATGATGTAGCTTATCTTGACGTACAGTATCTTCCATGCTTTGAAAACAAKATTTGCAACCAGGAACACTTATTTTCTAAATAACCATTTCAGTTTCTCTTCGTCTCTAACCCAGAATAGTTCTGGTTTCAGTTGTTGCATTTTATCAAACAAGACTTTAAGGCCGTAGCAGCCTGTAGTGGGGGTTTTTGCACTTCAAGTTAGGCTGTGTAGRGCCGGATTGTGTGTTAGCATGTCGTGTTGTGCTATAGCTTCAGTGCAGTCATCCCAGACTAAGACTGTCTGGTTGGCTTTAGATACAGTTCCATTTTTTTTTTAAATCTGCCTGGACTTTGATGTCTCTCGCTCATTTTCAGTGTTTTTTTATAAAGTTTGTTTGGCTGAGATGTTGCTAGTTTGCTTCAAAGTGGAGCCGTTTTTGGGCTTGTGATCTTGGAGCGGCTGCTTGTAGTGTGCTTCCATTTTGTATGTGCACGTCTTGCATCTCTGGTGGTATAACATTGAGAAGCTCATAATAAATTAAATGTGCCAATGCAAACATTTTCTCTCTCTCTCTCTCTGTGTGTGTGTGTGCATGCGTGTTTTGGATGACAACATTAACGTTTTGCCCGTTTTGATATTTTACTCATCTTATAACAAGCCTAACAGATGGCAATCATCCAAAAGCATATTCTTGACAATAGGCTTACAATCATCTCACCCTTAATTCCTAATCCATTATGGATCATTATAAATGATTATAGTAGAACGGACAAGTAATTATTATTACACATCATGGTAGATTTGACGTTAATGAGTAGCGCTATATAATCATATGTATTATCAGTGACTCATTCGGCAACTAATATCCACTATACAGTTAGATCTATAATATGGAAGCGTATACCTGTCAAAATCCTGTACGCTGCCATACTGTAATGCCGTAAAGCTTTGATTGACTCTTCTTTATCTCTCCACTCCACCCCGAAGGTTGACGATACGTACATGCAACTGAAGAAAGACCTGGAGTATCTAGACTTGAAGGTGGGAACGCTCTCTCTCTCTCCTCCTGTTTCCCTTTTGTTATCTCCTCATCCCTCTCTCTCCTGTGTTTCCCCCTCTCGTSTAGGCCTACTCAAATAGAGTAMMGTGAAGTTGCCCCTAGGCACTGATCTTGGATCCGTTTTTACATTTTCCCCTACAAATGGTTAAGGTTAGGATTGGTGGAGGGGAAGCTGATCATGGATTTGTACCTAGGGGAAACTTCACCCTGGAGCTAGGCCTAAASCCTGGCCAAAGCTCTCTAACATTAACACACTCACCTTACTACTCGCTGGATGACCAACACACCCTGCATCTCAGGGTGGAGCTGAGAATGACACGGCATAAATGGGGATGAACAAAACGTCAAACTTGGTAAAAGAACAAGCGCACAGGATGTTTTAAAGAAATGTATGCGTGWATAACTAGCTTACTAATATTTACAAATGTTGGAGTACTGAGGAATAAATGGTGAGCAAATGGTTTGTAAATGCCTAATAAACTGTTTATTATGGACCCTTAAAGTGTTATCCTAGGAGGTAGCTGGTCCCAGCACAGGCAGCGTGGTCCCCTGGTCTTCTGGTCCCAGTGATGCTTAGCAGGGAGGGGGGGAGAGACACACACACTGATACATGTACTGCCAGTTTATTGATATGTTGGCTCTATATAATACACTGCGTGTACAAAACATTAGGAACACCTTCCTATTATTGAGTTGCACCCCCTTTTGCCCTCAGAACAGCCTCAATTTGTTGGGGCATGGACTCTACAAGGTGTCGAAAGCGTTCCACAGAGATGCTGGCCCATTTTGACGACAATGCTTTCCACAGTTGTATCAAGTTGGCTGGATGTCCTTTGGGTGGTGGACCATTCTTGACACAGCGTTGCAGTTCTTTACACAAGCCTGGCACCGAATGCCATACCCCGTTTAAAGGCACTTAAATATTACCAAATCACCCTTTGAATGGCACACATACACAATCCCATGTCTCAATTGTGTCAAGGCTTTGAAATCCTTATTTAACCTGTCTCCTCCGCTTCATCTGATTTGAAGTGGATTTATCAAATGACATCAATAATGGATCATCTCTTTCACCTGGTCAGTCTATGCCATGGAAAGAGCAGGTGTTCTTAATGTTTTGTATACTCAGTGTATGCTGGTTACCAAGAAAACATTGAATTTCCTGAGTGGCCTAGTTACAGTTTTGGWTTAAATCGCTGTCTAGCATTGATCAACAACCAACTTGACAGAGCTTGAGGAATTTTATTGTAAAATTCAGGTGTGCGAAGCTGTTAGAGACTTACTCAGAAAGCTGTAATCACTGCCAAAGGTGATTCGCTGCCAAAGGTGATTCGCTGCCAAAGGTGATTCGCTGCCAAAGGTGATTCGCTGCCAAAGGTGATTCGCTGCCAAAGGTGATTCGCTGCCAAAGGTGATTCTAATGTGTTGACTCAGGGGTGTGAATAATTATGTAAATATGAGATTTCTGGGGGGAAAATCTAATAAATGTACTACAATTTCAAAGTTTTCACTTTGTCATTATGGGGTATTGTGTGTAGATGGTTAAAAAACATACATTTCAGGCTGTAACAACAAAATGGGGAATGAAGGCACTGTACATACAGTGCATTCGGAAAGTATTCAGACCCCTTCCCTTTTTCCACATTTTGTTACGTTACAGCCTTATTCTAAAATGTATTAAATCATTTCCCCCTCATCAATCTACACACAATACCACATAATGACAACGCGAAAACAGGTTTAAATTTGAGAAAATTTATAAAATATAAAAATCAGAAGTACCTTATTTACATAAGTATTCAGACCCTTTGCTATGAGACTCGAAATTGAGCTCAGGTGCATCCTGTTTCCATTGATCATCCTTGAGATGGTTCTACAACTTGATTGGAGTCCACCTGTGGTAAATTCAATTGATTGGACATGATTTGGAAAGACACACACCTGTCTATATAAGGTCCCACAGTTGACAGTGCATGTGAGAGCAAAAACCAAGCCATGAGGTCGAAGGAATTGTCCGTAGAGCTTAGAGACAGGATTGTGTCGTCACAGATCTGTGGAAGGGTACCAAAACATTTCTGCAGCATTAAAGATCCCCAAGAACACAGTGGCCTTCATCATTCTTAAATGGAAGAAGTTTAGAACCACCAAGACAATTCCTAGAGCTGGCCGCCTGGCCAAACTGAGAAATCGGGTGAGAAGGTCCTTGGTCAAGGAGGTGGCTAAGAACCCGATGGTAACTTTGACAGAGCTCCAGTGTTTCTCTGTGGAGATGGGAGACGTTCCAGAAGGACAACCATCTCTGCAGCATTCCACCAATCAGGCCTTTGTGTTAGAGTAGCCAGACGGAAGCCAGTCCTCAGTAACAGGCACATGACAGCCCGCTTGGAGTTTGCCAAAAGGCACCTAAAAACTGACCATGAGAAACAAGATTCTCTGGTCTGATGAAACCAAGATTGAACTCAGATCTTTGATCTGAATGCCACGCGTCACGTCTGAAGGAACCCTGGCACCATCCCTACAGTGAAGCATGGTGCTGGCAGCATCATGCTGTGGCAATCTTTTTCAGCGGCAGGGACTGGGAGACTGGTCAGGATCGATTGAAAGATGAATGGAGCAAAGTACAGCGAGATCCTTGATGAAAACCTGCTCCAGAGTGCTCAGGACCTCAGACTGGGGGCAAAGGTTCACCTTCCAACAGGACAACAACCCTAAGTACACAGCCAAGACTATGCAGGAGTGGCTAGAGATCCTGGTTCGAGTCCAGGCTCTGTCGCAGCCGGCCGTGACCAGGAAACCAATGGGGCGGYGCACAATTGGCCCAGCGCGTCCGGGTTAGGGGAGGGTTTGATCGGCAGGGATGTCCTTGTCCCATCGCYCTCTAGCGACTCCTGTGGCGGGCCGGGCGCATGCACGCTGACACGGTCGCCAGGTGCATGGTGCTTCCTCCGACACATTGGTGTGGCTGGCTTCCGGGTTAAGCCGGCATTGTGTCAAGAAGCAGTGCGGCTTGGTTGGGTCGTGTTTCGGAGGACGCYCGGCACTCGACCTTCGCCTCTCCCGAGTCCGTACGGGAGTTGCAGCGATGAGACAAGACTGTAACTACCAATCGGAAACCARGAAATCGGTGAGAAAAAGGGGTAATAAAAATAAATGACATAACAGTTGGTATACAAAAGAGTATATTCAAATGAATGGTCAAATTGCTAACTTGCTCATAGCGAACGGCAGCCATTTTGTAACAGTGGCTCTCCATCTATTTGACACAGATCAAAAGTTTAGAGCCGTTCATCCTCACGGCTCACAGTGTGCTACTGCACTGCACCGCCGGGCCTCTCGGGCCACTATGGAACGTAAGAACTGTGGACACACTGTATGTGTGTGTGCGCATGAGCGTGTATGTATACATGTTTACGAGGGAGACCATCCCATCGCTTAAAAACACTGTTTCTGTGTCCATGGCTGTGTGTGGGCACTGGCTTGGCATTGACCCCTCTGTAACCCCTGACTCTCGGCTCCTTTGTGATGTGATTGGTGGTCCTGGCCTGGGATGGCTCTGCAGTGCGTGTGCTGTGGTGGCTGTGGTTGGTTCGGGGGTTGAAAAGCTAGCTGGTTGCACCATCCTCCTGTTGATCTATCAAACATATATCCTTGATATATCCCCAGTACAACACAGCATGTTTACCCTAAACCCAGTTGGTTCAGAATATACTCTAGGAATTCCCCAAAATATATATTTGTACAAATCTATGTATTTCCAACACTGGGAGTATTGTAAGGAGTAGCCTAGCAGTGTCTCATTCCATTTTTGTTTTAAAATTGGTTTGTTGTCCATCTTTTTGTGATACAGGGACATGAAAATCTTTGGAGATAAAATAAATGTAACCAATGGGCATTGTCTTGAGTGGCGTTCATGCAAAGAGCTTCTTTGTCTCTGTGTCATATAGGCTGCATTTGTCAATGGCTATTTTCTTACTTTCTCTAAGTCATCATGGTTGGTTCACGGTTGGTTTCCTCATTGTGCTTTCAGTGTAACTTTTTAGTATCATCAACAGCCAATATCCCTACCAGAACAGGGGCCAGTTTATTAGGTACACCCTAACCATCTATTACCGGGTCGGACCCACTTTGCTTCCAGAACAGCTAGAATTATTCGAGGCAGGGAAACGTTGGTCAATTGGTATCAAGGGACCTAACGTGTGCCAGGCAAACATTCCCTACACCACCGCCACCAGCCTGTACCGTTGACACCAGGCCATGGACTCATGCTGCTTAGCCAAATCCTGACTCTACCATCCGCATGACGCAACAGGAACCCGGGATTCGTCGTACCAGGCAATGTTTTCCCACTCCTCAATTGTCCAGTGTTGGTGATTGCGTGCCCCCTGGAACCGCTTCTTCTTGTTTTTAGCTGATCGGAGTGGAGCCTGGTGTGGTCTTCTGCTGCAATAGCCCATCCATGGCGAGGACCGACGAGTTGTTCGTTCCGTGACGCCGTTCTGCACACCACTGTTGTACTGCGCTGTTATTTACCTGTTTGTGGTCCACCTGTTAGCTTGCACGATTCTTGCCATTCTCCTTCGACCTCTTTCATCAACGAGCTGTTTTCACCCKCAGGACGGCCGCTGACTGGATGTTTTTTGTTTGTCGCACCATTCTCGGTAAACCCTAGACACTGTCGTTCGTAAAAAGCCCAGTAGGCCGTCTGTTTCTGAGATACTGGAACCGGTGCGCCTGGCAACGACGATCACACCACGCTCAAAGTCGCTTAGGTAACTCGWTTTGCCCATTCTCACATTCAATCAAACAGAACCGGTATGCCTGTCTGATTGCATTATATAGCAAGCCACGGCCACGTGACTCACCGTCTGTAGGAGCGAACCATTTTGGTGAACGAGGTGGTGTACCTAATAAACTGGCCACTGAGTGTACACAGAGCAACACTATTTGAACATGTATTTCTTTTCTGGTCCCAAGGTGGTTGGAAGTCAGACGTTGAAAGAAGCAACGAGACCTGTCAGAGTAGCCGAGAGTGACGTGGATGTGAGTATGAGCGAGAATCACAGCGGAGCAGTTTTCCGCATTGCTCACACATGCACCCCCACAAATGCGCACACACACACACACTCGCTCTTTCTCTCTCCCACCCCACAACCCTCAACAACATTTTCACTCCATCTCTTGTTCCAAAGGACATTTTGAGTTTTAGCTTCAAACTTTTCTGGAAGGGTAGGTACAGAGATGAGACTGATACACTGACTACCATAGACCCTTAAAACTTCTTATGGCTGAGATCCCGCTAACGGGATCGATATGACAACAGTCAGTGAAAGTGCAGGGCGCCAAATTCAAACAACAGAAATTTCAATTTCATAATTAAAATTCCTCAAACATACAGGTATTTCACACCATTTTAAAGATATACTTCTTGTTAATCCCACCACAGTGTCCGATTTCAAATAGGCTTTACGGCGAAAGCACCACAAACGATTATGTTAGGTGAGTGCCAAGTCACAGAAAGACACTTTTCCAGCCAAAGAGAGGAGTCACAAAAATCAGAAATAGAGAGAGAATTAATCACTAACCTTTGATGATCTTCATCAGGTGACACTCATAGGACTTCATGTTACACAATACATGTATGTTTTGTTCGATAAAGTTCATATTTATATCAAAAAAATTGCAGTATACATTGGCGCGTTATGTTTATGTTCAGTAGTTCCAAAAACATCCGGTGATTTTGCAGAGAGCCACATCAATTTACAGAAATATTCATTATAAATGTTGATGAAAATACAAGCGTTATACATGGAACTTTAGATATACTTCTCCTTAATGCAACCGCTGTGTCAGATTTCAAAAAAGCTTTACGGAAAAAGCAAACCATGCAATAATCTGAGTACGGCGCTCAGAGCCCAAACAAGCCAAAAAGATATCCGCCATATTGTGCAGTCAACAGAAGTCAGAAATAACATTATAAATATTCACTTACCTTTGATGATCTTCATCAGAATGCACTCCCAGGAATCCCAGTTCCACAACAAATGTTTGTTTTGTTCGATAATGTCAATTTATGTCCAAATTCCTCCTTGTTGTTAGCTCGTTCAGCCCAGTAATCCAACTTCATGACGCACGAGCAGACAAAGTCCAAAAGTTCCATTAGTCTGTAGAAACATGTCAAACGAAGTATAGAATCAATCTTTAGGATGTTTTTAACATAAATCTTCAATAATGTTCCAACCGGAGAATTCCTTTGTCTGTAGAATTGCGATGGAACAGAGCTCGCTCTCACGTGAACGAGCGTCACGAGCTCAAGGCATTCTGCCAGACCTCTGACTCATTCCCCTCTCATTCGTCCCCACTTCACAGTAGAAGCATCAAACAAGGTTCTAAAGACTGTTGATATCTAGTGGAAGCCTTAGGAAGTGCAACATGACCAATATCCCACTGTATCTTCAACAGGGAATGAGTTGAAAAACGACCAACCTCAGATTTCCCACTTCCTGGTTGGATTTTTTCTCAGGTTTTTGCCTGCCATATGAGTTCTGTTATACTCACAGACATCATTCAAACAGTTTTAGAAACTTCAGAGTGTTTTCTATCCAAATGTACTAATAATATGCATATATTAGCAACTGGGACTGAGTAGCATGCAGTTAACTCTGGGCACCTTATTCATCCAAGCTACTCAATACTGCCCCCAGCCATAGAGTGAGTGATACAAATTTAATACATCTAATAAAATAATAATACTAGGATTATTAACTAGGATTTAGTGGTCAACTAGGATTTAGTGGGCTATTTACCTCAACTTCAAGAGAAAAATGTATGAGGTCGTGAGTCTTTCAGTTCTATATTAGCATTTTTTTAAATCAATTTGTTCTCCTTTCAGAGTGTAACTACTCTAAAAGGAGTTGAAGAGTGTAGCGTTGACAGCTCCGCTCATTTGCCCTTTAACAATTTATAAGGAGGCCAGGGTTTTTCCTATCCGCACTGAATATTTCATGGCGTCAAATAAGCAATATTACTGCGCGTGAAGTCATCACCACAAATAAATGATGCGTTCAACAGAATGGCAAATGTTTTGTGCCTTTCGAAAGATACCATGTGACTTAATCTAGCTATTTTCTCTCGTTTTCAAAACCACAAACAATTATTATGCAACTGTATGTAACAGCTTTAATTTGATGGAATACTATTTGTTCACGTCGAGCGGTTGTGTTTGTGATCTTTACTATCCTCCTGAGATGACCGTTTTCCACAAATTGAGAAATGAAAATCAGTTGATCCATCCTTTGTCATGTATGGGTTTCTAACTGTGTGTCCCAAATGGCACCCTGTTCCCTATACATTGCACTCCTTTTGACCAGGGCCCCAAGTAGTGCCCTGTATAAGAACTAGGGTGCCGTTGGTGATGCACCCTTAATCGGGGATTAATTAGGAGGACTCAAAAGGGTAGCGTGGGATGTGGCGTATTTGCGTAAAGGGTTTGCTCTGCATAATTATCAGCTAATGAGACGGGAGAGAGGGATACGGACACACTTACACAGGTAGACTTGCAGGCACGTACACACACACAAACAGGTGCGATGCGAGAGGGGGAGGATATACATGTACATGGAGGAAAGTGACGCACACACACACACACACACACACACACACACACACACTGTAGGAAACAGTAGGAAAGATTGGTCTGTAACAGCCCTGTCTCTCTCTCTCGCTGTCTGTCTGTTTCTCTATCTGTCCCTGGCCTACAGGTTAAACTCAGTCGGTTATGTGAGCAGGACAAGACCCTGAAGGATCTGGAGGTCCGGATCAGCTCACTGAAGGACGATAAGGTACTGACACTTCATCTCTGTACTCATCTGTGTCTCACTGCATTTGGGTCCGTTTGAATTTATCAGCCAAGAAATCAATGTCAAGTCAATGTGTGAGGTAAAAAAAAGAAATTTAGTCCAATTTAAAGGGTTTTATTTTATGTTTTTTCTTCCACTTTGACAAAATTGACATCATTGTGTGCATTTCCCGAGTTTAACTGATATTGACCTCCTAACCCCTGACCCATCAGGACAAGCTGGAGTCGGTGCTGGACGTGTCCCACCAACAGATGGAGCTGTACAGAGACCAGGCGACCCACCTGGAGAAGATAGCCTACCAGCAGAGACTCCTACAGGAGGACGTGGTGCACATCAGGGCCGAGATCTCCAGCGCGTCCACGGTGAGATCATCAGACACACCTGAACTTTAAGCCTGAGCCTTACCCATGCCCGCAATGTTTAAGCCCTGCCCTACCCTGGCCCGATTGCTTCTGCCAAATTTAAGGCCCCGGGCCGAAATCAGAAATAACTTATTACATTAGTAAATCCATTAGCTGCTCTTCTCTGTCTGTCACTGGCTCGCTGCGCYCGGGTCGCTCTGCATGCGCGCTGCTCATGACGCCTCGGGGAGTCTGTGAGTATCCATGGCAACGGCTCCGCTTGCTCTGCTCYGTGAAGAGACATGASAGAGCAGTTAGCTGTTAGCTTTCGTCACTCTAAACTCCGACAAACCTCAAGGAACGTTATTATTTTCRGTGGAATGATCTCTCCTTCTCTTGTATTATGACGAGGTTGAAGCACTGTGTTATGATCTTAGTCAGATGTGACTGTATTGCCTAGTAGAGCACGAGCAAATGACTTCAGAATGTTACTGATCAATTTAGTGATGCCCGAGCCCTGCCCGTACCCTGGTTATTGATGAAAAAACAGGTCCCACCCGGCCCTAACCCGATCTACGTCGGGGCCCCGTTGGAGCTCGGGTCGGGTAGCAATCCGTCAATCAAATGTATATATAAACCCACTTTCAGCAGATGTCACAAAGTGCTTATACAGAAACCTAGCCTAAGACCCTAAACCGCAAGCAATGCCGATGTAGATGTATGGTCTTCTGTGTGGTTCTGGCCATCACATTCCACTGTATATGTTTACGGAAACTCTGTCTTCCCCTGCTGCCTCATGTTATATGTAGGAGATGGCCCGGGCCTGGGAGGACTACAGCAGGCTGGAGAGCTCTGTGGAGCAGTTGAGGGCCGTGCTACAGGCACACATGAACCACAGCGCCACCCCTCAGGTCAGAGCCCGTACTGCACCTCAGTGCTGTGCAGTGCTGCTATTCCACTCGATGGGGACAATGTCCACAGGCGTAGACGTGAACAGAACATAGAGTTGTTATTCACTGTTTTGAAGCGTGTACTGTAGATGGGGTGGGTCTACTGGGAAAAGTGTGTGTGTGTGTGTGTGTGTGTGTGTGTGTGTGTGTGTGTGTGTGTGTGTGTGTGTGTGTGGTTGTGTGTGTGTGTGTGTGTGTGTGTGTAGCACAGTAGGAACCAGCTAAGATGTGCGTGTGTGTAGCAGGAGAAAACCGAGATAAAGCGGGAGCTGTGGAGGATAGAGGATGTGATGGCAGGACTGAGCTCCAGCAAAGCAAACTACAAGATCACAATCGACTCGGTGCAGAACCCAGGTGGGAGGAATCACCAACTGTCCAGACATCCACGCCCACCCACTGTGTTTTACCATATTTTACTCAATTAAATTCAGATCAAACAACTTTATTCATCCCCTTGGGGGAATTCCTAACTACAAAACACTACATGGGAGACAAACGACTATGGTAGTTTTCCATAGCAAAAAGACGAATCTAGTCTCTCCATACCATGTACTCGTGTTACGAAACCAACTGCACCAAACTACCTCCATATCCTAACACTTAACCATGACAGACAAACAAGCACAGAGGTCAGTCATACCTTCATTTGTCGCCTGTGTGTGWATTTGCACGTCTTCATTTGCCTGTGTCTTTCTATTCTCCAGAGAGGAAACTAGTGGCTTCAGTGTCGGACCCTGAGGTGCCTTCGCAGAGCGCGACGCCCCCCGTAGGGGAGGTTAGGCCCCCTCCTCGCAGCTCCTACACGCTGCCTCACAACCCCGTGCCAAAATGGGTGAGTGGCAGTTGAGTTTGTAAATCTGGGTTTGCTGGGGGATGTAAACCTATACATGGACCACAGTGGGTTAATAATAACAGCAGTTAGTCCTGCGTTAGAGTGGATGTGTTCCATCAAAGTCAAGCTGTCAAAAGTGTGTGGGTTTGGAACTACTGTGCAAAGCGATTCTTTTTTTTTTTTTTAAGTAAATGAGTTGAGAACACTTGACCGGTGCTGTGAAGGGTCAGAATACATAAAACACATTTAACAGTAAAGCTGAATATGAAACCTAGATAGCCCAGAGTAGAATGACTCCCTTCTAATCAGGGGTTGTCTGAAAGCGTTACCAGCTGACAAATCCTTGATTCCTCCCGCTTCAAGGTCCTTCCCCCTCAGGTTTCTTCCTCCAATGAGCTTTGAGGTACTTGACAATAAGTACCAATTGTGACTGACTTCCTGTATGGGTGTGGCTCTGGTACAGGCAGAAGATGAGGCTCCTCCCAGACCACCCCTGCCCAGCCTCTACGATTATGAAGACCCGCCCCCCGCCATCCCACCCCTCCCCAAAGAGGCGTCGGTGGTAGTACGACACACGTCGGTTCGCGGGCTCAAACGCCAGTCAGACGAGAGGAAGAGAGACCGAGAGAGCGGAGGGTGTGTCAACGGAGACTTTAAAGTCAGGACAAGCCTTTTATTTACACTTATTTTGTTGTTTATTGTTAAGACGAGCCTTTGTTGTGCTACGAAGGTGTGTGCTGCGCGTACAACAGTGCTTTTATCGGGTACCGTTTGTAAAGTTGAACGGTCCATTGCGGGCACTTACGGTATCAACAAAAACACTGCTGTTTTCAGCTATCGCCATCGAAGCCGGTTTTACAGGGCGATATCATACTGTCACTCAGCCGTGTTAACGCCCTCATCATTGAAATCCTACTGACCCATGTCACTTTGAGGAGATGCGAAAGGCTGCATTCTATTCCAAAAAGCTGTCCAACATAGCGGGAATGAGTGGCTAACACACCTTTCCAGTCGTCTCTGAAGGAGAGGGAATGAGGGTTGAGGGAAAGGCAACGACATTTTGAAATGGAATGCAGCCTTTACCTCATTGAGAGCAAGATGTATTGTATTGAGTAATAAGTTGCCTCAAACCTCGCTGATCTAGTTTGTGACAACTGCAGTATGATTGCGTGTCAGGTGGAGCTGCGGTCATACCTGAGTGAACCAGAACTGCCAGGGACGGGCCAGAGCAGCACAGGGTCTGAGGGGGGCTACCAGACCCTCCCAAACAAAGGTATCATCAGCTAGCCTGCCATTCAGACCAGTGTTATGCTGACATTCCACTCTTTGCCACTCCGTGTCTCTTCAGGGCAGTGGTGCTGTGTCAGAATGGGTTTCCCCCCCCAGGCATACCACAACAGTGTTTCCTGTTTCCTGTCCATAACAGGTCTGTCGGGCTCATCGCCGAGGCTGAACCAGTCCAGTAACATCTCCTCCTACGTGACCCTGAGGAGAGGGGCGGCCGCCTCTGCAGAGACGGTGAGTCACCAAACAGAGCCTGCTCTGGTCAAAAGGAGTGCACTATGTAGGGAATAAGAAGGGTGAGTCACCAGTCACGGCACAGGGGAAGGAACGAGACATGAGCTTTATCCAAATCAATCAATCAATCAAATGTATTTATAAAGCCCATCAGCCGATGTCACAGAGTGCTGTACAGAAACCCAGCCTAAAACCCCAAACAGCAAGCAATGCAGGTGTAGAAGCACGGTGGTTAGGGAAAAACTCCCTAGAAAGGCCAGAACCTAGGAAGAAACCTAGAGAGGAACCAGGCTCTGAGGGGTGGCCAATCCTCTTCTGGCTGTGCCGGGTGGAGATTATAACACCCTATTTGCTATGTAGTGCACTACGTTTGACCAGGGTCTATAATTCTCTGGTCAAACGTAGTAGACTATGTAGGGGATAAGGTGACATTAGCCATGCAGTGACCTCCTCTTCTTCAGGAGAACATTCACCAGACCGATTGTCTGTCTGCACAGCACTGGGCCGATTCGGGTTTTTTTTGCCTGCTGTTTGTGCGGTGTGTTATAGGGACCACTCTCCGTTGGCAACTTCTGGCTGTCATAGAATCGGTTTGCAAATTACGTCCGGCACTCTGTTCAGAGGTCCGCGGAGGCTCGACAAACCTACCGGTCTGTCCTTTACACACACACTACAAACACCACAGAGCTATGGAGCGTACGCCTAACTCGACTAACCTGGGAGTTTCGTTTAGTACTTTATCCTGAGACTGAAGAGGAATTAGTGTTGAGGATTCATTGTTGTTTTTCTTTCTTCCTCCTTTCCTTTTCCCCTCTTCATATCACACCCCTATGTCACTACTCATCTCATCTCTTTCACTGTGTTTCTCTCTCCTCCTATCCTTATCTCTCTCTTTCTCTCCTATCCTTATCTCGCTCTCTCTTTCTCTCTCTCCTTTTCTCTTTCTCTCTTTCCCTCTCTCTTTCCCCCTCTTTCTCTGTCTATCTCTCTCTCTTTCTCTCTCTCCTTATCTCGCTCTCTCTTTCCCTCCCTCTTTCCCTCTCTTTCTCTGTCTATCTCTTTCTCTCTCTCTCACACTCTCTGTCCCAGGAGAGACCTAAGAGTGCTTTGGAGCAGCTCTACTCCTCTGGCCAGCAGCCCCAGCCTCTGGCCCAGGCCCCCCGGGGCCGCATGAGCGCAGAGGAGCAGCTGGAGCGCATGAAGAGGCACCAGAGGGCCCTGGTGCGCGAGCGCAAGAGGAACCTCAGCCAGGGAGAACGCCACTCCAACACTGCTCATCGTACCTCCTCCACCAGGGCTCTCTCCTCCACTGACCTGGGCTCAGTACGTTACCCCCGCAGCAGAAGCAGGGACCACTGCCACTGTCGCGCCCCCGCCGAACCCCCCACATAGGCGCCGCCGCAAATGCTAACATGCTAACATCCCCTACTCACCCTCTCCCCCATGTGTAACCAATGGCACTAACATGAGTAAGCGTTAGCATTGTGCTAGCACGCTAAGGGCCAGTGGGACTGGATGGGACAAAGCCGTGGCTGGCTGGGCTATAGAGTGGTTGGACTGTGCGTGGTGGAGGCTGCTTGGGAGAGTAGGGGAGGGGATATCTGTCAAAGATGGGACTGTGAGACAGAGCTGTTCCCCATATTAAGGTGTATGGGTTGAGTTTACCTGATCACTGGTGCCCCCGTGTGGTACCTCACTGACACACACTGAATGTATATCAAGGAGAAGAAGAGGGGGACTGGCTACAGGCATAGCTCTGCCTTCCCTCTCTCTCTGTCACGAGAAAAGAAAAGCCCATTCATTGTACATTTACACTACATGTACATTAGTATTTATTTACTGAAGGATATTTTCAGTAGCCTATACATTTGTAAAATTATATTTTATAGAGATTTGATAAAATGGGATGGGGAAATGTGTACCATATTTGAACAAATCAACTCGGTGGGAAGTGGCACAAATCATTATCAAACCGCCCTCCTTCCTCCATCTTTCAAATGATATGAATGGAATGAAATCAAAGTGCCTTTTAGTTCCTGGTGAATAATCATTCCTCTTCTCACAAAATTCACCTTCAGCCTCTTTTCCCACCGTGTTTGTCTTATTGCTATGGCTACCACAGAATCCCATTTAAATCAGCTTTCAGATAGTTGTCTTACGTCTGTTTGAGGTTTCTTGTGCGTGCCAACCTAGGAGAGTCAACCTTACGAAGGCTAATTAACCATCTAATATATTATCTAACACACAATCTTAACCAGATTGCTGTGTTCATCAATACCCTGAAACTCCTTACTACATTTGCCATCGACCCTTGTGTTCCCAAGCTCCTACTAACATTTGGCAATACGTAGATCAACTCCTGCTGGTTACTAACTTTCATTTTGTAACGCTTCGCCATAATAGCCAGAGATTTTAGGCTCCCTCTTTTTGGTCATTTGAATTTATTTTATTCCACCATGACACACTAAACAGTCACTTATTCGCAGCATTTGGTTTTTAGTTTCTGCCACATCGACATTATCACAGCTTTTTTTTTTTTTTTTTTTTTTTTACTACAACAAAGACTTTTGTACTTAACCGTGGTTGATCGCTACAACGACCTACTTCTACGGTCAAGGTCATAGTGAGAGAGTATTAGCCTATTTGTTCTGCTTCACTGCAAATGAAAGGACAGGAGAGGGGAAAAGTAAAATGGCTGCCGCCAGCTTACCGTCAAGGCAGGTGTAAATTCCACCATGTTGCTTTTACCCATCCCAATTGATTTATTTTTAGCGGCGAGGATGAACAAAAATTGCACAGAGAAAGGAAGTCACTAGAGACACTAGAGAATGCTAAATTATACTGAGAGGCAACGCACAGCTCCTTCACGCCTGTTCTTTTCCGATGTAGAGATTTGCGCTCAAGAATAAAATAATTTTGCTTCAACAAAAAAAAATCACCTCTGGCTGTGTGTTTCCATTTTGGCGGGGGTTTGATGAATATGTATGTATGTATTTTCCCAGGGGGGGTGTGGTTTTCCTCTGTCCGGTGAGCACAATAACGCATGTGATGCACTTTCTCCTCACATCATGGGAGGCTTACACGCACTGGAATGGTAATGATGCATGCATGGGTTTGAGAGCTAGGACACACACAAATACACTCATACAGTACAAACCGATATTTACTCACAACACAAATGCGTTTATGTATGTGTTTGGAAAAGCAAATGTGTGTATGTGTGAGTGTGTGGTAACAGGTTAATCAGTATCCTTTTGGTGGTTGGTATTTTATGTTGCTGTCATTAATCTAATAATAAAATCCTCTTTCTGGTAATCCTGGAAACAATTAAATGCAATGAAGTGGCTGGTGGTGGAATGGAGACGCCGTAGGGACTTCCTATGGTGACAGTGCAGAAGCCAAGAAAGACAAGGTTTCGGATGCATGGTCCTCACTCCTCAAGACTTCATTTGTCCCTGCAACACAGAAGCTGTCCGTCCTCATGGGACTAGGATTTGTGCTGTGAAATCAGCTCCAGATACAATATACCTTACATTACGTTTTTTTCTCCGGGTTCTACACAGGGTGGTCCAATCTGTGCTGGTGTTGTGTTGTCTCTTAGTGTGAAATAATAAGTAAAAAATACTTTTTATTTTGCCTCTGAAAATCAACCAGATGAAGTAACTGTTGTGTTTGTCCCCCCCAGTGGTCAGATGAAGTAACTGTTGTGTTTGTCCCCCCCAGTGGTCAGATGAAGTAACTGTTGGTTGTTCCACCCAGTGGTCAGATAAAGTAACTGTTGTTTGTCCCCCCCAGTGGTCAGATAAAGTAACTGTTGTGTTTGTCCCCCCCAGTGGTCAGATGAAGTAACTGTTGTGTTTTCCCCCCAGTGGTCAGATGAAGTAACTGTTGTGTTTGTCCCCCCCAGTGGTCAGATGAAGTAACTGTTGGTTGTTCCCACCCCGTGGTCAGATAAGTTACTGTTGTTTGTCCCCCCAGTGGTCAGATAAAGTAACTGTTGTTGTTTGTCCCCCAAGTGGTCAGATGGTAACTGTTGTGTTTGTTCCCCCCAGTGGTCAGATGAAGTAACGTGTTTTTGTCCCCCCCAGTGGTCAGATGAAAGTAACTGTTGTTTGTCCCCCCCAGTGGTCAGATAAAGTAACTGTTGGTTTGTCCCCCCCAGTGGTCAGATGAAGTAACTGTTGTGTTTGTCCCCCCCAGTGTGTCAGATAAAGTACTGTTGTGTTTGTCCCCCCAGTGGTCAGATGAAGTAACGTGTTGTGTTTGTCCCCCCAGTGGTCAGATGAAGTAACTGTTGTGTTTGTCCCCCCAGTGGTCAGATAAAGTAACTGTTGTGTTTGTCCCCCAGTGGTCAGATGAAGTAACTGTTGTGTTTGTCCCCCCCAGTGGTCAGATAAAGTAACTGTTGTTGTTCCACCCAGTGGTCAGATAAAGTAACTGTTGTTTTGTCCCCCCCAGTGGTCAGATAAAGTAACTGTTTGTTGTCCCCCCAGTGGTCAGATGAAGTAACTGTTGTTTGTCCCCCCAGTGGTCAGATAAAGTAACTGTTGTGTTTGTCCCCCCCAGTGGTCAGATGAAGTAACTGTTGTGTTTGTCCCCCCCAGTGGTCAGATAAAGTAACTGTTTGGTTGTTCCACCCAGTGGTCAGATAAAGTAACTGTTGTGTTTGTCCCCCCCAGTGGTCAGATAAAGTAACTGTTGGTTGTTCCCCCAGTGGTCAGATAAAGTAACTGTTGTGTTTTGTCCCCCCCAGTGGTCAGATAAAGTAACTGTTTTGTTGTCCCCCCAGTGGTCAGATGAAGTAAGCTGTTGTGTTTGTCCCCCCCAGTGGTCAGATGAAGTAACTGTTGTGTTTGTCCCCCAGTGGTCAGTATGAAGTAACTGTTGTGTTTGTCCCCCCCAGTGGTCAGATAAAGTAAATGTTGTGTTTGTCCCCCCCAGTGGTCAGATAAAGTAACTGTTGTGTTTGTCCCCCCCAGTGGTCAGATAAAGTAACTGTTGGTTGTCCCTCCACTAGTGGTCAGATAAAGTAATGGTTGTTTTCCCACCCAGTGGTCAGACAAAGTAACTGTTGTTTGTCCCTCCACTAGTGGTCAGATAAAGTAATGGTTGTGTCTGTCTCCCCCTAGTGGAGGCAAGAGCAGGAGGACTTTGATTTGCAGCTGGAGCAGAAAGCTCAGGTGGAAGAGCGACAGGTTGCCGAGGGCCAGAGCGACGAGGGGCGGAGCGAGCTGAAGGAAAAGAGGATCCAATCAGACGAGTGGCTCTCGGTGATGGCCATGCCCATGAGGGAGATGGACATGGAGCCCCTCGACTACGACCTGGATCTCAGTCGTGAGGTACGTTCGCCGATGGCCAATCAGGATCTGGCGCCGAATATTCTCCTATCAATACTCTCCATTATTGGTTGAATATTACATCTGTACTCAAGTGGTTTAAAGAGAAAGTTCAGTATTTTAAAACTTAATGTTAGGTGGTTTCTGAAAGTAGTCTATGGGCCTGGAGAAACTGTAATCCATGCTTGTTTTGTTTTTTTATTATAAAATACGGAACTTCCCCTTTAATATTATGCAGTCGTATATGGTTTGAATTCGAGGAAAGACTGTAGCCTGCTGCACTCATACTACTTCCCATTCACCACATACAATGAACTGATGCTTTCAACTACAATCACATAACCTTGCCTTTACGGAGCCTCGTAACTATACAGAACCGCAAAGTATACATTTATCTAACCCCAACAGTGTGACCACCTAAACAGATGATTGGTGTATATTGTTCTAAGCCTGAGTACGGATTGGTTGGTTGACTGGACATCTTCACTATGATTGGTCTATGTAGCTTTCCAAGCCCCGAAAGGTGTCTATCCCAGAGCGCTATGTGGAGTCAGACCCCGAGGAGCCTCTGAGTCAGGAGGAGATGGAGGATCGTCAACGCAGAGCAGAACGCATCAAAAACATCCTGGCCAAATCCAAGTACTACTGACTTAGTTTCAGCCATTCAGTTCATGTTGATACAATGAGGATGATGACGGCGATAATAATATATTTGTTTTATATCAATGCTCCTTATTGAGAAAAGGGTAACACTTTATTTGGATAGTCCATCTGTAAATGCTCTACAGCAGGGATCATCAACTAGTTTCAGCCACGGGGCCGTTTTTTTTCTTGAGCGTATGGTCAGGTGGCCGGAACATATTTCCAAATCATTTGTAGACCGCAAATTGACTGCAAGGAGCCCAAACAGATACAACATTTGACTAAAACAGGATGATTTCTAACCTTGCTTACATTTCTATACAATCACATATATCTCTCTATTATGCGTGGAAATACTTTGGAACAGATTTCCAAAATTAAAATGACTTGGCGCTGATTTGCTGTTTATTATTGTTGTTTTTACAGTCTTTTATGTCTCGGGCCGGGCCGCCAGGGGAACCTTGCTCTACAGATTATAAGCATAATTTCAACAGCATGTCTTGGGCCTTTCAGTAGCAACAGTATATCACATCATTTTCAACAAGGTAGTTTATAGTCCATCTATGGATGTTCAGCAATCTGTAGATCATCAGCAGCATTTTAACAGAATGCCTTTAGTCCTTCAGTAGCATCTCCACTGTGTTTCATCATTACAACATCCAGATGACATGTTACTGATCGTCTGTAGATAGTTTGTAGAGCATCTACAGATGGACTATCCAAAGAAAGTGTTACCTAGAAAGGAAAACATTAACGGTATCGCAAGCATCATAATGCCCCATCTCATGGGTCCCTGGATCCTGTGTTGGGTGAGCTGTGGCTGATTTGATAAAAATGTACGGATTAAAACATGGGTTCTGACTTGAACCTTAAGCAAACTACAAAAGCTCTAGAACCCATTACAAAAAAAGCTGACGCAATAATCATCTGTGTCCTAAATGGTATCCTTTTCCCTACACTCTTGGTCAAAAGTAGTGCACTATATAGGGAATAGGGTGCCATTTGGGACGCTGATTTCCTTTGTTTCGGTCTCTCTTTTCCCTGGTGTGTATTTCCCTTCCCACCTTGTGTGTCAGTTTTCAGAACATACACCCGTCGTCTGGCGTGTCTGTCCCACTGAACTTCACTGATTTGGACTTAGCCATGCAGCAGCAGGAGAGGATCATGACTGTGTCCCACGCCTTGGCCTCGGAAGCCTCCGTTAAAAGCAAGCAGTTCACAGGTCAGCTCATACATGCACATGCTTTAAACACGCACACTGCAAATGTGCATACCGCCCAGTTCACACACACTCATAGGTGACTCTATGTGTACAGCGCACATACACACACACACACACACACACAAACAAACCCTTTTCCCACTGAACTGGCCTACAGTATCTTTAATCCCATCATAACCATGAATTCTTTCATAAAACTCTCCCAATTCTAAATTGGCGTGAACAGAGACTCCTTTAATATTCCTATGCAGTGCCTTCGGAAAGTATTCACAGCCCTCGACTTTTTCCACATTCTGTTACAGCCTGAATTTAAAGATGATTAAATTTCCACAAAAAAATTGTCATTGGCCTACACACACAATACCTTATAATGTGAAAGTGGTATTATGTTTTTAGAAATGTTTACAAATTAATTACAAATGAAAAGATGAAATGTCTTGAGTCAAGTATTCAACCGCTTTGTTATGGCAAGTCTAAATAAGTTCAGGAGTAAAAATGTGCTTAACAAGTCACATAATAAGTTGCATGGACTCTGTGTGCAACTATTGTGTTTAACATGATTTTTGAATGACTACCTCATCTCTGTACCCCACACATACGATTATCTGTAAGGTCCCTCAGTCGAGCAGTGAATTTCAAACACAGATTCAACCTTCGCAAAAAAGGCCACCTATTGGTAGAAAATTTAAAAAGCTGACACTGAATATCCCTTTGAGCATGGTGAAGATATTAATTACACTTTGGATGGTGTAGTAATACACCCATTCACTACAAAGAGACAGGCGTCCTTCCTAACTCAGTTGCTGGGGAGGAAGGAAACCGCTCAGCGATTTCACCATGAGGCCAATAGTGACTTTAAAACAATTACAGTTTTAAGAATGTAATGGCTGTAATAGGAGAAAACTGAGGATGGATAAACAACATTGTAGTTACTCCCAATACTAACATAATTGACAGAGTGAAAAGAAGGAAGCCTGTAAAGAATAAAAAATATTCCAAAACATGCATCATGTTTGTAACAAGGCACTAAAGTAATACTGCAAAAAATGTGGCAAAGCAATTAACTTTTTATTGCACAAATGTTGCACGATCCAGGTGTGGAAAAAGCTCTCAGACTTACCCAGAAAGACTTACAGCTGTAATCGCTGCCAAAGGTGCTTCTACAAAGTATTGACTCAGGGGTGTGAATACTTATGCAAATGAGATTTCTGTACTTCATTTTGAATAAATGTGCAAATATTCCTAAAAACATGTTTTCACTTTGTCATTATGAGATATTGTGTGTAGATGGGTGAGTTATTTGTATTTAAAAAAAATCCATTTTGATTTCAGGCTGTAACACAACAAAATGTGGAATATGTCAAGGGGTATGAATACTTTCTGAAGGCACTGTAAATATCAGGCAGGAAACCTAAGCTATCACTGTGCTGTTGATATATAGCCTCCCTTCAGAGAATCCAAACTAGTTCACAGGAAATTATTTAGACTTACTATTATGTGTGAGGCAGAGCCTGCATCCTGATTCTCCCTTGTGCACTTGCATACTTTCTCGTATGGATTTATCAATGGTGGAAACTCCCTCCAGCCAATGCTTACATCAATTCTATGACACTTGAGTGTGCAAGTGCACACAGTCTGTGAAGGGTACAGCACACTCCGGGGTGAAGTTTCCCTAGGTACAGATCTAGGATCAGCTTTCCCTCCCCCAATCATGACCTTAACACACTAGTGGGGAATATGCAAAACTGACCCAAGATCAGTGTCTAGGGGCAACTTCACCCTACAGCACAGTAACCGGACCCTCTCTCATTGTCCCTGGTTGTGCAGAGAGCGAGATGCTGGGGAGATGAACAGATCTAGTGAAGGTACACCGCATCTCCTCTGAGTGTCGTGACCTTAAGATGCCTCTGTGATGTTTGTGGTGGCATAACTGTAGTCTTTAGGTGTCATTTCTGCTCTCACGAGATTGGGTGTTTTGGTGGTTGCTTTTCTGAAGTGTGGTGGCTTTTCGCGTCCAAATGTTCTTGGCTCGTGTGTTTTGAATGTGGAAAGGTTTTGCCTCATTGTTTCCACACGAACACGTTTGGATAATACTTGGGCCTTTTAGAAAGATGGTTTAACTATAGATTGAAGACATCAAAGAGTCTTTCACAAAGTCTGTATTTTCAATGTCATGAGTGTTATCCTCCCCCCTTCCTCATTTCAGCCAAAGCTCAGCTGAGCTCTGACTGACCGTTGACTAACAGACGCCAACAGGACCTCCGTGTGGATGAAAACTGTGGAGTTCACTGACAAAAGTGAAGTGATTTTGTATTAGGCTTTTTATTAGCGCTAAAACAAGATGCTTTTTTAAAGAACCAAAAGGAGTTATTTGAAACTGAGCATTTGAAACCACACTGCGTGTACTTAATGTTAAGGTTGAATTGGAGTTGTTTTTACATGCTTTTGCACTTTTATGGCGTGTGTGTAATTATTAACACCTACTAGTTTTTGCAATGGAGAATAATTAGCTGGTTTTTTGCAGTGTGGTCTATATTTTCAACAGAAATTAAGTTCAAAGCAATGTTTTCTAAGGTTGCAGATAGGGATATTTATTTTGAGTAATTAAAGAACCTTGCACCAAATGTTACTTTTTGTAGCTCAGCAATGCAACCTAATGCTTTGGCCAATCAACTGTATTGTGTCATTTAAAAAGGAAAGAAACCATACTGGTGTTTTATTGAAATAAAGGTTTTAACAAAACATGGTGTCTGTCTTTCTCACTATTTATGTTATACTCTCCATGTGGATTCAATGTGTCATAAATGTCAAATGAACTCACCAAAAAATAGAAACACAACATGCAACAATTTTACTGAGTTACAGTTCGTATGAGGAAATCAGTCAATTGAAATAAATTCATTAGGCCCTAATCTATGGATTTCATGACTGGGCAGGCCTATCAGAATGAGTTTTTCCCCACAAAAGGGCATTATTACAGACAGAAATACTCAGTTTCATCAGCTGTCCGAGTGGCTGGTATCAGACGATCCCGCAGGTGAAGAAGCCGGAGGTCTTGGGCTGGCGTGGTTGTGAGGCCGGATGGACGTACTGCCAAATTCTTTAAAACGACTTGAGACATATGGTAGCGAAATGAACATTCAATTCTCTGGCAACAGCCCTAGTGGACATTCCTGCATGCCAATTGCAACTGCACATTTTAGAGTGGCCTTTCATTGTCCCCAGCACAATGTGCACCTGTGTAATGATCACGTTTGTTGATATGCTACACCTGTCAGGTAGATTGTTTTGGCAAAGGAGAAATGCTGAGAAATAAGCTTTTAGTGCATATGGAACATTTCTGGGTTCTTTTTCACCTCATGAAACATGGGACCAAGACTTTACATGTCACGTTTATATTTTTGTTCAGTGTAGTTGAACTATTTCCTCATCTATTTTCTCCCCCAGAATTCAGAACCTGAGAGAACTGTGGCACTTCAGTTTGTCATTAAGTACCTTTTATTACTGATGGTGAGAATGAACAGGACTGTAAAAGAGCTATCGAGCCAATAGGTTCAACCCCGTTTCATTCAATACAACTTAATTAAAGATTTTGCTTCATCTCCATTAAACACGTCAGACCAGTCCCTCTTCCGGTTAGGAATTCCTAAAAAACTGACAAGGAAACAATGGGAAGAATCTGTCTCAATCGACGATTACGTCACCTGCTACTCAGCATTGAAACATAAAAATAAAATAAACATTCTTAAACCACGAAGTTACCAAGTATCTAGTACTTCAGAGACAAAAGAACGCATTTACAAATCTGTGGTTCGACATAAGAAAAAGTAATTTTGTTTTTCGCCCATTCTTAGGATGACTTCACAAAGGCCATTTTGTGTTTGTCTTCTACGCTGGGCTCTGCCCTCCTGCCGTTTGGGCTCTGTGAGGGGGATTTCTCCGGTAACTCCTGGTTTTCCGAAGGGCTGTCTGGGGCTTTGGGACTGGCTGGTTGCTCTGCTTTGCTTTGGCTCTCTGCAGGTGGGGAAGGTGGGGCTGGGTCAGGCTGGGGGGGAACAACAGAAGAGAGACAATATCTGAAGACTGGGGCAACACACAGGTGTGTACATGACATTGACTGTAGCAATCATGCCTCTGACTTGAGCCAATCACAAACAGTCTTACAGACAGAGCAACACATTTTGATGTCGAGGAACTTAATCTGCTGTCATTAATCTTACATGCAATTGAAAATATACAGGTCCAATAAGAAGCACGGCCCCTAACTAAGATCATCCATCAATCAGTATTACATCACGGTCTAATCATGCCATTCTAGCCTCACCTAGCTGTAACAGGCCAGGGTTGTGTTCATTAGGACAAACGTTTTGCAACAGAAAAGGAAAACAAGCGTTTCTTAGTACCTTGCGCTTCAGCCATGCAACACCATAGGTTGATGTCAGAGCCTCTATGCATCAGAATGTAACAATTTGTCGGCCATCTTTGCTAGGACCAGTTCTCAACCATCAACAGGAACTTATGGCAGAAGTGGCATGCACGCTCTGTATCGATGTTCAACCCGTCTCTCCATGATCTCTCACCTCACTGAAGCCCAGGCCGACGTGTCTCCTGTTTCTGCCCGACAGCTTCCCGTCCAGCCCCTGCTGGTACTGCAGCTCCAGCTCAGAGTTCATCCTCCTGTCCTCAGCCCCTGCAGAGGACAAGCTAGTGAAACACCAATCATACCCAATACAGTGCTATCCGGACCGAAATAGTACTGTATTGGTATGGGATAAGATTCGATTAAATGGATACATCCCTAAGTAAAGGATGATCGAGCGGTGTAGAATAGAGTTGTCAAGATACCAGTACCATGACAACCCTAATACATAATTCAAAGAGGGTTCCTCACCACTGCGCACATGGGATGTTGCCTTGTGATCTCCAATGACTAGGCGTCCAGTGTGCTCTTTCTGCAGAAACAAAACACAGTAAACATTGGATTCTGGAATATCACAGTTCTGTTTCTCCTTTGACAAAGCTGTATGGATAAGGTGTAGCCTACAATAAAATGGTGGCTCAATCTAATACTGGAATAGAGGTAACAGTCACAAGAAAAACATTTGTCCAGCACCAGATGTTTTACAGATTTGTTTTGCCCTAAACTGGCATACTTGATTCAACTAGTCAAGGGCTGGGTGATTCGTTTACATTGAGCCAGGTGTGTCAGTGTAAGGGCTACAACAAATGTGAACACCTAGTGGTCCAGAGGAAAGGGGTGGGAAACCTTGTACTAGTCTACATAGAACATGACCAAACCTTCCCTGCACCCATCAACCGCAAAAACTTCTGCTTTCTCTCATTGAGCCCCAGATCTGCAGCTTCCCATGGTGTAGGTCCATCCTGCAAGAAACCAACACCGAATTGTCTACAGTACACAACGAATGGGATCCCAGAATATAGTCTAGGTCTATTGCACCGTAGCCTCAAAGATCAAACTGCCAAATTAGCTCAATCACATCTTAATCTAACGTTAGCTAGTTACATCATAGGCCGAGTAGTAACAACATTGAGTTGATTCGTTTATCAAAAATACATCTCTAATTATTGCCTGTCTGGCGAGCATAATGACCTGTCAATCTGGCCACCTAACATGGTGACTAAGTTAGTTAAAAACTAACTAACGTTACTAACGTACAGTAACGTGGCTATCTATACTAGGGGTTGTTAACAATTAATTAACTAAGTTGGCTAGCTGTTTTACCAACGATTTTTATAACTGGTTTTACTCTGTAGTTATGGCTTTGTTGGGTTAGTTATGAGGACGCAAACTGGCTGCATAGCTAACGTTGGCTACATGCTTCTCTTTGCTGAAGCCAACAAGACAGGCCTTGCTAGCTACCTGAACCGCAAGGTAGTCACGTTCAATGACTAGCTAGCTATACAGTTAACCTACATCACTTGGAGAGCCAGGTCTTTTTGTCCCGTGTCGATTCCCTGGAGAACTCATTTTCACAGCAATGCTTCAGCTGGCTAAGTCAAAAATATTGACATAGCCGTTCAGACTGGCTAGCTATGCTACTGTCAACAAATATCAAAGACCTGTGGCTGCAGTGTGTGAACCCGACCGGAACAAAGCAATTCGAACTTCCGGCTGCAGTGCTTTGATTTTCTTTACGTTTTTATGGCAGACTACACCTATTGGTGTATTGCCGCCACCTACTGTACAGGGTATTGAAACAAAAAATATTCCTTTGCGGGAAGAGGGGTTGGTGATCCGAAATAATACAAAAAATATATCAAACAACCATCCCACTTCTTCAATCACATTCAAATCAGAACAGGCTCAGGTGCATGTGAGGACAGAGCATTCATCAACAGGATTCCTTGTAAAAACGGCAATGTGTTTATCCTACCTGAAAGGCTGCCACATCTTGTAACTTGTCATACTATCGCTTTCCTACAGTAGGTAGCCCAGAGCCATCTCCTCGTGATATTCCTCTCTAGTTTCATAATTCATTGATTAGCAAATGTTGAATCAAATGAAATGGTATTGGTCACATACATGTGTTTAGCAGATGTTATTGCGGGTGTAGCGAAATGATTGTGTTTCTAGCTCTGACAGTGCAGTAACAAGTAATATCTAACAATTGCACAACATATACCCAATAGACACAAATCTAAGTAAAGGATGGAATTAAGAATATATAAATATATGGACGAGCAATGTCAGAGCGGCATAGACTTAGATACAGTGAATAGTATAGAATACAGTATATACATATGAGATGAGTAATAAAAGATATGTAAACATTATTAAAGTGACTAATGTTACATTTATTAAAGTGGGCAGTGATTTCAAGTCTATATATATTTATAGACTATATGTTTAACAGTCTGATGGCCTAGAAGCTGTTTTTCAGTCTCTCGGTCCCAGCTTTGATACACCTGTACTGACCTCGCCTTCTGGATGATAGCGGGGTGAACAGGCAGTGGCTCGGGTGGTTGTTGTCCTTGATGATCTTTTTGGCCTTCCTGCGACATCGGGTGCTGTAGGAGGAGGGCAGGTAGTTTGCCCCCGGTGATGTGTTGGGAAGACCGCACCACCCTCTGGAGGGCCTTGCAGTTGCCGGGGGTGCAGTTGCCGTACAGTTACACCTACCTACGGTGCAGTTGCCGTACAGTTACACCTACCTCGGTGCAGTTGTTATAGGCTGCTAGCTAACCAACATCAACTAGCCCACAAAGTTTTTAGATTTATAACAATAAACAGTGAATGTTTGGAGTTATTATGCTTGAAAGTTGCTATTATCTTGGTGCTTAGAGCCACACAATGACTTTTCCCAGTGGCAATAAGACTCCTGAATGATGCCTTTCATTAGTAGGACCAGCAGGTGCCCACTAGCCTACAGCAATTTCTTTCAGCAAACAGTTCAGATGAAAAATGATTAGTTAGTACACTTGCAGTTCAATTGCAAAATTACTGGTCATAAAATAACAGATTTTAGATCGGATGATGATGTAGATCAAACCAGATGAGTTCAGAGGAGAATTAACATCCTTTGAGTGAATTTACTGGGGTAAGTAATAACAGCCAGAGTTGATTATCTTGTTATGGCACAAAAAGTGAATGCTGATGGAAAAACAAAATAAACACATTTTCATTAGATTAAGAGAGCAAAGATGACACCTATTCCCCACAGCACCATGCGGCCACATGAATCATGATATGTTCTCTTTCATGGTAATTTCTTTGTAAAACAACAGAGATACTGTGGAAAACAACGGTCATAAAATTAATTGATGCATTGCTGAGGGATTCCTTTGGTCATAGTAACCTCTAGTGGTCAAGGTAAAGAAGTGCAATCCCTACCAAGGAGTATGAATTGGTGGTACATGAGCGCACGTTTTAGTTTTAGCCCAGCATTATCACACCTGATTCTAATCAAGGACATGATGTTTGGTTAATTAGTTGTTTTTTATTTATACTGAAAAGTATGCAATGGTTAATGTTTCAATAATATCTGTCTCACAATTCTCTTATCACCCTGACAGACATTCCAAAACAAACGACCACGAATTCAAATCAAGTCAAATTTTATTTGTCACATGCGCTGAGTACAACAGGTACCGTGAAGGTACCTTACCGTGAAATGCTTACAAGCCCTTACTAACAATGCAGTTAAGAAAATATTTACTAAATAAAATAAAAAAGTAACACAATAAAATAACAATATTGAGGCTATATACAGGGGGTACCGGTACCGAGTCAATGTGCGGGGGAACAGGTTAGTCGAGGTAATTTGTACATGTAGGTAGGGGTAAAGTGACTATGCATAGATAATAAACAGTGAGTAGCAGCAGTGTCAATGCAAATAGTCGGGGTTTTGCCATTTTATTAATTGATCAGCAGTCTTAGGGCCTGGGGTAGAAGCTGTTAAGGAGCCTTTTGGACCTAGACTTGGCGCTCCATTACCGCTTGCTGTGCGGTAGCAAAGACAACAGTCTATGACTTAGGTGACTTGAGTCTTTCCCAACTTTTTGGGCCTTCTTCTGACACCGCCTAGTATATAGGTCCTGGATGGCAGGAAGCTTGACCCCAGTGATGTACTGGGCCGTATGCACAACCCTCTGTAGCGCCTTACGGTCGGATGCCAAGCAGTTGCTATACCAGGCGCTGATACAACCGGCCAGGATGCTCTCGATGGTGCAGCTGTAGAACATTTTAAGGATCTGGGGACCCATGCCAAATATCTTTTCAGTCTCCCGAGGGGGAAAAGGTGTTGTCGTGCCCTCTTCACAACTTTCTTGGTGTGTTTGGACCATGATAGTTTGTTGGTGATGTGGACACCAAGGAACTTGAAACTCTGGACCCGCTCCACTACAGCCCCATCGATGTGAATGGGGGCGTTTGGCCCTCCTTTTCCTGTAGTCCACAATCATCTCCTTTCTCTTGCTCACGTTGTTTTTTTCTGTTATTGTATTAATTTTTTTTTAATGTTGAGGGAGAGGTTGTTGTCCTGGCAACACACTGCCAGGTCTCTGAGGCTGTCTCATCTTTGTTGGTGATCAAGCCTATCACCATTGTGTCATCAGCAAACTTAATGATGGTGTTGGAGTCGTGCTTGGCAACGACTCCAACACAAAAGGAAAATAAAGGCATGTTTGAGAATTCCCATCTTTAATAACGTGAAAACATCAACACCATACTTTGAACAACAGCCATGTGAGTTTCCTCACAGAGTAGGACTTTGGTTTCCTACAATACTCTTAACTGCTTGATCATAACATCATCATTCAAATAAAATAAAACCAAACTTTATTTACAAAGAATGTTTTACAAATATAAATATCTGAAGCCTACCACATGAATGATCTAGAATTGATTTTCTTTCCTAACAGTGTTGTCCATATCCTGCCTTTTTATAACCAACTCCTGATAGATCTCTGTCACAGACGATGGCGTCAACGAACGTGGTAGCCTCACCTCAAGCACCTACAAAACTCTGCAGGTTTCCTACCGGAGAGAAGGAAAGAAAGACACCGACTAAGAGGGAGACATGGAGGGGTCTTAGTGAGATTGAGATGCTGGGCGACCCGTCCTCCATTACCGAGGATACTACTCGCCGTTGTTCAATCATTAGTGAATAAACTTGACGAACTCCTTCCAGAGGGACATCAGATGCTGCAACATACTCTGTTCTTCGGAGACTTTCCTTTCCACTGACATCCAAACAGATGATATACAATCAGCGGGTTTTACAGTTCATCGAGCGGATAGGAAGTGGGCTCTCTCTGGCAAGAACGAAGGCGGTGGTGTCTGCTACATGACCAAGTGGGGTGATGGAAACATACAGGAACTTGTGAGCTTCTGCTCTCCCTACTTGGAATACTTGGTCATTAAATGTCACCCTTTTTACCTTCCGAGAGAGTTCTCAGGGATTATCGCCACAGTGTACATCCCGCCCCAAGCCGACACCAAAAATGCTCTCAAAAATGATTTTCATTGAACGCTGAACAAACTGAAGAACGCTTACCCAAATGCAACATTCAATGTCGCGGAGGTCCTTGCTCCCAAATTACTATCAGCACATTGACTGTCCAACTCGCGGAAATTCCACTCTTGACCACTGATACACGCCTTTTCGATAAGGTTATAAGGCTCTCTCCCGTCCTCCTTTCGGCAAATCTGACCACGACTCCATTTTTCTCCTCCCCGCCTACAAACAAAGACTTGAGGGAAGTTCCTTCTAGTGGTCAGGGGCCTCATTTATAAAACTGTGCGGAGGATTCACATCAAAAGGTGGCGTACGGAAGAAACAAAGAAAGTGCTTATGCACAAAAATATTCTGATTTATGGTTTCCCTTTATAAATCACAATCAACTCCAGATTTGGCGCACATGAGCGAGCGTCTTGTCCCACCCTTTTAACGCCCATAGTTGCCTATAAATAGTCAGTGAAACGCCCCTAATTAATATTCATCCATACTGACTGCATGACGACAATGATGGCAAATCCCGACAGAAAAGCTAAAAAAAAGACATTTCACCCAGTGTGAAACGGAAGTTCTTGTAGGGGAGGTTGAAGCAAGAAAAAATATATTGTTTGGTGGACACAGTGTGGGCATTACAAATACCAAAAAGGCGTTAGAGTGGCAGCATGTGTCGGACGCTGTGAATGCTGCTGGCTCAGAAGGTCGGTCCCTCTCAAAAATAAAAAAGAAGTGGTCCGACATAAAAGTGGAGGCCAAAATTCGCATATTCTTACACAGACAAAGTGTTTGTGCCACGGGCGGGGGAAAGGGGACACCGGAGCTCAAACCCCTTGATGAGCGACTTGCCGGTGTTATAGGGGAATCCCTCCTGAGTGGAGTAGTGTCGGAGGGGGACATGCAAGACACACCGGATGATCCAGGTATGAGATTAGTATTCCCTCGTTTGAAAAGAGTAAACCAAATGCATTCAAGTTGTGTTTAAACATTCATTTATACAAACAATTGTGACATTTTCTATTGTTTTTAGTCGCTGTGTGTTCCAGCGGGGTCGGTGGTGTTGCAGCTGAGCAGGAGCTGAATGAGCCCAGCCCTGGCTCAACCCTCCAGCGGCCGTGTCCTCACAGATGCAGTCCTGCAAACGCAAAGAGACACCATCGACGCTATTAACAAGGTTGCCAAGGAGTTGAAGTGGGACAGGCATGGCTTGGTTTCTGCGGGTGCTTCTCTGTAGAGCTGGGCCCACTACAGCACAGAGATCCAAGAGAACAGCTCTTGGTAATCGGAACCGGCTCATAAGCCACTCATCATCATTGGCTAGTAAATCTAGCCTGGTCTCTGAAAATTCGCTCTCTCCGAATTCTTCCATTCGCCAAATCTTCCAACAGTGCCAAAGCAGCCATTGTGTGTCATAACGCATTGTAATTGCACGCCTTTTTATACTCACCCATTTGATTGTCAAAGCTACCCAAATTGTGTAACACCTTCAGTTGTGGTAATAAACCTGATTGTAACTGACAATGACAGGGCCATTATCACAGTGACAGTTCTGCGCAACGAACATGTGATAACAATATATGAAACTGTGCACTCCTATCTGCCTGACTGAGGCATCGAAAACGGCATCAGTTGAAAGTAATTTGTCCTACTGTTCACCTTATTATTCATGAGAATACATTTCATAACATGCAAGTATTGTTTAATAATTACAGATACAATTAAATATGATTCCCAATTAAACTGTACAACATATTTGAGGGGTTCTTTTGCAAAAACAGATATCTCCGTTTGTATTTATTATCCTAAATCATGTTTTTTTTGTGTGTGCATTCCAGGGAACCCTTCATATATAATACGTGTGTCACGCCCTGACCTTAGAGAGCCTTTTTATTTCTCTATTTGGGTAGGTCAGGGTGTGATTTGGGTGGGCATTCTAGTTTGTCTATTTCTTTGTTGGCCTAGTATGGTTCCCAATCAGAGGCAGCTGTTTATCGTTGTCTCTGATTGGGGATCATACTTAGGCAGCCCTTTTTCCCACCTTCAGTTGTGGGATCTTGTTTGTGTGTAGTTTCTTTCTGCACTGCATATAGCGTTACGTTCGTTTTATTTTTTTAATTTTTTGGGGGGGGGGTGTCATTTAAAATAAAAGGAAAATGTACGCCTACCACGCTGCACCTTGGTCTCCTAACAACAGACGTAACAACGTGAGAGGTAATATTTTGATTTATTTTACACAATATCAATTTCAAAGTGTTTCTCGAGTTTCATCCTTCTGCCATCGCAATCGCAGTTTCTCATTTCTCCAGTTTATGTGCGTACGTATGGGTCAAAGTGTCCGTGGAGGACCGCGCAGTCTCCCGTCAAGTTTGTTTTTTATAAATCCCAAAGTTTGCTTAGAAAGTGGTGTACGCTTTCTTTTGTGTCTACCCAATGTTTATAAATGAGGCCCCAGGTCTGTACAATGCTGGTCTGACCGATCAGAATCCATGCTCCAAGACTGTTTTGATCACGTGGACTGGAATATGTTCCGGGGCGCCACTGGGGATAACATCAATGATATGCTGACTCAGTCCCTGGATTCCTAAAAAAATGCATAGATGATGTGATTCCAATGGTGTCTTTTTACAAAACTCGAATCGAAAACTGTGGATTGATGGTAGCCTTGTCGGGAAACTGGAGAGAGATGCTGCTTATAAAAATGACAAGGTGACCGCGGACAATTGTATGGTTAAACAGTACAAATATGACCCATGCAGATCGATCAAGATGGCGAGACACAAGTCTCGGGACAAAGTGAAAGAGCAATTCAGAGGGTCGGACACAAGGTGTATGTGGCAGGGGCTTCTAACGGTCATGGATTACAAAAAGAAAGCCAGTCATGTCGCGGACAATGGACGAGCTAAACACATTTTTCTCATGCTTCGAGCATAACGACTCTGAGCTGCCTGAGGACATCGAGGGCTACGTGCTTACGGAGGACGTATGTAAGTCATTCAAGCATGTTAACCCTCGCAAGACTGCCGGCCCAGACGTTATCCAGTCGTACCATCAGAGCATGTGCAGATCAGCTAGCTGTTGTGCTTTCTGACATCTTCAGTCTCTCTCCAGATCAGGCTATTATCCCCACCTGCTTCAAGATGTTCACTATCCCCGTGCCCAAGAAAGGGTAAGTAATTGAATTGAATGACTACCACTCACTTCCGTTATCATGAAATGCTTCGAGAAGCTAGTCAAAGACCACCTCACCTCCCTCCTACCCGAGACACTCAACTCTCTCCAATTCACCTACTGCCCCGTCAGATCCATGGATGACGCAATCGCCATTGCAATGGACACTGCCCTCACCCATCTGGACAAAAGGAATGCATGTGTGAGGATGCTGTTCATTGAGTACAGCTCGGCCTTCAGTACCATAGAGCCCTCCACGCGCACAACAAAGCTCACAGCCCTGGGACTGAACTCCTCCCTATGCAACTAGGTCCTGGACATATTGACGGGTCGTCCCCATGTGATGAAGGTAGGCATTACCTCCTCCACACTGATCCTCATCACGGGGGCCTCACAAGGGTGTGTCCTCAGTCCCTTCCTCTACTCCCTGTATACCCACGACAGCGTGGCCTCACACAGTTCCAGCTCCATTAGTAAGTTCGCTGACGATAGTAGTAAGCCTGATTACCAACAACGACAAGACGGCCCACAGAGAGGAGGTAGGCACTCTGACAGCGTGGTGCCAGGTAAACAACCTCTCAAAACAAAGGAGCTGATTGTGGACTTCAAGAGGAACCAGGCTGGGCATGCCCCGATCCTCATCAACAGGGCTGCCGTGTAGACGGTCAAAAACGTCAAGTTCCTCGGTGTGCACATCTACACATCTCTGAGGAGCTGAAATGGTGAAACCACACGGACACCGTGGTGGAGGCACATTTTGCGACTCATCAATCCAATTTGGCCTGTCCCCGAGGGCCCTCGCAGTGCTCTACAGGAGCACCATCGAGAGCATACTGTCGGGCTGCATCAGAACTTGGTATGGCAACTCCACCGCCATTGACCGCAAGGCTCTACAGAGGGCGGTACTCTCAGCCAAACCCCCCAACTGACATGTTACCCTGCCCCCCACCCCCCAATGGACATTTATCATTGTTACAGTTGTAAATCTGTATATTTGATTATTTTCATTATTGTTTCATTCACTTTTCACTCCCCCCCCTGCTGCTCCCCCTATGAATGTTCCCTCAGGAACATTCTACTGCCCCCACCCCCCAATGTTTGTAGATATTTATATATTATAATTTATATTCACTTCTCCTTTTGACCTGTACTGTTGGAGCTCGGAGCTTAAGAATTTCATTGTACCCTGCAATGACTGTCCAGGTTCACTTTGTGTCTGAAACGTATCCTCCAGTCAGCACAGTTAAATAATGTCTCTCCTGTGGGAGTCGCTAGATTTTTAAGGCTATATTTGTGTCTGAAGATTTCCTGCAGGACCCACAGCTAAAAGTTCTCTCCTGTGAGCCAGTAAAATAACAGTTAGATTTCCCTTATGGTTGTTGCTTTTCCCACAGTCACCACAGCGAAATGTTTTTTTGCCCTCGCAGCACCCTCAGAACCCTGACTTACTGCACCTTTGGGGAGGAGTAAATATGAACTCCATAATGTCAGCCTCCAGCCCTTGAAGCTGCCCTAACTCCTGAGTGGTCCTGACTTCCTCTTTAATCTCTATGGGCTCTGGGTTCTCCATCTCGAGACAGGAGTTCCACTCCTTCTGCTCACAGTGCTGCTGCACAGGGCTATCCTCCTCAGAGACAGTCAGAGAGAACTGGAGGGAGTCTATTCTACATACACTATATACACAAAAGTATGCGGACACCCCTTCAAATTTGTGAATTCGGCTATTTCAGCCTCACCCGTTGCCGAAAGGTATGTAGAAATGAGCACCCATCCACACAATCTCCAAAGAAAGAGCTCAGTGACTTTCAACGTGGCATAGGATGCCACCTTTCCAACAAGTCAGTTCATCAAATTTCCGCCATGCTAGAGCTGCCGCGAAGTGGTAGGACACAAGCCCACAGAACGGGGCCGCCGACAGAAATTGTCTGTCCTCGGTTGCAAACACTTACTACCGAGTTCCAAACCGCCTCCGGAAGCAAGGTCTGCACACAAACTGTTCGTCGGGTTTCCATGGCCAAGCAGTCAATCACAAGCCTAAGACCACCATGTGCAATACCAAGCATTGGCTGGAGTGGTGGTGTAAAGCTCGCCACCATTGTACTCTGGAGTAGTGGAAACGTGTTCTCTGGAGTGATGAATCACGCGTCCCCATCTGGCAGTTCGACAGACGCAACTGGGTTTGGCGGACGCCAGGAACTCTCCCTGCACGAATGCATAGTGCCAACTGTAAAGTTTGGTGGAGGAGGAATAATGATCTGGGACTGTTTTCCATGGTTCGGGCTAGGCCCCTTAGTTACATTGAATGGAAATCTTAACGCTACAGCATATAATGAAATTCTAGATGATTCTGTGCTTCCAACTTTGTGGAAACAGTTTGGGGAAGGCCCTTTCCTGTTTCAGCACGACAATGCACCAGTGCACAAAGCCAGGTCCATACTGAAATGGTTTGTCGAGATCGGTGTGGAAGGACTAATCGCCCACAATCAGTGCCCGACCTCAATAATGCTCTCGTGGCTGAATGGAAGCAAATCCCCAAAAGTACCAACATCTAGTGGAAAGCCTTCCCTAAAGAGTGGAAGCTGTTATAGCAGGAAAGGGGGGACCAACTCCATATTAATGCCCATGATTTTGGAATGATATGTTCGACTAGCAGGTGTCCACATGTAGTGTTATCTCCGCTGTGATGTGATCCGCAGCAGTTTTGGTAGCTGGTAGCTGGTCATTCTCCTCTTTAGATTGCTCTCCTCCCGGTAATCCGCTACCCCTTTCTCTCTCTACTGCCCCAAAATCTCTATATGGCAGCTTATTAACAAATACACAAAAAGTGTTACAGAATCCCCCTGCCTAGGGCGCTACAGGACGCTATGTCACTGTGTTTTGTGCGCATTTGTTTATTTGCTTTCTGGAGCCGCACCAGTCGAGCTCTGTCATCCTCACCCCTTTTCCCCCTCGGGTGAGAGATCGATATCTCATCCAGCTCGTGCCTTCAGACAATTGGACAACAGCCATTTGTCTCGCCTCTAGCTATGCAGTCTCTCCAGGCCCTGATTGCCTAGCCATCCTGACCCAAGCTCTCCAAGTGAGTAAATATTGGCTGAACGGCCTTTTTCCGGTCTGTGAGCGTGGGTGGACTTGTGTACATGGGATGCTTGAAGAACACGTACGTTTGTGTCACTACTGTTACTGGACGTGTTGTGGAAGTGTGTACTACATCCTGTATGTGCCAAAAGTTGATATTAGCTCTTCTTACCATTTATGTTGCTTATTCGGGTATAGCTTCTCTGTGTTCATTGAATGTTATTAGGTGACATGTTTATTATTAGCATGAGTTGTGACTCTTGTGTTACTATGTAATGCATGGTTATTAGATACAGTCCATTGCTCCAGTTGTTCTATTCATTATCATTCCTTCATGCATAGCTTATCCCATTCTATTGCACTCTGCACATATCTATGCAGTGCATTTATCTCCTGTACAGCATATTCATTATCTCTCAGTCGCTGTACCTTTTACAGAACAATCCCCATGTACATCCCCATGTTCGTCTTCCTCAGTGTGTGTAAATAAAGTTCCCTGTGTTTCTCAACTCTTGGACTGCCTTATTCCTCTCTAACCGGGGGTGGTGTCAGTGGGCCACAAACCAGTAGAATAAGTAGAGCCAGGTCGCTCTCTTTCACATAGACTGTAGTTTAGCCATTTTCAGTGGACTGAATGTGTTAAGTTCACTGTGTCTGGCACAAAATCAAAACAAACCTCGCTCCAATTGTAGGTCCTTGTTGTCTTCCTCTTTAGTGTTTGTCGGCAGGTAGCGAGCCCCAACACGGACAACCGTGCCGCCAGCTGGGTAGATAAAAGCAAACATGTTTTTTGAAGGGTGAGATGGTGAATGACAGTGTACTGATATAGTGTACAGTTGTGGCCAAACGTTTTTAGAATGACTCAAATATTAATATTGACAAAGTTTGCTTCTTCAGTGTCTTTTGATATTTTTGTCAGATGTTACTATGGAATACGGAAGTATAATTACAAGCATTTCATAAGTGTCAAATATTGACTCTGCAAAGAGTCAATATTTGCAGTGTTGACCCTTCTTTTTCAAGACCTCTGCAATCCGCCCTGGCATGCTGTCAATTAACTTCTGGGCCACATCCTGACTGATGGCAGCCCATTCTTGCATAATCAATGCTTGGAGTTTGTCAGAATTTGTGGGTTTTTGTTTGTCCACCCGCCTCTTGAGGATTGACCACACGTTCTCAATGGGATTAAGGTCTGGGGAGTTTCCTGGCCATGGACCCAAAATATAAATGTTTTGTTCCCCGAGCCACTTAGTTATCACTTTTGCCTTATGGCACGGTGCTTCATCATGCTGGAAAATGCATTGTTCGTCACCAAACTGTTCCTGGATGGTTGGGAGAAGTTGCTCTCGGGAGGACGTGTTGGTACCATTCTTTATTCATGGCTGTGTTATTAGGCAAAATTGTGAGTGAGCCCACTCCCTTGGCTGAGAAGCAACCCCACACATGAATGGTCTCAGGATGCTGTACTGTTGGCAGGACTGATGGTAGCGCTCACCTTGTCTTCTCTGGACAAGCTTTTTTCCGGATGCCCCAAACAATCGTAAAGGGGATTCATCAGAGAAAATGACTTTACCCCAGTCCTCAGCAGTCCAATCCCTGTACCTTTTGCAGAATATCAGTCTGTCCCTGATGTTTTTCCTGGAGAGAAGTGGCTTCTTTGCTGCCCTTCTTGACACCAGGCCATCCTCCAAAAGTCTTTGCCTCACTGTGCGTGCAGATGCACTCACACCTGCCTGCTGCCATTCCTGAGCAAGCTCTGTACTGGTGGTGCCCCGATGTTTAATTGCTATATTGTAATTACTTTGCCACCATGGCCTATTTATTGCCTTACCTCTCTTATCTTACCTCATTTGCACACACTGTATATAGATTTTTCTACTGTATTATTGATTGTATGTTTGTTTATTCCATGTGTAACTCTGTTGTATGTGTCGAACTGCTTTGCTTTATCTTGGCCAGGTCGCAGTTGCAAATGAGAACTTGTTCTCAACTTGCCTACCTGGTTAAATAAAGGTGAAATAAAATATATGTAAAAAAAATATGCAGCAATATCCTTGCCTGTGAATACCTTTTTGTGCAAAGCAATGATGACGGCACGTTTTTCCTTGCAGGAAACCATGATTGACAGAGGAAGAACAATGATTCCAAGCACCACCCTCCTTTTGAAGCTTCCAGTCTGTTATTCGAACTCAATCGGCATGACAGAGTGATCTCCAGCCTTGTCCTCGTCAACACCCACACCTGTGTTAACGAGAGAATCACTGACATGATGTCAGCTGGTCCTTTTGTGGCAGGGCTGAAATGCAGTAGAAATGTTTTTGGGGGATTCAGTTCATTTGCATGGTAAAGAGGGACTTTGCAATTAATCTGATCACTCTTCTTAACATTCTGGAGTATTTGCAAATTGCCATCATACAAACTGAGGCAGCAGACTTTGTGAAAATTAATATTTGTGTCATTCTCAACTTTTGGCCACGACTGTACATAGCGTACAGCTGAATCATGGAATAGCCCATGAACTGCATATTTTCTATCTGTATTATTGTCTGTAAATGTCTTTGTCTATGCTTGATTATGTATTTTTAATTATGTGCACAGAGCTGCAAGCAAAATGTCCCCATGGGTATAAGTCATTCTCTTATCTTCCATACAGTACATTTTTGGGGAAACTGTCTCGTTCTGAACTATCTCAACTGGTTAAATAAAGGTCAAATAAAATACATTTCCCTGCATCTCATAACATCTGACATCATGACCTCAGTATCCTCCATGGTAGGGGTTACTAGTTGCTCATAATTGCTGTTAACCTCTCCATGATAAGGTATAGCCAGCAGCATACCACCCTGCATCCCACTGCACTGCAGGCTTGCTTCTGAAGCTAAGCAGGGTTGGTCCTGGTCGGTCCATAGATGGGAGACCAGATGCTGCTGGAGGTGTTGGAGGGCCAGAGGAGGCACTCTTTCCTCTGGTCTAAAAAAATATCCCAATGCCCCAGGGTAGTGATTGGAACATTGCCCTGTGTAGGGTGCTGTCTTTCGGATGGGATGTTAAATGGGTGTCCTGACTCTCTGTGGTCACTAAAGATCCCATGGCACTTATCGTAAGAGTAGGGATGTTAACCCTGGTGTCCTGGCTAAATTCCCAATCTGGCCCTCAACCATCACGGTCACCTAATAATCCCCAGTTTACAATTGTCTCATTCCTCTCCCCTGTAACTATTCCCCAGGCCGTTGCTGTAAATGAGAATGTGATCTCAGTCAACTTACCGGGTAAAATACAAAAATATATATACTGTTGAAGTCGGAAGATTACAAACACTTAGTTTGGAGTCATTAAAACTTGTTTTTCAACCACTCCACAAATTTCTTGTTAACAAACTATAGTTTTGGCAAGTCGGTTCCAACAATTGCTTACAGACAGATTATTTCACTTATAATTCACTGTATCACAATTCAAGTGGGTCAGAAGTTTACATACACTAAGTTGACTGTTCCTTTAAACAGCTTGGAAAATTCCAGAAAATTATGTCATGGCTTTAGAAGGTTCTGATAGGCTAATTGACTTCATTTGAGTCAATTGGAGGTGTACCTGTGGATGTATTTCAAGGCCTACCTTCAAACTCAGTGCCTCTTTGCTTGACATCATGGGAAAATCAAAAGAAATCAGCCAAGACCCCAGGAAAACAATTGTAGACTTCCACAAGTCTGGTTCATCCTTGGGAACAATTTCCAAACGCCTGAAGGTACCACGTTCATCTGTACAAACAACAGTACGCAAGTATAAACACCATGGGACCAGGCAGCCGTCATTCCGCTCAGGAAGGAGACGCGTTCTGTCACCTAGAGATGAACGTACTTTGGTGCAAAAAGTGCAAATCAATCCCAGAACAACAGCAAAGGACCTTGTGAAGATGCTGGAGGAAACAGGTACAAAGTATCTATATCCACAGTTAAACAAGTCCTATATCGACATAACCTGAAAGGCCGCTCAGCAAGGAAGAAGCCACTGCTCCAAAACCGCCATAAAAAAGCCAYACTACGGTTTGCAACTGCACATGGGGACAAAGATCGTACTTTTTGGAGAAATGTCCTCTGGTCTGATGAAACAAAAATGGAACTGTTTGGCCATAATGACCATCGTTATGCTTGGAGGGAAAAGGGGGAGGCTTGCAAGCCGAAGAACACCATCCCAACTGTGAAGCACGGGGGTGGCAGCATCATGTTGTGGGGGTGCTTTGCTGCAGGAGGGACTGGTGCACTTCACAAAATAGATTGCATCATGAGGTAGGGAAATTATGTGGATATATTGAAGCAACATCTCAAGACATCAGCCAGGCAAAATGGCTTAAGGAAAACAAAGTCACGCTATTGTTGTGGCCCTCACAAAGCCCTGACCTCAATCCTACAGAAAATTGGTGGGCAGAACTGAAAAGCGTGTGCGAGCAAGGAGGCCTTTAAACCTGACTCAGTTACACCAGCTCTGTCATGAGAAATGGGCCAAAATTCACCAAACTTATTGTGGGAAGCATGCGGAAGGCTACCCGAAATGTTTGACCCAAGTTAAACAATTTAAAGGCAATGCTACCAAATAGTATTTGAGTGTATGTAAACTTCTGACCCACTGGGAATGTGATGAAAGAAATAAAAGCTGAAATAAATAATTCTCTCTACTATTATTTTGACATTTCACATTCTTAAAATAAAGTGGTGATCCTAACTGACATAAAACTGAATTTTTACTAGGATTAAATGTCATGAATTGTTGGTGTATGTAAACGTCTGACTTCAACTGTATATCCTTACATGAAAACAACCCCTTTCTTTAAAGGTTCTGAAGGACTTCTTCGGGTAATTTGAAAGTACATTCAGTAAACACTTTGATGCATTTCAAAAGAACAACCCCCATTCACATGCTAATTCCAGGAAGAGCTAGAACATTTTCAAGTGTCTTTCTGAGAGCGCGGCCCTCTTCCCATATTTAGAAACCCCATTCACTGGAGTTTCTAACATTCCTCTGACCTCCTCTGACCTCCTCTGAGGAGGTTAAGAAGTTTGATAAATGTTTACTGTGTTTTAGCTCATCAGGGTTCTTAAAATACATTACTAGATAAAGTAGTAAAATGTATTAGAAATACATCAAAACGCAATCATGTTGATGTAAAAAGCCCCTGCCAACTAATTTGCCTATCTGAAATATTGCCTCGTGTCTTATCATTCTGTTACCAAAAACTCACATATCTTTAAGATATTTTTTAGCTTCTCTCCCTCATGAGGAAGAAGGATTATGAAAGTTCACAGAAGTAACAAGTAAAGGTAGACCTACCAATTAGTTATAGGGTTTTCACTGATAACAATTTTGATGAAGTGATTAAAACGTGTCACTCTGTTACCAAATCGGTAACAGAATGACCGATAAAATCTGTAACAGAACGGCAGCAATTGGGCACAATGGGAAATCATCGTAGTCACAAACCACAGTTGCAGTAGAGCACAGTACAGTAGAGTATAGTACAGGACAGTAAAGTAGAGTACAGTAAAGAAATGTATAGTTCAGTGGAGTAGAGCACACTAGAGTAGAGTACAGTATAATGTATTGTACTCTACTTTGGGACAGAGTGGAGCAGCGGTCTAAGGCACTGCATCCCAGTGCTAGAGGCGTCACTACAGACCCGGGTTCGATCCCGGGCTGTATCACAACCGGCCATGATCGGGAGTCCCATAGGGTGGCGCACAACTGGCCCAGCGTCGTCCGGTTTAGGGGAGAGTTTGGCCGAGGTAGGTCGTAAATAAGGATTTGTTCTTACCTGACTTGCCTAGTTAAATAAAGGTTAAATAAAATATGACGAGACATATCTACTGTACTGTACGGAACTCTACTCTACTGTGCTCTACTGTATTGCACTTTACTGTGCTCTACTCCACAGTGCTCTACTGTACTGTGCTATACTGAACTATACTCTTCTTTTCTTTACTCTGCTGTACTGTACTCAACTCTACTCCAGGGGTTCTCAAACCTTTTGGGGCCGGAGTCCCCTTTTGTGATAGCAAATTCATCAGGGATCCACAATTCAAGTGAGATGAAAAATAACATACAAGGAGTTTTACTATGACTTCGTCAGTGCATGTCCGGACAAACCAAGTCTCGGGCCCTGGGAAGAGAAAATGTTGCAGTTTTCAAGCTAATTTCCTGCAATTCGACACATTTTGCCATGAATCAGAGAAAGAACTTAGCCGTTTTAAAGCTTAAATTACAGTGCATTTACGCTACCGTTCAAAAGTTTTGGGTCACTGAAATTTCCTTGTTTTTGAAAGAAAAGCAAATGTTTTTGTCCATTAAAATAACATCAAATTGATCAGAAATACAGTGTACACATTGTAAATGACTATTGTAGCTGGAAATGGCTGATTTTTTATGGAATATCTACATAGGCGTACAGAGGCTCATTATCAGCAACCATCACTCCTGTGTTCCAATGGCACGTTGTGTTGGCTAATCCAAGTTTATCATTTTAAAAGCTAACTGATCAGAAATAGAAAACCTTTTTGCAATTATGTTAGCACAGCTGAAAACTGTTGTTCTGATTAAAGAACCAATAAAACTGTCCTTCTTTAGACTAGTTGAGTATCTGGAGCATCAGCATTTGTGGGTTCAATTACAGGCTCAAAATGGCCAGAAACAAAGACTTTCTTCTGAAACTCGTCAGTCTATTGTTGTTCTGAGAAATTAAGGCTATTCCATGCGAGAAACAGCGCAAACTGGCTCTAACCAGAATAGAAAGAGGAGTGGGAGGCCCCGGTGCACAACTGAGCAAGAGGACAAGTATATTAGAGTGTCTAGTTTGAGAAACAGACGCCCCATAAGTCCTCAACTGGCAGCTTCATTAAATAGTACCCGCAAAACACCAGTCTCAATGTCAACAGTGAAGAGGCGACTCCGGGATGATGGCCTTCTAGGCGGAGTTCCTCTGTCCAGTGTCTGTGTTCTATTGCCCATCTTAATCTTTAATTATTTTGGCCAATCTGAGATATGTCTTTTTCTTTGCAACCCAGGCCAAATGTATTTTATTCTGTTGTTAGTAATATTCATAAAAAATACAAATACATATATCTGTCCGTGGACCCCCTGCACCCCACTTTCAGAACCTCTGCTCTGCTTTACTCTACTCTGCTTTGGTGTACTGCACCCTACTGTGATGTCCAAACTTAGACATAGACATACAGGTGTATAGGATTTGGACAAATTTTGTCTGGTCTGGACGGGTCTATACGGACATGCCTGGTGCACTAAACTGTTGAAGTACAGTGCGTTTCCACATTTTGTTACATTACAGCCTTGTTATAAAATTGATTTAGTTGTTTTACCCCCTCAATCTACACACAATACCCCATAATGACAAAGCAAAAACAGTTTTTTAGAAATTGTAGCAAAAAAAAACAAACAACGTAAATATCACATTTACATAAGTATTCAGAACCTTTACTCAGCACCTTTGGCAGTGATTACAGCCTCGAGTCTTCTTGGGTATGACGCTACAAGCTTGGCACACCTGTATTTGGGGAGTTTCTCCCATTCTTCTCTGCAGATCCTCTCAAGCTCTGTCAGGTTGGATGGGGAGTGACGCTGCACAGCTATTTTCAAGGCCTCTCCAGAGATGTTGGATCGGCTTCAAGTTCGGGCTCTGGCTGGGCCACTCAAGGACATTCAGAGACTTGTCCCGAAGCCACTCCTGCGTTTTGGCTGTGTGCTCAAATCAAATCCAGTTTCATTGGTCACACACACATGGTTAGCAGATGTTATTGCGAGTATAGCGAAATGCTTGTGCTCCTAGTTCCGACAGTGCAGCAATATCTAACATGTAATCTAACAGTTCCACAACAACTACCTAATACACACAAATCGAAGTAAAGGAATAGGAATACATACATATTATCACGTTTCATGTAAGACCCAGATGCAGACAGTGTCGAAGTAACAAAAGTGTATTACTAGTACAGGGGCATGCAAAATGGCAGGTCAAGGGCATGCAGAGGTCAGTAATACAAATAGGGTGCAAAAGGTCCAGAACGGCAGGCAGTCTCGGCGTCAGAGCAGACATGGGTCAATAATCCAGTGTGGTGTGGCAAGGTACAGAATGACAGGCAGGGTCAGGGTAGGCAGAATGGTCAAAACCGGCAAAAACTAGAAAACAGGAACTAGAACAGACAGGAGCAAGGGGGGGTAGGTTTCACAAAAAACTAAACGAACTGGCAACAGACAAACAGAGAACACATGTATAAATACACTGGGGATAATGGGGAAGATTGGCGACACCTGGAGGGGGGTGGAGACAAGCACAAAGACAGATGAAACAGATCAGGGTGTGACACATATAAATATATGGATGGGCAATGACAGAGTGGCATAGGCAAGATGCAATAGATGGTATAAAATAAAGTATATACAAAGGAGATGAGTAATGCACGATATGTAGACATTATTAAAGTGGCATTATTAAAGTGATTAGTGATCCATTTATTAAAGTGGCCAATGATTTCAAGTCTGTATGTAGGTAGCAGCCTCTCTTTGTTAGTGATGGCTGTTTAACAGTCTGATGGCCTTGAGATAGAATCTGTTTTTCAGTCTCTTGGTCCCCAGCTTTGATGCACCTGTACTGGCCTCGCCTTCTGGATGGTAGCAGGGTGAACAGGCAGTGGCTCGGGTGATTGTTGTCCTTGATTATATTTTTGGCTGACATCGGGCAGGTAGTTTGCCCCCGGTGATGCATTGTGCAGACCACACCACCCTCTGTAGAGCCTTGCGGTTGTGGGCGGTGCAGTTGCCATACAAGGAGGTGATACAGCTCGACAGGATGCTCTCAATTGTGGATTTACATTTTACATTTTAGTCATTTAGCAGACGCTCTTATCCAGAGCGACTTACAGTAGAGTGCATACATTTTATAACATTTTTTTACATACTGAGACAAGGATATCCCTACCGGCCAAGAGCAGACGCTCTTATCCAGAGCGACTTACAGTAGAGTGCATACATTTTATTACATTTTTTTTTACATACTGAGACAAGGATATCCCTACCGGCCAAACCCTCCCTACCGGCCAAACCCTCCCTAACCCGGACGACGCTATGCCAATTGTGCGTCGCCCCACGGATCTCCCGGTTGCGGCCGGCTGCGACAGAGCCTGGGCGCGAACCCAGCCCAGCCTGGGCGCGAACCCAGAGACTCTGGTGGCGCAGCTAGCACTGCGATGCAGTGCCCTAGACCACTGCGCCACCCGGGAGATATTTATAAACGTTTGTGAGGGTTTTAGTTGACAAGCCAAATTTCTTCAGCCACCTGAGGTTGAAGAGGCGCTGTTGCACCTTCTTCACCACACTGTCAGTGTGGGTGAACCATTTCAGTTTGTTCGTGATGTGTACGCAGAGGAACATAACTTTCCACCTTCTCCACTGCTGTCCCATCGATGTGGATAAGGGGTGCTCCCTCTGCTGTTTCCTGAAGTCCACGATCATCTCCTTTGTTTTGTTTACAAAGGGTTATTGTCCTGTTGGAAGGTGAACCTTCGATACAATTTGAGGTCCTGAGTGCTCTGGAGCAAGTTTTCATCAAGGATCTCTCTGTAGTGGCCTCCCGATGTGGCGCAGCGGTCGCAGCGGATGATCCCAGGCTGTGTCATTACCAGCCGTGACCAGGAGTCCCATAGGGTGGTGCACAATTTTCCCAGCGTTGTCCGGGTTAGGGGAGGGTTTGGCCGAGGGGCTTTCCTTTGCTCATCGCGCTCAAGCGACTCCTTGTGGCGGGCCGGGCGCCTGCAGGCTGACTTCGGTTGTCAGTTGAATGGTGTTTACTCCGACACATTGGTGCGGCTGGCTTCCGGGTTAAGCGAGCAGGTGTTAAGAGGAGCGGTTTGGCGGGTCATGTTTCAGAGCACACATGACTCGACCTTCGCCTCTCCCAAGCCCGTTGGGGAGTTGCAGCGATGAGATAAGATCGTAATCCCAGATACTGAAAAACATCCCCACAACATGATGGTTTCTTTAGACCAGACAATCTTGTTTCTCATGGTCTGAGAGTCTTTAGGTGCCTTTTGACAAACTACAAGCGGGCTGTCATGTTCTTTTTACTGAGGAGTGGCTTCCGTCTAGCTTCCGTCTACAATAAAAGCCTGATTGGTGGAGTGCTGCAGAGATCATTGTCCTTCTGGAAGGTTCTCCCATCTCCACAGAAGAACTCTGGAGCACTGTCAGAGTGACCATCAGGTTCTTGGTCACCACCCGGACCAAGGCCCTTCTCCCCCAATTTCTCAGTTTGGCCAGGCGGCCAGCTCTAGGAAGAGTCTTGGTGGTTCTAAACTTCCATTTAAGAATGATGGAGGCCACTGTGTTCTTGGGGACCTTCATTTCTGCAAATATTTTTTGGTACCCTTCTCCAGATCTGTGCCTCGACACAATCCTGTCTCGGAGGTCTACGGACAATTCCCTTAACATCATGGCTTGGTTTTTGCTCTGACATGCACTGTCAACTGCAGGACCTTATATAGACAGGTGTGTGCCTTTCCAAATCATGTCCAATCAATTGAATTGACCATAGGTGGAATCCAATAAAGTTGTAGAAATATCTCAAGGATGATCTTGCTTTGTCATTATGGGGTATTGTGTGTAGATTGATGAGGATTTTGTTATATTTAATCAATTTTAGAATAAGGCTGTAACGTAACAAAATGTGGAAAAAGTCAAGGGGTCTGAATACTTTCTGAATGCACTGTATGTCGCGCTGAGAGAGTTGAATGGAGACGAACGGAGTCAGTCAGTCAGTCGTGCTAATGAGCCCTCCCCAGGGCATGCGAGGTTGGTAAACAACAACGTAGCTAAGTATTTAGCTGGTCTTTTGAAGAGCGACAGTCGGCTCATAGCTTTGAGGATTGAGACTCTTGCAACAGTTAAAAGGTATTAAATTAGGAGCCATGCCAAAGTCAGACAGGCCAATCATCAGACAGGCACCCAAACGCGGCTTTTGGGAGGGAAATCTACCATAGTGGCGGTCAAGAGACGCAAAGGAAAAGTAGCAGTGGAAAAGGATGGAGACATGTGGAACAAGGAGTCCGAGAGTGAAAGTGATAAGGATTTTGCTGAAAATGTAATTCCAAGTTTGTTGTCGTTGAAGAGATGGCTGGAAGTCGGTTATATGTTTTCCCGATGAAGCTAGCAGTAATGAGGGAGACGGGGCGTCGAGGATGATTGGCGTCAAGTACAAACAGAATGAAACATACTCCAATAGCTCTGGAGGTGAATTGGAAGAGAGTAAGGATCAAGTACCTGAGGTGGCAGGTGTGGTAAAGATCTCAGAGCTCGAGCCTCACTCCAATGGTCAAGATAAAGATTAATCTAGTCCAGTTATTGGAGAAAGTGGACCTCTGCCTTTTGGATGACCCATATGTGATGTCAGGGTGAAAAAAATAGTTGGGTACTGTTGAATTGCTGAAGGTAACCCAAAGTGGACTTGTGATTATTTTTTGTGTTTCTTCTGTCCAGAGGGAAATACCTGTTACTTGCTTTGCTCTCAGGAACAGGGTGCCATTTAAAGGAGTGGTTACTGGTGTGGAGGTGGATCAACTGAAGTTGAAGATTCCCGGTGTCTGTGATGCCTTGCTGTTTGGTTCGCAGACCCGGTGGCGAGCGTGGTGAAACAGAAGAGTCACTGTCAGTCCTTTACCTGACAAAGTCATGTTAGAATATATCAGTTATCGCGTAAGAGCTTTTGTTCCGAACCCGCAGCGGTGTTTCAGATGCCAAGCTTATGGTGGTGATCCAGCAGTGTGTAGGAGTGAGATTCCTAGATGTGAGAAGTGTGCAGGAGGACATGGTACAAAGGAATGTGTAGTTCCGGCAAAAGAAGCGGTATGTGTTAACTGTGCGGGTGCCCATGTTGATGGGGATCAGAAGTGTCCGGTGTGAGAGAAGCAGGTTGAGGTTGCCAGGGTCAGAGTAGTACAGAAGGTGTCGTATGCTGAGGAAGTGAAGAGAGTGGAGGAAGATGGGTCAAGGTTGAGGGATCAGCCTACAAATGAAATCTTTAGTAAGGTTGGCTTTTTAGTGTTCATTGCGACTTAAATCACATAAAATAGGTGTTGTGCTGGCAGCTGCAGAGAAGTACTTGGGTTTACAAGATTTTAATGCAGAGGGGTTACGGGCAGAGATGGGCAAAAATTACAAAATACAATTACAAAATACCATAAAGATCAATGTATCAAAATAAACTACAAGATACTTGTATTTTGAAATGTATTTAATGAAATTAAAATACAGAAATACATTTGCAAGTAGCCAGTCCGAGCAGCAACAACATTCGCAGTAACAGTTACAGAAACGTTTTACTTGCTATGACTGATATGTTGTTTTTTATCTACCTTAGTTGAATGCACTGACTATAAGTCACTGAAAGGCTGGTCATGGCTCACATCAACACCATTACGCAGGAAACCGTAGACCCACTCCAATTCGCATACCGCCCCAACAGATCCAGAGATGATGAAATCTCAATCGCACTGCCCTTTCCCACCTGAACAAAAAGAAGGAACACCTATGTAAGAATGTTGTTCATTGACTACAGCTCAGCGTTCAACACCATAGTCCCCACAAAGCTCATCACTAAGCTAAGGACCCCTCTGGGTCGAGAGTTTCAAGTTCCTTGGTATCCACATCACCAACAAATGATCATGGTCCAAACACACCAAGACAGTCGTGAAGAGGGCACAACAACACCTTTTCCCCCTCAGGAGACTGAAAAGAGTTGGCATGGGTCCGAGATCCTCAAAAGGTTCTACAGCTGCACCATCGAGAGCAACCTGACCGGTTGCATCACCACCTGGTATGTCAACTGCTCAGCATCTGACCGTAAGGTGCTACAGAGGGTAGTGCGCACGGCCCAGTACATCACTGGGGCCAAGCTTCCTGACACTCCAGTCACCCAAGTCATAGATTGTTCTCTTTGCTACCGCCCCGCAAGCGGTAACGGAGCGCCAAGTCTAGGACCAAAAGGCTCCTTGACACCTTCTACCCCAAGCCATTAGACTGCGGAACAATTAATCAAATGGCCGTGCGGACTATTTACATTGACATTGACTACTCCCCCCCCTTTGTTTTTTTGATTTGATAAGAATGTCCAAAATGTAAATGTATATGTGAAAAGGAACATGTGAAAATCAACATACCAAAATTAACTGCAAAGCACACTGGGTATTATTATTGGCCTTGTTTTGGGGTCATGTCTAGATGGGATACAGTTTAACCTTATTCGCCTAACCTGCTACGTTAATTCTCCTAGTCTGTGCTACAGGACAGCATTGATCAACAACCGGGAGCGAGTGGCTTATTTGATCAAATTTAAGTGTCACAATGATTAGGTTGTTACGAGTGTACTGATATAAGTAGTACACGTGACATCCCGGCAACTTTGAGAAAAAACACTTTATATCGGAGTTATGCCTGGTCGTCACTAGTTACCACAGCCACAAAGTCATAAACCAATACTATTTCTACAATTTCTCTTCTTAAAATGTGATTTTAAACCTAGATTAACCACACTGATAACCTTATGCTTAACCCTAACCTTAAATTTAAACCAAAAATCACCTTTTTGTTTTCATGAATTTTTACGAAATTGACTATTTTTACTTTGTGGCTGTGGTAACTAGTGGAAACCATTGTGCCTGTTGTCCACACGGGTATCTGTTCTCTCATTGGCTAGAATGGTCCCACCTGATCTCGCCTCCTTCCGACTGCCTTCCATTTTTTTAAGACTTTTATTTTCATTGTTAGTGGCCACTACAGTATCTGGTCAATATAATGGATAATCTGTGCTGCAGGACAGCAGTGATCGACAAGCGGGAGCGAAGGACACTGTGCCCCGTGTTGTTGTGTTGCCAGGTTGCAGCTCAAACTCTCCCCATTGAGCAGTAGACTGTATCACGGTGACATCCAGATGGTTTCAACCAATATTACAAGTTATTTCTGTGGGATCAAGTGAGATTAAACAAATTGGCCACGTAGCTACCACAAGCGACGTGATACAGCTGCCGTGTGGGAAGCAACAGAGGGAATTGCACCTTGATACAACACTGTTGCACTGGTCATTCATGCAGCTTGTTGTTTTGTTAGCTAATTGGCATGTCACAGTGACATGCAGATGGTGACCAATACTAAAAGTCGCCTATCGTATTAGACATCACTTACTAAACTTTAACTAGCACCAAGCTACTGTTGTTGCAAGCTAGCCAGCATTAACTTTAGCAGGGGGGTAGCCTAGTTATTATGCCCATTCTGTTGCAAAACGTTTCATAAATGGAAGCAAACGAAACCGGAAGGGACCTACCTAAATTTGTCCAATGGAAACTCTCCTTTTAGTTGGACTAATGATTACACCCCTGGGAAGGGCTCATCAGGAAGACTAACTGAACCGAATTCAATCGTTTCCACTCGACTCTCAGCTGCGTGACATATGTCATCAATTTGGGCACCAGGTGTGTCCGTATAGCCTCTCCCGGTCTGGAACAAACACATTTGGTCTTGTTTGGGGGCAGAGCACATTATAATACTAGTCAGTGTGTAGAATAATACCCAAACATGCAAAGAAGGATATTACATTTTTCTACCTTTGTGTACCTATTCAGGATACATCACCATAAAGAGAATGCCATTTATAATTATGCATTTCTGTATAGTACAGATCAAAGATTCATGGTGTCATTCTGTTACGGGCGTTGATCCACTTCACTTACAGTAGTTCAATAACCAAAATAAATGTTTTCAAACCCAAGGTGGTATATCATACCTGACACCTCATTCTTTCTGCAGACATTTTTTTAAGATGAGTTCTGAGTAGATATTTAAGTGTGGTCACAAAAAAACAGGGACATTTTACTGTCATTCTGTTACAAAACTTGCACTGCTCCTCAAGTAAGTGTTTCAAAAGTATTTAAACTGTTACCATGGAATTCAGTGGAGGCTGGTGCCTTGAACAATTGAGGAGGATGGGAGACCCACGGTATAGGCGCGGAACGCACAGAGACGACAAAGGGTGTTAAAACTAACCAAGCTTCTCAACACATAGAACTCCCCCATAATTCTCTGCGGCACAACCCCAATACAACACACTATGTTCATTCTCTGATCCTAATCCTATGATTGGATGGACAACATGTCAGTTCACACTGCAAAAGCTTTGATTGGTTGGAGGTCGTCCTCCGGAAGTGGTCATAATTACCATGTAGGTCTATGGAAGGGGGCGAGGCCTACAAGCCTCCTAGGTTTTGTATTGAATTCAATGTAGCCAGAGGAAAACGGAAGCTAGCTGTCCTCTGGCTACACCCTGGTGTTACCCCAGAAAGTGTTGTTAAAGGTACTATAGACCTTCATTGCAAACAGTGTGTTTTAAGCAATTATTTGGTGACTTATGAATATCTTTAGTATATTTTTTATTTAGTATAGTTTTTAATGTTTCACTATTTTAATTTCACTGAGGAGTATAATCCTCCCCTTCCTCCTCTGAGGAGCCTCCACTGGTGGAATTGCCCTACTACTCGAGCAGAGCATGGGTGGGGCCTCAAGCGAATCAAAAAAAGTCATTACTATAATTATTTTTTATTTATTATGCTGTGATCATGAGGCCCTTTGATGTGAGGCCTGATGGAAAGTGCACGCCTTCTCAACATGACAATGGTTGAAGAAGATCAAGGCATGTTTGATCCATCTACATGTTTTTTCCGGCACATTATTGTAGGGAAAACTTCAATTGTTATGACTCTTGTCATAAATTATTCTCTTTTCTGGCCATGAACAGCTACGCACTCATTGGATTGGTGAGACTTAGAGAACAGCCATCCTGCGCCTTGTTAAATAATGTATTGATCTGTAATCTTTTGCATAACTTTTTCATAGCGTTAACTCTGTCATACTATTTTCTGCTCTGCCGCACAGTGGTTTTCGGCTGATGGTGCATAACACATTTGAGTGGTATGACAGCTGTCCTCATGAGCTCTCAAGATGACTTTAAACCTCATGGCGATAGAAAGATATGTGTTATTTTGCCACAGCATCCACTAACTAAGCATAATGACTTCCAGGTGTGTGCAGCTTGCCTTGGTGCAAAGCTGGTGTTGAGTGGCAGTGTTGGTAGTGATTGCTATGTCCTGCTCAACCTGGGACAAAGTGCTGTTAACCAAGCCACTGCAGGACTGTTCTGTGACCTTACAATTGTTGAAGGATCTATGCGTTTAAATGCCCGAAGGAAAAGGTACTGTTCTCCGGCCCTCTCAACCTCGTCTTGACTATTTCAATCATCAACATCTGCTCCGGTTATGGATGCATGTGCAAAGTGGCACGCAGAGCAGCTGTGGTAAGCCAAGTGAACAACCACTATGCCTGTAGCACTGTAGCCTTCTACCTCTGCATGTTTGTAATGCAGCTGCTGCCATTCATCTATTGTCTAACCTCTATACTACTACAAGAGCAAACTATGTCCTTTCACTTGTCTCAGCAATAGAGTATCCAGCATGTCACATTGCTGGTGTTGCTCATGTTGCCTCCATATATCAACCCTGTTGTCTGTATACTCCGTAACGAAGTGGTGAAGAATGCACTGTTCCGTCTCAACAAAAGCAGGTGCAGACGGCATTTCAAAACAGGCAGGTGCAGACGGCATTTAGGAGGAGAAAGATTGGGAAGAGGAGACCGCTTGGGAGGAGGGGAGTGTTCGGGAGGAGTGGAATTCGGGAGGAAAGGTGCGATGCCTCTGGGAGAGAGAGGAGAACTACAGAGGGATGGCGTGGGGTTGGATGAGAGCAGGAAAGTGTAACCGGAGCCCTCTGTCCCTCCTCCTTTTCCCCCCTGCCTCAAATTGAGGTGTGATTTAGCAATCTTGCAGAGTCAGAGGAATGTGTCTCATAGTATATTGCATAGACGCCGTATCTGACAGATCTGGCATGAGAGATTGGTTAAACTCTTAAATTGGTTAGGGTGAAATTTTGTTTCTGGAATCTTTTAAATAATAGATTTTTGTAGGATATTTTCAACATTTACAAAACGTTGTATTTTTTTACTTGATTGCCTCTGCCTTTCTTAAGTGTTTGTGATTGAACAATTTCATGTAACATATTGATTGGTGTCACTCCACATATAGAGTGCCTTTTGGGTTGTTTTGTAAAGTGTTTTGTAAAATATTTATTTAATCTAAGTTTAACCTTCTGTCATGAAGTGCACATTTAACTTCATAACAAACATGTTTTCCCATCTCAAGAGGATAAATTAAGAAAAATGACTATAAAAGTTGACTGTTGATGGTAATAGGTTTGACGATTGGAAGCTTGTTGTATGCAACAGTAGTAGTGCTAATCACATTAAATAAGTGATTTAAATAATTTATACAAAATAAATAAAGAATTTCTTCAGAGATAACTAAAATAATTAGGGCTTTACAATGGTGGAAACTTGGCAAAATCATGGAGTGGGACAAACATGACGAGGTACATGCCAAAATGTGGATTTTCGGGGGGAAAAAATCATTTATTTGAATGAAAACATTTTTAACATGGTTTAGTTAGAGCAGATTTATTTGATCCAAATGCCAACTTGAGTGTTTGATCAAAATGTAAACACATAATGTCTGAGGGACATAAAAGGAACTCAATTTGTGAAACGACCCATTGAGTGAAATGTTTCATTAGTAACATGTTTGAAATGTGCTTCTCTGTTGTTATAATACTTTACCACTTGCCATTACTTTTATTGAGTTCATTAATGTGCTTGATTCAGCAAGAAAACTACTGCATTCTGACATATTTATTTTTATTAGTGTGCTTGCTGAAAGCACACTACTGTTATTCCCCATGTTTTTTTTTTTTAATCCAGAAGCTCTAGCTCTTAAACTGCTTGTAGAAAATTCCCTTCACATACTGACTTCCACCAATCACCCCTACCAGTTTCCTGCAGGGGCAGGACTTCCTTCTCCAACACACCTTAAGTAGCCTCACCTGCTTCTAATCAAGGCAGCTGGGAGATGCACGGATGATGGCGGAAACGGATGTTATGTTTGAAACCGACAATGCGTCGTGTGAAGATGAGAGCACGGCGAGTGAGAATGAGTGGGGTTACAGTGGTGAAAAAGAAAGAAAACGAGAAGTAAAGGTGTGGTGAAATCCAAACCTAGTCTAGTTTTTAGTTAGAGTGAGGGTTTTGGCCCAATGCTACCTGGGAGATCTGTTGGACATCTCAAGGAAAATCTGGGATGCGTCGGTGAGAGTAACAAGAAGTGGTCTTATTTAGATTTATTTTGTGTGTCTGCGGAGCAGAAGAAGCTCGCTCTGCGCCTGAAAAAGATATCGGAGTGGAATATTTTGTGTATGGATTTTCGAAGCAGGACACCTATCAAGGGGCGGCAGGTAGCCTAGTGGTTAGAGCGATGGGCCAGTAACCGAAAGGTTAATAGATCGAATCCCCGAGCTGACAAGGTAAAAATCTGTCATTCTGCCCCTGAACAAGGCAGTTTACCCACTGTTCCTAGGCCGTCATTGTAAATAAGAATTTGTTCTTAACTGACTTGCCTAGTTAAATAAATAAAAAATATTCAAAGGGGTAATCTCATGGAGTGGTGGCTCATGGAGTCCAGTGCATTCGGGAAGCTACTCCTTAACTTTTTCCAAATTTTGTTATGTTACAGCCCTCTAAAATGTATTTAAAAAATATATATATATTCTCACTGCCCCCTTTCTTAAATGGAAGAAGTTTGGAACCAACAAGACTCTTCCTAGAGCTGGCCGCCCGGCCAAACTGATCAATCGGGAGAGAAGGGCCTTTGTCAGGGAGGTGACCAAGAACCTGATGGCCACTCTGACAGAGCTCCAGAGTTCCTCTGTGGAGATGGGAGAATCTTCCAGAAGGACAACCATCTATGCAGCACTACCAATCAGGCCTTTATGGTAGAGTGGCCAGACAGAAGCCACTCCTCATTAAACATGACAGCCCACTTGGAGATTGCCAAAAGGCACCTAAAGTCTGACCATGAGAAACAAGCTTCTCTAGTCTGATGAAACCAAGATTGAACTTTTTCACCTGAATGCCAAGTGTCACGTCTGGAGGAAACCTCGCACAATCCCTACAGTGAATTATGGTGGTGGTGGCAACAGCATCATGCTGTGGGGATGTTTTTCAGCGCCAGGGACTAGTCAGGATTGAGGCAAAGATGAACGGAGCAAAGTACAGAGAGATCCTTGATGAAAACCTGCTCCAGAGCGCTCAGTACCTCAGACTGGGGCGAAAGTTTACCTTCCAACAGGACAATGACCCTAAGCACACAGCCAAGACAACACAGGAGTGGCTTCGGGACAAGTCTCTGAATGTCCTTGTGGCCCAGCTTGAGCACGGACTTGAACCCGATCAAACATTTCTGGAGAGACGTGAAAATAGCTGTGCAGCAACACACCCCATCCAACCTGACAGAGCTTGAGAGGATCTGCAGAGAAGAATGGGAGAAACTCCCCAAATACAGGTGTACCCAAGAAGACTCGAGGCTGTAATCGCTTCCAAAGATGTTTCAACAAAGTACTGAGTAAAGGGTCTGAATATATATGTTAATGTCATATTTCCGTTTTATATTTTTTATAAATTTGCTAAAAATCTAAACCTGTTTTGCTTTGTCATTATGGGGTATTGTGTGTAAATTGGGGGGGGGGGAACAATTGAATACATTTTTGAATATCCTAACAAAATGTGGAAAAAGTAAAGGGGTCTGAATACCCTGTTACAGTGAGATGTTAGCATGTCTTGGGGCTATGATATTTGTGCATCTGTAACATTCTCACTAATCATTATTCACAATTCCATTCAGGATTATCTGTAATCATGATAGCATCCACATTAATGTAGAAGTGTTTGAAACATATGCTATGCTTATTTACAATAAAAGTGACTTCAAAATTTCCCAATACATTACTGACCCTTCATTTCTATTGGGCACAAAATAATCTCAAACACAACCAAAACTAAAACACAAATTAATCCAACTAATGTGTAGTCTTAAAACTTGATGTGTTCATTCTGTGCTATGAATATGGGACGAAATTCTTAACTTTGTACTACTTTAATACACATATGTGACAATGGCATACCAAGAAAAATACTTGAACTTTGTCACGGCCGTCTGAAGAAGAAGGTGGCCAAAGCGCAGCGTGGTAAGTGTTCATCATTTATTAAATAAAAACTGAACACTGAAATACAAAAAAACAACAACGAGAACGACCGAAACAGTTCTGTCTGGTGCAGACACAAAAAACAGAAAACAACTACCCACAACACACAGGTGGAAAAAGGCTACCTAAATATGGTTCTCAATCAGAGACGATAGACAGCTGCCTCTGATTGAGAACCACACACGGCCAAACAAAGAAATAGAAAGCATAGAAAAATTAACATAGAATGCAAGACATAGAATGCCCACCCCAACTCACGCCCTGACCAAACCAAAATAAAGACATAAAAAGGATCTCTAAGGTCAGGGCGTGACAAACTGACACATATGTGAATTTGTCCCAATACTTTTGGTCTCCTTAAATGGGGGGGACTATGTACAAAAAGTGCGGTTCACGGTTCACCCGATATGGATGAAAATACCCTCAATTTAAAGCAGACAGTCGGGGCTTTAACTTCAGTCATTATATAATTTCAAATCCAAAGTGTGGATTACAAAGCCAAAACTACAAAACGTGTCACTGTCCCAATACTTTGAGCTCACTGTATATTCATATGTTTGGTAATGGTTATTTTCTAGCCTGTCACGCCTAATCCCGCTCCCTCTCTCCAGCGCTCGAATTCGCAGGTCTACCACTGCGGAGCCAGGCCCAGCCAATCCGAATTCGTTTTTCTCCACAAAAGTGCTTCATTACAAACAGAAATACTCCTCAATTTCATCAGCTGGTCCTGGTGGCTGGTCTCAGACAAGGATAGGGGTTAAGGTTAGACTTTAGGGTACGGTTAGACTTTAGGGTACGGGGCGTCCCAAGGATTCCAGATTGCATTGACCGTTTTGATACATCTCCCAAGTATACTGGCAGCCAGTAGTTACTGGCAGTCAGTGATCGTAGACACACTGGTGAGCTTGAGCTGTCTACGTTTACCACAGGGTGGCGTAAGAGTAACTGCATTTTTGTCTGCAATTTTACCAGGCATATCTTTAAAAGGCACTCATATTTAAAGTTTCAACTCCAAAATGTCCCTATCAATAGTCTAGTAATCCATCATCTTTGAAGGAAATAAATAACCCATGTCTCGTATTTTAAGATTTGATTGAATAGGTTGACAACCAAAAAGCCTACATGTCCGTTTTTAATAGGCTACAATTAATTTTCCAATTTATATGAATATCAAATTAATATAAATTCGATAATTGCTCATGGGCTATAGGTTGATTTACAAATGCTTTGATCGTGAACATGCATGCATTTTGGAATATTTTTCTTATTCGTTAAGATACATTGTTCTGAAATGTTACTAATTTAGAATATAGCCAAACATTTAATCATGTAATAGCCCTTTCATTCTATTAAAATAGGGCTATAATTATTCAACAGACATTTAAGCAACAATGTGGTCAACATGTCATGATATTCTTAATGCTTGATAGAATTACATTTGGATCCAAAAGTGAAACGCCTTAATTTGTTTATCTTTTATAAACAGCGTCATACAAAGTAATTCATTTAACAAGTCACCCGGGAACCAATATTTGTTTTCGATACCCGCTCAACGAATGTGTGCCATGAAAGGCATTGACATTAGACAACGCAAGTTTGGTTGCATTGACGTTGCTAAAGTGGTGGTAGTCTGATTTCCTTGACAAATCGTTTGGTTTATATAAGAAACAGATTATACACTTCGCATATTAAAAATAACCAACATCAAAACTTGTTTTACTGAAAGCAAACGAGTTCTGCACTGTGGTCGTTGTATTTTAAAGCAAACAAATGATCATTATCATTATATAAATTCCAATAGACCAATTTATAAAACCTGACACACTCTCTCTTGCTCTCTCTCTCTCTCTCTCTCTCTCGATCCTTCTCAATGTTTTCATTGTCAGTTTCTCTCGTTGCATCCATTAGGGAGAAGGAGTACTCTCCGTGCACGACAACAGTGAACACTCACTCACTTCGCCTCACTTTCAAATTGTTGCACGATGGGAAATGCTTAAAATAGTTATGGTAGCCAAGATTGACTAGCTAACAAAGTTACCAAAGAGCCTCTCAAGAGAACCTCACTTCGCGCACCAGAGTTTTAAGTGGCCCATGGCCACACACGTTGCCTGTATTGCTTTCTCCACTGATACAGACAACATTGTCCTTTGATAATACAACGTGATACCCACAGACTGGATACATCAAGCCAAGGTAAGAATAGCCCTATTGCTATATCCGAACATTTATATTAATGTGGTGCTTTTGCTGTGGCTGTTTGTTGCTTCCCAATGTGTAGCTTAAGTCCCTGCATCATAGGTTATTAAGAGGTTATTAATGTTTTGTCATTGAGATTGATAGGCTACTATGCCTACACTTACATGTTATTTTAAAAGGGAAAATGTCAATTGAGGCGAGTTTGGTCAGTGAACAAATTACACGTAGCCTAATGATTCTGCAACATACGCCTATTGTATTTGTCATTGCATATTACATTTACAAAATATTGTGCCTACGTTGTGTTTCAGTCTGAACTACTTTGCTAAACTAAGTGTTATCAAATGCTTATTGTAAAACGATGTCTGTAGCTTAAAGTGATATAATTCCGTGCACGCTGGTTTATGTCAGCACGTTTCACTGTAATAGGCCCACAATCCGTTTAATACAAGTCGTTTTTTCTGCATTCCCCATTAACTTTGCGAGCGAGCCCTGCAGCTTGAAGATAGCTGCCTGTTGGTATTGTAGGCTATTTTAATAGGAGGTAGTTTCACGTTCGTCCACATAGTGGTAGCCGGCTACTATTCATCGAAACGACGTGCGCTTTTCTGGCCACAGGGCCACCACCTCAAGTGTAAATGCTGAGCCTTTCGGAGTTTGTTCACTGTGCGCTCGGTTTACTTCGGCGCCATGTCCAAATCAGAAAGAATTTTATTCAGTTCTAATCAACTGGAAAATGGGAATATTGTCGACGGTGCTGAGTAGGGGATGTCTCTCTCACAAGTTTACTCTCTCTCGGGTCATGGAAACTGACCTTAAAAGAATGCGTGGTGAGTCATAAATTAAAATAGACGTAACCCTTCGTTCTAAAACGGATCCATTGGGAGACAATACAGAAGAAACAAGACGTTGGTCCCAGCGAGAACACGGTGCAAAGAAAGGGGAACTTCTTGAAGTAAGTTGTTCTCAATTGGAATTCTGATTGCCTAGGCTATAGCCTACATTGAACATTAAACATTTTTGTGAACGTTTTCAAGTTGAAAACAGCATGTAGCGTAGCCTATAGACTAGACTACTTGTCTCTATATCTTTTCTTTTGACTTTGCTGTTATTATAGATGATTGCCAATGCAATAACTATTATGGTGGACAATTACGAAATGTCATTTAATTGATTGTCATATGAACGTAGCGATTTAGGAGGAGCGTTTATTTCGTCATGCTTCACACACTTCGACTGACATTTAGAACTGTACGTTCTGCCTTGCACTTAACAGTATGGGCTTTTTGTAGGCTATCTTGTGGAAGAGTGAACGTTTCGTTGAGGTTTCGTGGGGTGAACTTAATGATACGTTTACATGTCAGGGTGTAGGAGGACAAGGCGCACTGAAGCATCATAGCCTTTCTGGAAAAGCGAGATAGGTCATCACTTTAGGGAGTTTCCTAAATTTAGTTCTCAGATAATGCGTCTCGGAGTGCTGCACGCCCGGTGATAACGTTTTGAAAGAGAGCCCTCGCACGCACTGGCGATCAAAATGAATTCACGTGCCAGTGATGCGGTTTTAAAACAACTAAAAAGGAAATTCACTGGATTGTGGTAATATCCGGATCAGTGCCACACAGATTTCTTTGTTTTATCCCTCTAACTTGTTGACACTGAGAGTGACATCCAGGTAAGAAGGACACACAACGTTCCACCCCATTTTTCTACTAATTAATCTAGCATATAATTGAAATGGAGCAGCCTTATTGCTATTTGGACACATTTCAAATCCATTATCTCGAATTTAAATAGTGCCTATATTCTTCATCTTAAGTGTAATTGTCTGTGCTCTCTAGCTAGCCAATTGAGAAGCACATTCCCGTTGTAAGCGAGAGTGTCTGTTTGAAAAACAATCCGACGACGGGAACCTTCGCGGGGGTGAAGTTGATCTCGTATGCCAATTTGTTTTGAGCAGGTGCTGTGGGTTAAAGTTTCCTCATAAGGTAAAGTGGCATTAGAGTGCAGTCCACGTTCAAATGGCAGACTTATAAATAGGCAGCCAATTCAGCACATTGTCCCGGGACGTGCTATCCACTGTCTGAGCAACCATACAGTCGCGGCGCACCTGTAGCTCGCCTGGATTTAGTTATGGACCGTTCATTTGTCGTTTCAGCGGTCGTTTCTTATATGATCTGCGCACAAATACAGCCGTCCTCATCATTCACACTAAACCTTTACATTATAGCCTATTAATTATGTCAGTCCCATCAAACACGTTCATATAGGTTAGCCTTGTAACTGCCCCCAAGTGTAGGCTAACATGTCCAACTATTTAGGCCTATTAAAACACATACCTAATATGATAAATACCTTCAAGAAGTAATACAAAAAAACACAATAAACCGTGCATTGAGAAAACTGTGACTCATTGTCATTTCATAATTAGGCTATGATTAGCCCCAGGCCTGGAACTTCTTGATTTTAGGGGCAAGTCCATTTTCCTTCAAGAGGTTCCCAATCTGCCAGGGCACCAAGGTCATCTGCAAGGGTACCAAGACCATTAACAAACATAGGCAATTGATTTGATTGGTTTGAAAACTGAAAAACAGTAGCTATTCTGTTAATTAAGAATAACATAAGTGCATGTAAATGTACATAAATAGTTAGCCTACATGTCAAAGTGTAGGTGATAGACATTGGCTACAACCTGTCATGTCCAGACTTATGCTGACATGAGGGAGGCGCCTGAAAATAAATGTTATAATAACCCATTCTTGAAAATATTGCATCTGCTTGAGCTAAACCTTACCTCATGGTATATTTAAGCAATAATGAGACTTTTAATTGTATATACAGTACCAGTCAAAATTTGGACATACCGACTTATTCAAGGGTATTTTCTTTATTTTGTACTATTTACTACGTTGTAGAATAATAGTGAATACATCACAACTATGAAATAACACATATGGACTCATGTAGTAACCCAAAAAGTGTTAAACAAATCCAAATCTATTTTATATTTGAGATTCTTCAAAGTAGCCACTCTTTGCCTTGATGACAGCTTTGCACATTCTTGGCATTCTCTCAACCAGATTCACCTGGAATGCTTTTCCAACAGTCTTGAAGGAGTTCCCACATATGCTGAGCACTTGTTGATGTCTTTTCCTTCACTCTGCAGTCCAACTCATCCCAAACCATCTCAATTGGGTAGAGGTTGGGTGATTGTGGAGGTCAGGTCATCTGATGCAGCACTCCATCACTCTCCTTGGTATAATAGCTCTTACACAGCCTGGAGGTGTGTTTTGGGTCATTGTCCTGTTGAAAAACAAATGATAGTCCCACTAAACGCAATCCATATGGGATGGCGTATCGCTGCAGAATGTTGTGGTAGCCATGCTAGTTAAGTGTGCCTTGAATGTTAAATCAATCACAACAGTGTCACCAGCAAAGCACCCCCACACCATCACACCTCCTCCTCCATGCTTCATGGTGAGAACCACACATTCAGAGATCATCCGTTCACCTACTCTGCGTCTCACAAAGACACGGCAGTTGGAACCAAAAATCTAAAATCTGGACTCATCAGACCAAAGTACAGATTTCCACCGGTCTAATGTCCATTGCTCGTGTTTCTTGGCCCAAGCAAGTAATTTCTTCTTATTGGTGTCCTTTAGTAGTGTTTACCATGAAGGCCTGATTCACACAGTCTCCTCTGAACAGTTGATGTTGAGATGTGTCTGTTACTTGAACTCTGTGAAGCATTTATTTGGGCTGCAATTTATGAGGCTGGTAACTCTAATGAACTTATCCTCTGCAGCAGAGGTAACACTGGGTCTTCCTTTCCTGTGGCGGTCCTCATGTGAGCCAGTTTCATCATAGCGCTTGATAGTTTTTGCGACTGCACTTGAAGAAACTTCTCAAAATTTTCCAGATTGACTGACCTCCGTGTCTGAAAGTAATGATTGACTGTCGTTTCTCTTTGCTTATTTGAGTGGTTCTTGCCGTAATATGGACTGGGTCTTTTACCAAATAGGGCTATATTCTGTCTACCACCCATACTTTGTCACAACACAACTGGTTGGCTCAAACGCATTAAGAAGGAAAGAAATTCCACAAATTAACTTTTAACAAGGTACACCTGTTAATTGAAATGCATTCCAGGTGACTACCTCATGAAGCTGGTTGAGAGAATGTCAAGAGTCTGCAAAGCTGTCATCAATGCAATGGGTTGCTTCTTTGAAGAATCTCAAATATATTTTGATTTGTTAACTTCTTATGGGCAGGTGCGTTCCACCCTGGCCAACATCCGGTGAAATTGCAGAGCGCAAATTTCAAATTACAGAAATATAAATATTTAACATTCATGAAAATACAAGTATTATACATCAAAATAAGATTAACTGCTTGTTAATCCAGCCGCCGTGTCAGATTTCAAAAAGGATTTACGGCGAAAGCACACCATGCGATTATCTGAGGACAGCGCCCCGCATACAAAAACTTGAAAAACATTTTTCAACCAGGCAGGTGCGACACGAAAGTCAGAAATAGCGATATAATAAATGCCTTACCTTTGAAGATCTTCTTCAGCTGGCACTCCGAAAGGTCCCAGTTACATCACAAATGGTCCTTTTGTTCGATAAAGTCCTTCTTTATATCCATAAAAACTCAGTTTAGCTGGCGCGCTTCATTCAATAATCCACCGGTTTCCCTCCATCAAAATGCATACAAAATTAATCCCAAACGTTACCAATAAACTTATCCAAACAAGTCAAACAACGTTTATAATCAAACCTCAGGTACCCTAATACGTAAATAAACGATACAATTTAAGACGGAGAATAGTATGTTCATTACCGGAGATAAATAACAAAGAACGCGCTTTCACCCACGCGCATGGAAACACTACAGCCAAAATGGGAGCCACTTAGAAAAACTTCAACTTCTAGCTAATTCTTCCAAAAACCAGCCTGAAACTCTTTCTAAAGACTGTTGACATCTAGTGGAAGCCCTAGGAACTGCAATCTGGGAGGACTTCGCCTCATAATAGACATGAAAGCCATTGGATACAGTGGAAGGCTGAGTTTCTTTTTTTTTTATGGTGTGTCCTCGGGGTTTCGCCTGCCATATCAGTTCTATTATACTCACAGACATCATTTTAACAGTTTTAGAAACTTTAGAGTGTTTTCTATTCATATCTACCAATTCTATGCATATCCTAGCTTCTGGGCATGAGTAACAGGCTGTTTACTTTGGGCACGCTTTTCATCCGGACGTGAAAATACTGCTCCTACACAAGAGAGGTTAAATACTTTTTTGGTTACTACATGATTCCATATGTGTTATTTCATAGTTTTGATGTCTTCCCTATTATTCTACAATGTAGAAAATAGTAGAAATAAAGAAAATCCCTTGAATGAGTAGGTGTGTCCAAACTTTTGACTGGTACTGTATATATATATACTGAACAAAAATATAAATGCAACATGCAACAATTTCAATGATTTTACTGAGTTACAGTTCATATCAGGAAATCAATCAACTGAAATAATCTATGGATTTCACATGACTGGGCAGGGGCACAGCCATGGGTGGGCATAGGCCCACACACTTGGGAGCCAGGCCCACCCACTAGGGAGCCAGGCCCAGCCAATCAGAAGGAGTTTTTCCCCACAAAAGGGCTTTATTACAGACAGAAATACTCCTCAGTTTCATCAGCTGTCCGGGTGGCTGGTCTTAGACGATCCCGCAGGTGAAGAAGCCGGATGTGGTTTTGGGGGGGCGTGGTTACACCTGGTCTGCGGTTGTGAGGCTGGTTGGACGTACTGCCAAATTCTCTAAAACGATGTTGGAGGTGGCTTATGGTAGAGAATGATCATTTAATTATCTTGCAACAGCTCTGGTGGACATTCCTGCAGTCAGTATGCCAATTGCATGCTCCCTCAACTTGAGACATCTGTGGCATTGTGTTGTGTGACAAAACTGCACATTTTAGAGTGGCCTTTATTGGCCCCAGCGCAAATTGCATCTGTGTAATAATCAGCTTCTTGATATGCCATACCTGTCAGGTGGATGGATTATCTTGACAAAGAATAAAATGCTCACCAACAGGGATGTTAACAACTTTGTGCACAAGATTTGAGAGAAATAAGCTTTTTGTGCTTATGGAAAATGTGCGTGTGTGTGTGTGTGTGTGTGTGTACAGTGTGTGTATGTGTATGTAAATATATATATATATATATATATATATATAACTTAAGATGCAATTTGGTTTGTGATTGTTTTATATGATATTTCCGACACAATGGTTATTATATATATTTTTTAGATTCTCTGCACTTGGCCTTCAATACACTTTGCTTTTCAGCTTTTTGTCACCAGAATATATCAGAACTTCAAAATCATTGAAACAGTTTTTGAGGTTCATTCTATAGTGCTAAGTGACTTGTACATTTTTAAGGCTCAAGTTGTCTTTTAAGAAAATATATGATAAATGCTGATGTCAAATGAGTTGCTATTTGCAGCAGAGTGAAAGAGTAGATCCTGTTAGCTTTCTCTTTCATCTAGGGTGACATTCTCTTGGCAATAGGAAAAGGGGCAAACGGTTGCAGGCGACTTACAGGTGAGGGTGTTTGACAGCTGAGAGAGAGGGGGAGAGAGTGAGAATGTGAGTTATGGACTACTTAGAGATTGGTACAATTGGCTGCACTCATTAGCAGCTTGCCTGCAGCCTTGCTGATGGTTATAACCATGGTAATAACATAGAAATGGCCACAGGTGTATTTCATTAAGACACAATAGTCTTCATAGTGACTAAAACACATTTGTTAATGAATACATATTTATTAATGTTACTAGTTTTTTCATCCTTATTCCGACCCTGTTCTTTTGTTGTAATTTTGTTTGGCTTATCCTTATTAGATTAAGCGCATCCTGCTTCTAAACACAATACATGTATTATATTTCTATTACTTAAATTACGTCCACATTTGCACTTTTCCCCTCTGCATGTTGTTTTGAGATTAAAGGTGTCATTCAGAAAGCTTTATTCTTGTTAGTGACAGAGCCAGAAAGTCATAATTATTGGTTGTTGAGCTCTTTCAAAGGACACCAGCACCCAAATTGGACATGTGTTGTACAAACAGACATTAAATATTTAGCCGTAAGTATTTCTCTCCATCTCGTAAGTACATATTAGCCAGCCTATACTTATCTGCGGCTGTACGACACACCCAAATTGCAGTCTTGCTGCTGAAAAAGAAAGGTTGAAGCTCTAGTGAATGAGCACTTGAAGTACAACGGCCTGTACGTTCTTCAACCACAATGCCAGTTGAGGGTGGATTGAATTGCTTTCTATTTTCCCTCCACCATATAACCTTGGAACCCGATTTCCCATTTTGCCAGTTTTCTTTTTCCTGCTCACTTTCAATGGCTGTAATGACCTATCCTTTTGTGGGTGCTGCTCTTCAGAAGTCGGATCTTAATTTGATCATTCCGTTGCAGGAGAACCCTCTGCAATGGAGGAGATGTAAAAACTTTAGTGTATTGGAGGTTTAAAAGAGAGAGCTTTGTATTAGAGGTTGACCGATTATGATTTTTCAACGCCGATACGATACCGATTATTGGAGGACCAAAATAAGCCGATACCGATTAATCGGACGATTTTTATATATATTTTTAACTATGACAATTACAACAATACTGAATGAACAATGAACCCTTTAATTTTAACTTAATATAATACATAAATAAAATCTATTTAGTCTCAAATGAATAATGAAACATGTTCAATTTGGTTTAAATAATGCAAAAACACATTGTTGGAGAAGAAAGTAAAAGTGCAATATGTGCCATGTAAAAAAGCTAACGTTTAAATTCCTTGCTCAGAACATGAGAACATATGAAGGCTTGTGGTTCAATATTCCCAGTTGTTCAATATTCCCAGTTAAGAAGTTTTAGGTTGTAGTTATTATAGGAATTATGACACGTCAACTGTTTCTCTCTATACCATTTGTATTTTCTATACCTTTGACTATTGGATGTTCTTATTGGCACTTTAGTATTGCCAGCCTACTCTCGGGAGTTGATAGGCTTGAAGTCATAAACAGCGCTGTGCTTCAAGCATTGCTAAGAGCTGTTCGCAAACGCAGTAAAGTGCTGTTTGAATGAATGCTTACGAGCCTGCTACTGCCTACCACCGCTCAGTCAAACTGCTCTATCAAATATCAAATCATAGACTTAATTTTAATAAACACACAGAATTACGAGCCTTTGGTCATTAATATGGTCAAATCCGGAAACTATAATTTCGAAAACAAAACATTTATTCTTTCAGTGAAATACGGAACCATTAATCATAGCTACAGTTGCAGCCGGCTGCAACAGAGCCTGGACTCTAACCAGGATCTCTAGTGGCACAGCTAGCACTGCGATGCAGTGCCTTAGACCACTGCACCACTCGGGAGGTCCGGATAACCTGCTTTCTAAGTACACCGACCGAGAAGATCCGACCCAGGCAAACCAAATCTTTTTTAATATAGCAAAGCTGTCGGTGAGTCGGGCGGCGTTGATCTGTCCCAATCCAACGGACAGACGTCAAACTCAACTCCCCGGCCCATAGGAATCTGGACACTCGCAAGGCGTAGGAGATTGGGGAGGCAGTCTGGCCACCCTTCATCTATCCGAGAAGATCCGATCCAACTATCAAACAGCTTTGCCCTGCTTGAGACAGACCTACCAGCCCCCAGGAGTCAGCATGGATCCTGGGTGTATACCAACAGCCGGCTGCCGCCCAGTGGCCCCTCCCCCATGACCACCACAGTTCAGCAGGTTGGTGACTCAAAACAGAAGGGTCTCGGGCCATCCTCCACCTTCCTGGGGTTTCCGACGCCATCCTCTGTGGCTGGTGCGAAGAGTCAGGCTAGCCTGGCTTGAAGCCTCCATCCCCCCTGTCCGAGGCCATCCCAAACCGCTCCCCCTCTTCGTTCCCCATCGGATTCCATCATGACCACCATCATTGTGGGCAGCTCAATGGTGAGAGATTTTGGCCTGCCTACGGTCTGTAGACCGACCAAGGTCCACTGTCACCCAGGAGCCTGTGTCCATGACAGGAAGTCCCTCTTCTGGCCAACTACTCCAATATTGACACCATCGTCACTCACGTAGGTTTTAACAACCTTCGTTTTAGGCAGTCTGAGGACTACAAAGAAAGTCAACAACCTGCTAGCACAGGGAAGATAATTATCTCTGGCCCCCTCCCGTGCTACTGATAGGGTTTTGAACTTTTCAGCCGACCCGTTTCACTACACGAGTACCTGAAGAAACTTTGCAACGACAGGAATGTCTCTTTTTGTGACAACTTTGATTTGCTGTGGGAGCAACCGGCACTTTTTAAAAGAGATTGGATTCACCCTAACCACAGGGGTTCCAGGATTATTTCCAGTAACATCGCAAACTGTTTTGTCTGTATGGTAGTGCTCCAGTTCTCTCTGTCAGAATATGCAACAGAGGACTTGGAAAGCATATTAACTCCTGTAGAAATGGCACTATAGTTATTGTGAGTAACCTAATTTATGTTCCTTTAACTCCACCTCCTGGTGAGTTCATACAAACTGTCATCTCCTACCATTCTGATAGATTGGAGACTGTCAGAAAACGTGGTAGTAGCGTTAATCATTTGTTTGTTACTCCATTGGTTACCTCGAGGCAGATGCCTCAGGGGCAGAGTGGCCCACACATTGTGCTTTTACATGTTAGAGCAATCACTAGTAAAACCTTTCTCGTGAATGACCTCATTACTGAGCGCAAAGTTGATTGCATGTTTCTCACTGAAACATGGCTGTCTTCAGGCTGTAGTGCCACTCTTATTAAGGCCTCCCCCCCGGACTACAGCTTTTCATACTCTATCAGAAACGTTTTTTTTTTTTACTAATGATCTCAGCTGTAAGGACATTTCGTTTGGCGACTTTGGGTCTTTTGAGCATCATGCTATACTGTTTAAATGTCAGCCATCAGTGCTGGCCAGAACCCTGTATAGGCCATCAATGCACTTCCCCACTTTCTTTACTGATTTCTCTGAACTATTGTCTATTGTCCTTGAGAACTATGATAAAATCATTGTATTGGGCGATTTTAATATTCATGTTGACAAAGAGACTGACTTCAAGGCTATTGAATTTATGAATCTTTTGAGCTCTATGGACTTTATCCATAACCGCGGCCATACTTTGGACCTGGTTATTACCGAGGGGCTTTTTATTGACATATCCTCTATTGTTGATGTTGCTTTATCTGATCACCACTGTGTGTTTTTTTACTACCTTTTTGCCCATAGCACAGGGTAATACTGAACGTGTTATTAAGAAATGCTACCTTACCTCAGATGTTGCTACAGATTTTATTGAATGTAGGAACCTATTCTGCCTCCCTCTTGTGATGATTTAGTTGATAACTTTAATAGCAAATAAAGGGCAACCATTGATGCCATAGCTCCAGTATGGTTGAAAAATGCCCGATCCAAATGGAGAGCCCCTTGGATGAGTGAGGAAACAAATCAATTAAAGAGAAATTGCAGTAAAGTAGATAAAGTCAAAGTTGCAGGTTCGTTATGATATTCTGAGAGCAACTTGGCATATGTACAGTGCATTCGGAAAGTATTCAGATCCCATCCCTTTTTCCACGTTTTGTTACATTACACACTTATTCCCCATTTTTTTTAAACATCTCATCAATCTACACACAATACTCCATAATGACCAATCAAAAACATTTTTTTTGGAATATCACATTTAAACAAGTATTCATAGCCTTTACTCAGTACTTTGTTGAGGCACCTTTGGCAGCGATTACAGCCTCGAGTCTTCTTGGGTATGAAGCTACAAGCTTAACACACCTGTATTTGGGGAGTTTCTCCCGTTCTTCTCTGTAGATCCTCTCAAATTCTGTTAGGTTGGATGGGGAGTGCTGCTGCACAGCTATTTTCAGGTCTCTCCAGAGAGGTTGGATCAGGTTCAAGTCCGGGCTCTGGCTGGGACTCTCAAGGACATTCAGAGACTTGTCCCGAAACTACACCTGTGTTGTATTGGCTGTGTGCTTAGGCTCATTGTCTTGTTGGAAGATGAACCTTCGCCCCAGTCTGAGGTCCAGAGTGCTCTGGAGCAGGTTTTTATCAAGGATCTCTCTATACTTTGCTCCATTCATCTTTCGCTCGATCCTGACTAGTCTCCCAGTCTCTGCCGCTGAAAAACATTGCCACAGCATGATGCTGCCACCACCATGCTTCACCATGGAGATGGTGCAGGTTTCCTGCAGACATGACGCTTGGAATTCAGGCCAAAGAGTTCAATCTTGGTTTCATCAGACCAGAGAATCCAAGAGGGCTGTCATGTGCCTTTTACTGAGGAGTGGCTTCTGTTTGGCCACTCTACCATAAAGGCCTGATTGGTGGAGTGCTGCAGAGAAGGTTGTCCTTCTGGAAGGTTCTCCTGTCTCGACAGAGGAAATCTGCAGCTCTGTCAGAGTGACCATCGGGTTCTTGGTCACCTCCCTGACCAAGGCCCTTCTCCTTCGATTGCTCAGTTTGGCCGGGTGGCCATCTCTAGGAAGAGTCTTGGTGGATCCAAACTTCCTCCATTTAAGAATGATGGAGGCCACTGTGTTATTGGGGACCTTCAATATTGCAGAAATGTTTTGGTACCCTTCCCCAGATCTGTGCCTCGACACAATCCTGTCTCGGTGCACTACGGACATATCCTTCGACCTCATGGCTTGGTTTTTGCTCTGACATTCACTGTCAACTGTCTGACCTTATAGAGTCAGGTGTGTGCCTTTCCAAATGATGTCCAATCAATTGAATTGACCACCGGTGGACTCCAATCAAGTTGTAGAAACATCTCAAAGATGACCAATGGAAACAGGCTGCACCTGAGCTCAATTTCAAGGGTCTGAATGCTTATGTAAATGAGATATTTCAGTTTTTTTTTATGTTGAATTCATTTGCAAAAATGTATAAAAACCAGTTTTTGCTTTGACATGATGGGGTATTGTGTGTAGATTGATGAGGATTTAAAAAAATGTTTTATCCATTTTAGAAAAAGGCTGTAACAAAATGTGGAAAAAGTCAAGGGGTCTGAATACTTTCCGAATGCACTGTATCAAGGCAATTAGAAATACCAGACCGGGCTAATTTTTCTAAGTTGATCACTAATAATCAGAATAGTATGAGTGTGCTCTTCTCGACCATTGATGGTCTACCCCCGCAAACCTATGTGAACTTTCCTCAAAATCTAAATGTGATAAGTTTGCGGCATATTTCAGAGATAAGATAACAAACATTAAGCTAGGTATCAGTCAAGCAAGATGAGAAGTTTTATGATATGTGCCCTACCCTAACACGCAAAGGCACTATAGATTTATTTTCCCAGGCTGACGCAGACATGCTCAGGAAAGTGATCGCAACTTAAACCTGCCTTCTCGATCCTATCCCCACCACCTTCTTCAAAACTGTTTTAAGTGCAAGCTATTGTTAATCACAGACACTTTCCTCACTGCTAAAAACTGCTATGGTGAAACCCTTTATGAAGAAAAGTAATCTAGATTTTCAGCTGTTAGCACTTTTTGGCTAATCTCCAACCTTCAATTCTTAAGCAAAATTCTGGAGAAATTGGTTTTCAGACAGCGAAATGATTTTGTGCCAACTGTATTAAAAAATAAATAAATCCTATCTGGTTTTCGTGCCCACCACAGCACAGACACAGACTTAGTTAAAGTGATACATTATCTTATAGCGGACATAGATGCCAAACAGCTCTCTGTACTCTTGGATTTAAGTGTTGCATTCGATACTGTTGACCATGATTTCCTTCTGGACAGACTGGAGAGGTGGGTTGGCCTCCACAGATAAATTATTAGACTGTATTAGTGATGTAAATACTTGGATGGCTCACAACTTCCTCCAACTAAATCAAGACAAGACCGAGGTACTTATTGTTGGAGCCAAAGCACAGAGCGAGAATCTGGCCGCACATTTTAATTCGCGGGCAATAAAGATAAAACACCAGGTGAAAAAACTAGATGTCATTTTAGATTCTGAACTCAATTTCAAATCACACATTAGGAATGTGACAAATAGGTTTTTACGATCTGAGGAACATTGCCAAGGTGCAGCCGTTTCTCTCTCAGGCTGATACAGAGAGACTCGTCCATGCTTTTATTACAAGCAGGCTTGACTACTATAATGCTATCCTGTCTGGTCTACCCAAGAAAGCCATTGGTCAACTGCAAAACGTACAGAATGCTGCAGCACGGGTACTGACCAAGACCAGACAGTGAGCACAGATTACCCCTGTTTTAAAGTCTCTGCACTGGCTGCCTGTGAGTTTTAGAATACATTTTAAGATTCTTCTATTGGTTTTTAAATCAATCCATGATTGTGCACGATATCAGACATGCTTTTAAGTTATGTACCCAGTAGGTCCCTCAGGTCCTCTGGTACTGGTCTTTTAACTATCCCAAAGCCTAGGACCAAGAGGCATGGAGAGGGAGCCTTTAGTTATTATGGCCCCAGCCTCTGGAATAGACTGCCAGAGAACCTGAGGGGGGCCCGAAACGGTGGACATATTTAAAAAGATCTTAAAACACATCTTTTTAGCTTTGCTTTTCCTTAGGGTGCTCTTTAGTCATTCAGTGTTTGTCATTATTTTGTTTTTTATCCTCTTGTGTTTGTTGCGTAGTTAATTGTTTTTATTCGTTTTTTTCCTGTGAAGCACATTGCATTGCATTCCATGTCTGAAATGTGCTGTATAAATAACGCTTGATTTGATTTGATGAACAGGCTTCTGAAGTTTGTAATTTCCACTTTGAAATGTCAGACTTGATTTTCCCTTACGAAAAAATATATCAAACCCTGCAAGAATGTCCATGAATTATAATCCCTAAATTCACATGTCCTGTTGCTACAGGATTATTTTCCTGCTGCAGCAAACTGGCTCAAATGAAGATGCTGCTCCCCCACCATCCAATTATAAGTCTGAATGGGATCATACCTGACAAACCAGTAATAATGACAACCCAAACTGTGGGCCCCCTTCTGCAAGAGTCACTTAAGTGTGTTTGCGCCTCTCTCCCCAAATGTACTTTGCTATTAGACATCGTACACGAACATGCCCCTTGAACTCACCACAGCAATCAAACCAGTACTTCCCCGTTCCCCAATGTATAGCAGTAGTTCTCCTGCGTCTCCAGTCGCCAAAACATTTATTTCTCCTTTTTGTGATCCCCTTATCTCTCTCCTTCACCCCCTGTCCTCCTTTGAAAACATTGAACCCATGGTCATCTTGTCTTTAAGGGAATCCTCCAATATATTCTAAGCATTCCTGAAGCTAACAGTGGCAATGGGCTGTACCTGCAGGCTGCAGCATAGAGTGAATAAAGCAGTACTTTTGAGTGAGTGGTTTTAGACAACAGGCCTCAACAAAGGACCGTGGCAGTATCAACACAACTTTCAAATCGTGACTTCCACCACCACCCAACAGGGAGAAAACCACTGGATCGGCAGCCGTCTTAATCATCCGTTTATTTAGGCTTGTCAAAGATAATACCTGGAGGATTCCATGTGAAGCCCACAGGAAATGACATCATGAGCCAGCAATGAAGGAACCCAAAGCCAATCCAATGATGAATAAAAAATACAACTAATAATCTTACCCTACAAGGTACTGCTGGTTTTCTCTTCTACCTGATAATTAATTGCACCCACCTGGTGTCCCAGGCAGGTCTAAATCAGTCCCTGATTAAAGGGAATAATACACAAAAAAGCAGTGGAACTGGCTTTGTGTTCAATATTTGAATTTGAGGAAGATCTAGAGGCACTCAAACACCCTCCGAGAACCTGCCCATTCAATGTACTGTATCTCCCATTGCATCCAGCTTGGCCAGGCAACACATAGTCTGATGCTTGCATGGGGTATGCAAAATAGATCAGTGTCCCATGTTTATATTCGCCACTGTACTGTCTGTAACTCCCATCACTGTAACTTTATTCGTACGTTTTTTTAAAGACTGAATCGTTGTAAAAGAGAAACAACATAATTCTGCTTGAGCTTTTCTCGATCGTTCGATGACTGACTTCTAAACGTTGGTGGTACAGCCAGAAGGACATGTCAAGGAGCTGTCCTCTGGATGTACACTGCAGGTAAACTGCTGACCTTTTTTTTGGGGGGGGGGGCTCCTTAAAAGCCAATGGAGTGCTGACTTTTGGATCAGTCTCCTTGGTTTTAGCCAATGGAGTGCTGACTTTTGGATCGTTGACAGAGTGAGATGGCCTAGTAGTGACTGACACTTGTGCTTCAGTCGTTCCTCTTATTGCACTGCAGCAAATTCTTTGTTTATTATGAAAGCCTTGAGGATTTACCACAGCGGGAAAGAACACCCGCTAGGCTAGCAGTTTTGCTGACGTCCAATAGCTCTATTACTCTCTCTCTCCCCCCATTTACTTCCTCTTGTAATGTTTCAATGTTTTTCTATCCCTCCCTCTCTTGTCTTTCACTTTACCTTATTTCATCTTACCTTGTTTTACATCAGAGATTTGTTAGTTTAGTACGTGCATTAAAGCCTTAATTAACCTTAATTAGGAGGTAATTGGCTAATAATACCTCTAGCTGTTTAGAAGGGAGAAGGCGGCAGCAGGTTTAGTTCCAAGAATGTTGCTTAGCGTCTTCAACTACTAGTCCATGCAATCGTAAAGGATGAGACCTGCAACATGAATGGGTTATGAACAGGTTCTAAAAGAGACTATGAACAGGCTATGAATGGTCTCCAGACCAGGAAGCTTACAATCCCCGAAGCTGTCTTCCACGAGCGCCCCCCCAGCCGCAAGGACGCACCAAGGGAAACTAGGAAAATATGAACACTTGACTTGGATCGAAATGGAAAACAAATCATAATGAAGTTAAGCCTGGCTTTCTTTCTGGTGTGTCAAGGGAGGAAAATGGCCTTCCGTCACGAAACAAAAGACGCGCTATGGAAGAAAGCTGTGAACGAGTTACCGTATGAAATAACAAAACAGACTAGCTTTTGTTAGGCTCCACTCTCACACATTTCATTGTGTGCTTTACGCACGGTCAAAAGGCTGACACCAGACGTGACGAACAAAAGGGTGAGACGGTGTTGATGCTTGTCTGTCTGCGCCACATTGCCTCTAGGTGGATATGTGTGTCACCTCGAGTTCTCTTGGGTCGCTGGGTCACGTGACCTTTGGCTCGATCATTTCACACCACAGTGTTGACCACCTGCGAGACTGTCTAAGAATTATTACCAGTTATCATGTTTTTGCTAGTGTTACTACCGTTTGTGTTTAAGAGCATACCGTTAACAGTGGTTTGCAAAAATGTTGAGTTAAGAGCTTGAGTTCATGAATGTGTTCCCAGAATCCTATTGGCAGAGCTGGATTTGAACCTCCAATCAGAGTAAAGTGCACACTTAACAAACGCCTTGACTCTTTCATCAGATCCTGTGATTTGTTCTCCGTGGTATTGACGTACTGTACATCTACAGTTTGTCTTATTCTGGATGGGGTTGAAAAAGGGAAATGTGCTGAAATGTTGTGGTGAGGGTTTGAGGTTTGGCCTCCCATGCAGTTCCCATGAGCCTCTCTGACAATCTGAAAGGGCTGCTGAAACTGGCACACGCCACAGACGTACAGATGCACTGGCATAACACACTTGCCCTCATACACGCACGTATACATAGCACACGCACACACACTTGCACACACACACCCAAGCAGGGTGTACTGTATGTATTGATATGTGTCACAGTATGTGGTCATGTCGAGATGTTGTGTAGCATATTTTGGTGCCTGGATGAAATGCTCCAGCCTTCAACTCCCATGAGCCCACACTTCACCACTCTCACAGAGGCTGCTACTAATGGGGCGTGGCGGCAACGCTCGGGGTGTGAGGCCTCCGAAATGGGTGTGTGGTCGGACCGCCAGGGGAAGGACAGTGGTCCCATCCACCCATGACCCTATAGCCGACGCTAATTGGTCGGTGGCCAGCAGCTGTTGACGCAGGCTGTTCCCGTGGTTTCCATTTTGGAGAGAGGCCTTTAATCAAACTGTCGTCATTATGAGGCGGTGGTGAGAGTTGGGCCCACAGTAAGACTGGCTCTGTTTTGAGGCCTGGGAGGGGGAGTGAGGCCACAGGGAAAGGGATGGGGCCCACAGTAAGACTGGCTCCGTTTGGAGGCCTGGGAGGGGGAGTGAGGCCACAGGGAAAGGGATGGGGCCCACAGTAAGACTGGCTCTGTTTGGAGGCCTGAGAGGGGGAGTAAGGCTACAGGGAAAGGGATGGGGCCCACAGTAAGACTGGCCTCTGTTTGGAGGCCTGAGAGGGGAAGTGAGGCCACAGGGAAAGGGATGGGGCCCACAGTAAGACTGGCTATGTTTGGAGGCCTGAGAGGGGAAGTGAGGCCACAGGGAAAGGGATGGGGCCCACAGTAAGAATGGCTCTGTTTGGAGGCCTGAGAGGGGAAGTGAGGCCACAGGGAAAGGAATGGGGCCCACAATAAGACTGGCTCTGTTTGGAGGCCTGAGAGGGTAAGTGAGGCCACAGGGAAAGGGATGGGGCCCACAATAAGACTGGCTCTGTTTGGAGGCCTGAGAGGGGAAGTGAGGCCACAGGGAAAGGGATGGGGCCCACAGTAAGACTGGCTCTGTTTGGAGGCCACAGGGAAAGGGATGGGTTCGGGAAACTCAGAATAGAAATGCACTAGTACGCTTTGATTGACAACCCTGAAATCTCTCCATGTGAAATACAATTGAGCGTTACGAGGTGTATAACATGGTATTCTGTGTTTTAAGAGTCCAACCATGGGACACCGTTCAAGAGACAAGCAATGATGTAGCGTTAAAACTTGTATTAGGCTATATGTTTCTCTCACATGCCTTATTTGTATACAGTATACTGTACAGCCTTCTTTAAGCAGGAATCCTATTCGCTGGGCTGCTGAGGCATACTCTTTCTGGATGATGGATTATTGAAGAGGGGCTTTGGCACCGGTACTGACTGGGCTTGACTGCTGCAGGACTGCATGTGACCTCATGTAATCTAACACACTGTATACGATATGACCGATAGCAGTTGAGGTTCACTGACAAGAGTTTCTCAAACCCTCCTCTCGTCTCGCAACTGTAGCGGTGTGTACAGCAGCCCATCTGAAGATAATTACAGACATTTCACGGGACCCACCTGTTGTGCTGTCAGCACCGCTAACGCAGCCCTCATGCTACCAGGCCTTTCAGCAGTAACCACAACGCTGGCCTTGCGTTAGCATTCGCCATGAGATGGGCACTAACCAACTCACCTACAACCACAGAGTTGTTAACCCAATGAGTCCCACCTTAACGCTGGCGAGTTTTGGACTTCTAACCCTTTTTAAGATACAGGCTGTGATTAACGGTGGCTGAGCTACACCGGTATTTGTGACCGGTTTTTGGCCCGGGGTCGAGTCTTTTTACAAAAACTTCTGTAATGTTAGAACGGTTTGAGCAACAAACTATTAAAACCTATCGATGAAAAGCTGAGACTCCCACGAACGCACACATGTTGCTCTATGGCGCTCACAAGCTACACAAGATTCGGTAGAAGGTAAGGGGTTCTTCTACATAGAAGATCATAGGGAATCCCAGGACATAGTGTCTGAAATGTTATAATGAGCTCACAAAAAACTCAAAACTCCACACGGTTGTCACTGACTAGTTGGATATTCATTTCCCAGTGAGGGGGGGGGGGGGAATTTGTGAAAATTGATGATTGCAACTGTTTATGTCAAAGTGTTTTGTGTTTTAGTTGTAGCCCTGGTTGTCCTGAAAAGAAAATGGTAAAACACTTCACTGTGAGTTCTAACGAAAAGCCGAGTCAGTCTCGGGACTGATAGGGTTATTAAGGGAGATTGGTCGGTCTGGCTTGCCGGACTTACGCTGATTTAGAAGCAAGTGTAGCCAGAGGAGAATAACTTTTCTCATGGCTCCCAACTTATTGTTTCCCTTTGTAAGGGCCTCCCTTCAGTAGAACTGGAAAATAGCTGCCTCAGCAGGCTGTGGTCATGTGTAGTCTCCTTTTCGCAGAGCTTACACGGTGTCCCCCTTTTTAATACGGCAAATATAGGCTGGCTTGTGATGTCAATTGTTATTGCTGGGTGCGTGCTGTAGGAAATATCTCATTTGCTTTACTTAAGCTCTTGTCATAAAGGCGCTATTTATTGTGGCACCCATGGCCTGTTTGTTAAAGTGTTGCTGGCTCTTCTCGTGCCATACGTTGTTAAAGTTCATGTGTGTTTCTACCGCGCCAGCGTGCCGCCGGTCTCAATGCACAATGGACTCTGTGCCTGTTTTGTTCACGGTGCACACCGGAAAAAGGTTAAGTGCCAACCTTTTTATGAGACAGATTTGTGAATAAGAGCAGCCATGGAAGCCGCCATAGATGATTGTATGTTCATGTGCTCGTTTGTCAATCGCGTAACACACTTCTATAGTTGGGGGTCCAGACGAAAGAGAATAATGACGAGTGCTTTCGATGGTGTCGAACAACTTTAAAAACACATACACCCGCTTTCTGACAGGCAGGTTTGTCATGGGCGATTGACAGCCCTCCCCCCCGCCAAACAGCCAATCAGGTTGTCATCTCTCTTCAAGTTCTAAGGCGATTGGTTGTGATTCAGAGTTCGTCTTCTTTCGAAAAGGAGAGAACTCACCGCGTTGCACGTGCACAATATTAGGATCCGTGGGAGTGACGAAGGTAGCTGAAGCAGATAGGTTGTGGATCAATATGTATCTTTCTATCTTTCTTTGCTTCTTTTCTAACCATGCCTTCTCAAGCATAACCATTCCTGTTTAACCTCCTCAACATTCTGCTGAATGTGCATTTCACTTGATTAAAGCAGTGGTCAGCACGACAGAAGCCTATCTCTGGAGAAAAGGTAGACGAGACAGTAAAGAGACAATGAAGATCCGATTAAACAGCTCTCACCCTTTTCCTGATCTAAGAAAGCAGCTTCAGCAGCCCACTGTGAAGACGAGGAGAACTTTTGGAGTGAGCACGTTTGTTGGACATTTCCTGACTTAAAGGAAAACACCACTCAAAAACAATCTTCTGGTATTTGTTTCATTAGTCCACATGTCAGCAACAAGTTTTCAAGATATGGAACTTTAAAAATACAGAAAGTGTCACAGTGTGATGCGTTTTGAATCATATGAAAGTAACTTGTGGCAAGTTGATGCAAAACGCATCATCATGATGATGTGGCAAGTTACAATTTGCTTTTGATAAGTCCTATATCTTGAAAACTTGATTTTTGACACGCAAAACATTTCGGGACTGTATCAACAGGGGACCAATGAAAAACAATACCTAAAGATCGTTTTTGAGTAGATTATTCCTTTAAGAGAGACTAGTCTAACTCCCCCATCTCAATTCCACAACACACTGTACACCCCCTTCCTTGAGTTCCATCATACGATAGATTTGTGTTTCTCCACTAAATCATTTCCCTCTCTCGTAGATTAAGCCCCCCCTCCCTTACCGTTTCCCACTGGATTCATTTACTTTTACGCAGGCAGCAATTAATTATAGACCTGAGCTGGCCTTGTAAATGAAAGCACGCCAGTTGCTATGTTAATTGCCCTGACAGTTTAAATAGTTGGTGGGGCCATGACACAGTCGACATCAGGTTGATGCTGTGCAACCGTTCAATACAGTGCTGTCAAATCTTTAGAGTTCTGATACTGCTCTGGGATCAGTCCCCTTGGTTCTGTGTTTTGTCGCCTTCATGGGTTCTTACGATATCTCCACACAGGTCAGGTCTTTGTGTTGTTCTCTCTCCGACTTTGTAAGTTCAGGGCCGCCAGAAAACTTACGGCGAGGCGGCATTTGCCACAGCACTTTCCAATCAGGTGTGGCAGCTCCACACCACTTCAAATCTATCGACGCAAAGCATTAAAAAGAGGGGCAAAGTGCCTAATTTTTTTTTTGATTTGCCTCATGATTTGTCAACTCACGTACAATTTCTCTATCTTTCACATCGGTGTGCTGCTGCAGGCTCTTTGCTTGACCAATCAGATTCACAGAAATCGCAGGTTGGGCGGGCCGGGCACAACGCACAAAGCTCAAGGCATGCTCGCCACTTTCCTCCGGTATTTATTTAGCAAGCGTGATAACACATCACTCCCGACAGACACAAGCAAAAACTCTTACATAAAAGTACCTGCGTATACACCTAAACATTAGCGATCTGATATGCTGTATTGCATGGAAACACTACTATTTTTCAGATTTGATCAACTGTAGGCTACTAACAACAGCAGCTGCATAGTCTACTATGTGTTGTGTTTGTTCCTTGTATAATGACAAACTGGGGCGTAGGTTTAACTACTTTTAATGAACATATACTTCAGCTAGAAAACTCCTTGTTTAGCCATGCAAGGCATTCTTCAACCAGTCGATTCAGTGTTAACCAGGTCTTTTGTGAGCCAGCACCATAGCATTTCAGTCATGCAAGGCATCCCTTACCTTGTTCCCCTCATGAATGTGTCGACTTGGGAGTTTTCATCCATACTGACATCTGGGTCGTTTTCAGTAGGTACGAAACGAAAGAAAGCAGCCCAAAACGGGGAGATACTATTTGAACCCCATATAAAAAAGGCTTATTTTCTGAAACATTTTGCTACTGTTTGTCCTAATGAACACAGCCCTGGTGTATTTATAGCCCATTTGTTTGTGAGAAAATGTGAATGGGAAAAAATGTGGTTTGTATTCAAACTTGGGCTGTCTAGGCTACCTAGAACTTTTCAATCCAAAATGATTAACTGGAATGCATCAATAAACACACTAGCTGTTTTTTTTATTTTTATTAGGCCTGTGATGTGTGTGAGTTTTATTGTCCAATCATATTGCTTTCTCCATGTCTGTGCATAGGAACCCTCCCTAGGCCTTCTTTGAAATATAATTCATATAAACAAGTACAAGGCTGCTGCAGTTTGACAGGAGTTTCATCTTCCTCGAGGCCAGGAGTTTTTCCAGGATTTAAAAAAAAAACATGTGACCTGATTAGAAAAACTCACGTCATACCGTATAAGGTCCAGAGTTTTACCTGGTTAGGTTACCAGATCAGGAAAAACTATGGGCCCCAGATTATTTTTTTTCTTTTTACACCTGACCACTCTGGGACCTGTGGTATATATCTCTTTTGGTAGTGTTATGACTGTTGAACTTTTCATTTACGGTCTCTACGAGTTCATAGGTCTGCCTTTCGGGGTCTGTCAGGGGTCTGTTTTCCGAGAACTCTGTCTAGGCCCAAGAAGGCACTTCTTCTCACGATAGGTATTTTCATACGACGACCGTCGGGCTCCTCGACTCCCTCGCAGGGCCTCCTTTCTTCTCTCTCACGCAGTGATGTGTTTGTGCATACCAACAAAAGAAGAGAAATCCTATTCACGGCTCCCTCTGACATTCACCCTTGTTTTTACAACATTCAGGGAGAGTTTGCAGAGTGGAACAGGCTTTGTCTCGAAAACCGGGAAACAATGGCAGCGAGCATAATGTAATCTTGCCTAAGTGTACCGAGCGAGGGTGAGGTTGAGACTGATGTGTTGCCACTTGCCCCCTTTCCCCTCACCTCTGCAATATTTCATGTTAACGACGGCTTCAATAATGCTTGTTGTCAGTTAAGTCGATTCAGTGTTAACCGGGTCTTTTGTGCGCCAGCACCATAGCATTTCAGTCATGCAAGGCATCCCTTACCTTGTTCCCCTCATGAATGTGTTGACTTGGAGTTTTCATCCATACTGACATCTGGGTCGTTTTCAGTAGGTACGAAACGAAAGAAAGCAGCCCAAAACGGGGAGATACTATTTGAACCCCATATAAAAAAGGCTTATTTTCTGAAACATTTTGCTACTGTTTGTCCTAATGAACACAGCCCTGGTGTCTTGGAACCCCTTATATTGGGGGTTGCATTCTCAATGAGTGAAAGAGTGGCTACAAAAACAAGGCATCAACCAGAACATTAGAAAGGTACAGTATCGTTCCCTGGGGTACAAAAATCTAAAAATACACAATGTACATTCAGAGGTACACAATGATCTCACATGGTACCGTTTGGTACCTTTTACGGTACATGTGCGGATAAAGAGTATAATGGTACCCCATTTTTGTACCCCATATTTTGAATATAAAAGGTACAATCGTCACATTCTCACTCTCAAAAAAAGGGGTACAATGTGAAGGTACATTTCTGTTTACCAGGGTACAAATAATTTTTGTGTACCCTCAATACCCTCAATAGCCACCATAAGGTACAATTATGATTTTTTTGCCACCTAAAATAAACGAATGGCTTTGTCACTGGGGTGGTACTGAAAAAGGCACATTTCCATAATTATTATCATCATCATAGTTCCCAACATGCTCTACTACAGGTAGATAAAAAAAATATATACTAATTCAAACTTTTGGAATTACAAATCACTTTGCAGGCCAGCATAATGTGACTTGCAGGTAGGGCTGCAAAATTCTGGTAAGCAGGGAAACCTTCAACCAGGATTTTTTGAAAATCTGGGAATTTTTGGGAAATTACCGGAATTTTGCAATCCTACTTGCAGGCCTGATGTGGCCTGTAAACCATGAGTTTCAGGCCACTGTATTAGGGTACAAATAGACCTCAAAAGGCCTTATGAGATATGTAATGTATTGTCATTGTTTCATTTTAATGATAATATGTGCCTAGGAACTCACTTGTTGAAGGCCACAGGACTGAAAATGAATGAATTCAACAACCATGTCTCTGTCACTAACAAATAGGCAAGGTATCCAGGGAAATTATATTGCAGGCGTGGCTTAGTGGGGGTGTGGTTTTCAGATAATAATTTTGTGCCACCTGTGAGTGGAAGTGTTGTACCAGTTTAAGTGGTCTATGGTAGAGGTACATTTCTGTCACTTATAAGGAACAAATGGCTTTGTCACTGCTGTGGCAATATATAAAGGCAAAAAGCATGCTTGTGTACATGTGGAGAAAGGTACTACCTGAGGTATGAACTGGGGTAGAGGTCGACCGATTAATTAGGGCCGATTTCAAGTTTTCATAATAATTGGTATAATAATTTTTGGACGCCGATTATATTGCAATCCACAAGGAGACTGCGTGGCAGGCTGACCACCTGTTACGTGAGTGCAGGCAGCAAGGAGCCATGGTAAGTTGCTAGCTAGAATTAAACTTAACTTATAAAAAACCAATCAATCTTAACATAATCACTAGTTTACTCCACATGGTTGATGATATTACTAGTTTATCTAGCTTGTCCTGCGTTGCATATAATCAATGCGGTGCCTGAAATTGTGTCACTTCTCTTGCGTTCAGTGTAAGCAGAGTCAGGGTATATGCAGCAGCGTTTGGGCCGCCTGGCTCGTTGCGAACTGTGTAAAAGACCATTTCTTCCTCAACAAAGACCGATATTAATTTGCCAGAATTTTACATAATTATGACATAACATTGAAGGTAGTGCAATGTAACAGCAATATTTAGACTTAGGGTTGCCACCCTGTTCGATAAAATATGGAACGGTTCCGCATTTCACAGAAAGAATAAACGTTTTGTTTTCGAAATGATAGTTTCCGGATTTGACCATATTTAATGAACTAAGTCTTGTTTCTTATATTTATATATTATAATTAAGTCTATGATTTGATATTTGATAGCGCAGTCTGACTGAGCGGTGGTAGGCAGAGCAGGCTCGTAAGCATTTTTCAAACCGCACTTTCCTCCGTTTGCGAGCAGCTTCGCCAATGCTTGAAGCACATCGCTGTTTTTATGATTCCTTAGCTATCAACTCCCGAGATTAGGCTGAGTGCCTATAGAACATCCAATAGTCAAAGGTCTATGAAAATACAAATGGATATGAGGAAGAAATGTCTTAATAACTACTACTATAAACGCGCTTAACTGGGATTTTGAAGACTCATGTTAAAAGGAACACCAGCTTTCATATGTTCTCATGTTTCTGAGCAAGGAACTTACAAATTAGCTTTTTTACATGCCAATATTGCACTTTACTTTCTTCTCCAACACTGTGTTTTTGGATTATTTAAACCAAATTGAACATGTTCATTTACAGTTGAAGTCAGAGTTTACTACACACTCACGCAAATACATTTAAACTCAGTTTTTCACAATTCCTGACATTTAATCAGAGTAAAAAGTCCCTGTCTTAGGTCAGTTAGTCATCCACTTTATTTAAGAATGTGAAATGTCAGATGATAGTAGAGAGAATGATTTATATCAGCTTTTATCTTTTATCACCATTCCAGTGGGTCAGAATTTACATAACTCAATTAGTATTTGGTAGCAATTGCCTTTAAATTGTTTAAACTTGGGTCAAACACTTTCGGTAGCTATCCACAAGCTTCCCACAATAGTTTGATGAATTTGGCCCATTCCTCCTGACAAGGCTGGAGTGTAACTGAGTCAGGTTTATAGCCTCCTTGCTCGCACATGCTTTTTCAGTTCTGCCCCACCCAATTTTCTATAGGATTGAGGTCAGGGCTTTGTGATGGCCACTCCAATCCTTGACTTTGTTGTCCTTAAGCCATTTAGCCACAACTTTGGAAGTATGCTTGGGGTCATTGTCCATTTGGAAGACCCATTTGCGACCAAGCTTTAACTTCCTGACTGATGTCTTGAGATGTTGCTTAATATATCCACATAATTGTCCTTCCTCATGATGCCATCTATTTTGTGAGGTTGCACCAGTCCCTCCTGCAGCAAAGCACCGCCACAACATGATGCTGCCACCCTGTGCTTCACGGTTGGGATGGTGTTCTTTGGCTTGCAAGCCTCCCCTTTTTCCTCCAAACAATGCTGGTCATTATGGCCAAACAGTTCTATTTTGTTTCATCAGCACCACAGGACATTTCTCCAAAAAGTACGATCTTTTATCCCATGTGCAAGTTGCAAACGCTAGTCTGGCTTTTTTATGGTGGTTTTGGAGCAGTGGCTTTCTTGCTTGTAGTAGCCTCTCAGGTTATGTTGACATAGGGCTTGTTTTACTTGGATATAGATACTTTTGTACCTGTTTTCTCCAGCATCTTCACAAGGTCTTTGCTGTTGTTCTTGGCGAGATTTGCACTTTTTCGCACCAAAGTACGTGTACGGACACGGTGCGAGAGAGACAAACAGTCACTAAATCGGCAGAACCACGAAGATGAGGCGACACAGCCAGACTACTAGAGATGGTGTTTAATAAAAAAATAGAAAATCTTCCAAATACAAAAAAAATCCACCAAGGTGGTAAAAACAGCAAGGAGAAAAACAAACCTCAAAAGTAACTATCAAACTACAAAAGAACAAAACCAGAGAACCTCTGGAAAATCCAACAAGAGAAAAATATATGTTCACAACAAGGCTTGGGCTGGGGCTGGGTGCTAACATACAAACACTGAGCAAGGAACTGAGGAACACACAGGGATTAAATACTAACAAGGGAACGACATACAGGTGCAAACAATAATTAGAGCAAGGGAAAAACAAAAGGTACAAAAAAGGTGCAATGGGGACATCTAGTGACAAAAAACCAGAACAGTCCTGGCCAAAACCTGACAGTACGTTCATCTCTAGGTGACAGAACGCGTCTCCTTCCTGAGCGGTATGACGGCTGCGTGGTCCCATGGTGTTCATACATGCGCACTATTGTTTGTACAGATGAACGTGGTACCTTCAGGCGTTTGGAAATTGCTCCCAAGGATGAACCAGACTTGTGGAGGTCTACAATTTTTTTTTCTGAGGTCTTCGCTGATTTCTTTTGATTTTCCCATGATCTCAAGCAAAGAGGCACTGAGTTTGAAGGTAGGCCTTGAAATACATCCACAGGCACACCTCCAATTGACTCAAATCATTTTCTGGAATTTTCCAAGCTGTTTAAAGGCACAGTCAACTTAGTGTATGTAAACTTCTGACCCACTGGAATTGTGATACAGTGAATTATAAGTGAAATAAACTGTCTGTGAACAATTGTTAGAAAAATTACCGAAACTATAGTTTGTTAACAATACATTTGTGGAGTGGTTGAAAAACAAGTTTTAATGACTCCAACCTAAATGTATGTAAACTTCCGACTTCAACTGTATTTGTTTGTATTTGAGACTAAATTGATTTTATTTATGTATTATTTTAAGTTAAAATAAAAGTCTCCATTGTTCATTCAGTATTGTTGTAATTGTCATTATTACAAATTCTTATCAGTATCTGCTTTTTTTGGTCCTCCAATAATCGGTATCAATATCGGCGTTGAAAAATCATAGTCGGTCAACCTCTAAGCTGGGGTACAATTATGTACCTGTAAATAAAAGTACAAAGGAGGACCTTACAGGCTACTGCCCCTGTGACAAGTGGCTGTACCCCTTTAGGAACAAATCTTATCCTTTCTTTCTGAGAGTGTAGCACCGTCAGTGAGTGCTCAGTGGATCCACTGACCTAAGCTCGTCATTTCCGGACCAATTGACCTCTATTGTAGTTTAATTGACCGCTGCTGTAAAACAGTATCTGAGTAGTGCTGTGCTTAGTACTGCATTGACAAAGCAACACCGAAGCTCAGGGGCTGCAGGTGTTATCGATATGCTCTCTGTCTCACAGTGTCTCTTTGTCTACTATTGAATGTCTGTGTTTTTTTCCTGAGCAGAATTGACAACTGGGATGAGACAACACATGGATGTTTTGGTGTGCCGGCAATGTACTGTATTCATGTGTTTGTCCAACTGCATGCCTTGCACCATGTGTGTATTTCTCCACATATTTACCCTGGTTGTACCACTGTACCGTCTTTCGTTGGTCAATGTCTCTCTCTTGACTCACGAAAGGTATTATCTCACAAACGACCTGACATTTTGCCAAACAGGTTCATAGCTACCCTATAATTGAACCATTTCCAGATCCTCACTCAAACAGGTATGTTCTATAGCTGCCTGAATATTCGCCTAGCATGGACAGTAATATTTGACAGCTGATAGAACACTTGCCAAACAGGTAGCAACCTTTCCCCAGTTCTTAGGAAGGGCTTGGGACGTGTATGTGTGGAGGGGAGAGACTGGTTTGTCGGTTTGTCTGTGTGTATGTGCATGTGATGAGTGTGTGTGTGTGGTGTGTGTGTGTGTGTGTGTGTGTGTGTGGTGTGTGTGTGTGTGTGTGGGGTGTGTGTGTGTTGTGTGTGGTGTGTGTGTGTGTGTGTTGTGTGTGTGTGTGTGTGTGTGTGTGTGTGTGTGTGCATTATGTGCACAGGAGAGTGTGTGTATGTTTGTGTGGATCCTTACTTTTGCCCAATGCTCCCACCAGCTGTGCCGGAGTTGGACTGGATGGGGCCCAGTAACTCAATGATCTGGTGGATGTTCTCTGAGGAGAAGGCCTGTCTTTTGTTATTCTGGTACCTCTGTGTCAGACCTCTGTGTTTTCCTGAGCAAATGTATAGACCTCAATTAATTAGGTTATCATAACAGGGTCGTGAGCCTCTCACCCTCGCCTCGGACAGAGCACGGACAGAGCACTGACCTGCACAGTGAGATTTATTTAAACACACATGTACATGAACGCACATGGGTCGGCAGCGTAGCCTAGTGGTTAGAGCGTTGGACTAGTAACCGAAAGGTTGCAAGTTTGAATCCCCGAGCTGACAAGGTACAAATCTGTCGTTCTGCCCCTGAACAAGGCAGTTAACCCACTGTTCCTAGGCCGTCATTGAAAATAAGAATTTGTTCTTAACTGACTTGCCTCGTTAAATAAAGGTCAAATAAAAATAAAACATGAAAACACGTGCCTGCAAGCACACATGCAAATGTCTTTGAGGCTGAACACGTCTTTTGAGCATGTCGCATGCCATATACTGTGAAATTAAGGTACTTATGTTAAGAAGTGTGTGCGTGTGAAGTGTGTGTGCGGGCTAGTGCACATACGTACGTGTGTGTGTGTGTGTGTGTGTGTGTGCTCTAATGTGCACACGCATGTGTGTTAAGTGTGTTCCGTGGCTTGTTCTTGTCTTCCTGGGTAGCCAGCTGTCTTTCTGATTACCCAGCATCCTCCAGGTGTTGAGGCCACCAGCTGCAGATGGGAGAGTGGCGAGGGTGTGTGGACCGGTGGAGAAAAAGAGAAGGAGAGAATGGAGAGCTAGAATAACTGGTTCTGCAGATATCTGGAACGTGTTCAGACGAGCTAACGAGAGAATGTGAACGGATCTTGAGAGATCCCGACCTAGTGTAAGGTTTTTTTTAAAGGTGGGTTTGACTCTGTGGTATTATGGAATAACTTATGGGGTGGCAGTGGCTGTTCTGCAACTGACTGTGAAACAGTCAGAAACAGGCTCTGGGGTGAAGTTTCGCTTAGGTACAGATCTAGGATCAGCTTCCTAGATCTGGGTTGTTTGGTTGACCCAGCTGCTGGGTTGCAGGCGTTGGGTCACTTAGTTGGATTGTTTTCTTTATTGGTGCTACGTGTAGGTTATTGAGACATGACCCAGCAGGTCAGATCAGAAGACTGGAGGCGTAGTTTAGTAGGGGCGTGGCTTTCAGATGGTTATTTTTAGCCACCCGTGAGAGTAAATGTCCTACCTGTTCATCTGTTCTGTTGTACTGTCATCAAATGTTAAGGTTGAACATTGACGTTTTTGTTGCTTCAATGAGACTTACAGAAGTGTATGAGTTTTCTGAAAGCCTATGTAAATCCCATTGTTGGGATACAATAAGGTGAAATACTTAAGTGATAATGCCCTCGAAGCCAGTGTTTGGAGGATATATTGGCACCGGTATTGTTAGGCCCGAGACTATTTTGAGAGCTGGCTTCAAGGGCATGATCACGGTTATTGTTATTTTTATTTCCCCCCCCCCCCCCCTTTTCATATCAAATTTGTGATCCAGTGTCTCATCGCTGCAACTCCCAAACGGGCTTGGGAGAGGCTAAGGTCGAGTCATGCGTCCTCCGAAACATGACCCGTCAAACCCGCCCGCTTAACCCAGAAGCCAGCCGCACCAATGTGTCGGAGGAAACACCTTTCAACTGACGACCAGGGTCAGCCTGCAGGCCCGCGGCCCGCCACAAGGAGTTGCTAGAGCACGATGAGCCAAGTAAAAAAACGATGCCAGCTGATTCATGATTTCAACTGGTTGAAAAACACTGCCTGCCTGTCTGTCTCGTCCTGACTCCCGACACGTTCATTACTATGGGACAACTGGAGATTGAATTTGAATATTGAAACAATGTTGCAAATGTCGGAGAGACAGACAGCAAGGTTTATGCAAATCTCCGCTGTTGAAAACTGAATGTTAGTGTAAAAGAAATGTGAGATAATGTCTAGATGCTTTTTATAGTAGAGAACAAGTTTATAAATTGCTTATCTGATGAGACATTGGATTACGCAGTCAGATGGAACAGAGTAAATAAACATTTCAACATCATAGATTTAACCGTGGAATAGACACCGGCTGGAATGCGGTTTTAACCAATCAGCAATCAACCCACCCATTGTATAACTTGTTGTAATATGTAATAAATAATCTTAATATTATAGAAGATTGTGTGAAATGCATTTTTTATAATCTTTGGGGGGAATTGAGGTATGCATGACATGTACTCTCAATAAGATCTAGCTGAAAGCCACACCTGTAATAAACCACGCCTCCTGGAAATACTTTAAGGATTATATTCAAAAAGACCATTGATAGTAAAAGAAATCTAATGATTGTTAAATTATCCCATGTTTGGGTAATCCTTAACAACCCAACTGGCTGCATCAAAATTAACCCTGTGTGTGTTCTGTCCAATATAAACCCAGTGCTGGGTTACCAAATAACCCAAATTGTTAGTTTTATAGAGTAGCGGCAACTTTACTCTATTCCATGGAACAGGGATATGAGTGGATGATTCTAGCTCAGTAGTGGTGTTTTCTGCTGAGTCATTGTTTAGTAGGATAAGGGTTCTGGTTGTTTTTGTTGGAAATGCTCTTAATTGTACCCTCAAAGAAAATAATATGGTTCTACTAGAGAATCATTTTCTTGATTAAGCCATGAATAAAAGATCTTATGTGCCCCTGTATTAGCTTTTTTTCTTCATTGTTCTCAATTAGCTTCAAATTGTAGAATCAAAGGCATGTTTGTTTCGACCGTTTTGACTCTCTCTCTCTCTCTCTCTCTCTCTCTCTCTCTCTCTCTCTCTCTGTGTTATGTTCACATGCCATTTTCGTTCAATTTTGTCCTGACTTCATCCTACCAAATTATTGGGTTCACATCTTTAGTATGTACAGTGCATTCGGGAAAGTATTCAGATCCCTTGACTTTTTCCACATTTTGTTACGTGAACAACCTTATTCTCAAATGGATTAAATAAATGTTTTCCCTCATCAATCTACACACAATACCCCATAATGACAAAGAGAAAACAGGTTTTTAGAAATGTTTGCAAAAAAAACAGGTTTTTAGAAATGTTTGCAAAAAAAAAAAGTATTCAAATCTTTCGCTATGAGACTCTAAATTGAGCTCAGGTGCATCCTGTTTCCATTGATCATCCTTTGTAGTAGAAACATCTCGATTCAATTGATTGGACATGATTTGGAAAGGCACACACCTGTTTATATAAGGTCCCACAGTTGACAGTGCATGTCAGAGCAAAAACCAAGGACAATGCCCCCATTCACAGGGCACAATGTAAACCATATGCCATGGCCGTTTCAGTCACCAGATCTCAACACTTATGGGAGATTCTGGAGCTGTGCCTGAGACGGCGTTTCCTACCAGCAAATGATTACATTTCTCGTGGAAGAATGGTGTCGCATAATTCCAATAGAGTTCCAGACACTTGTAGAATCTATGCCAAGGCGCATTGAAGCTGTTCTGGCCCAATGCCCTATTAAGACACTTTATGTTTATGTTTCCTTGATTTTGTCAGTTACTGTACCTGTAGTTTGGTCTCAACAGACACTGCTCTAAGGTGAGAACATACAACATATCAGGTTAAAGGCCCAGTTCAGTCAAAAAAATGTATTTGACTAATTTCCACAATATGAGTTGGAATAATACTGTGAAAATGATCAATTGTGAGAATTATGATATAATGCCCTTTTAGTGTAAGAGCTGTTTGAAAAGACCAGCATGTTTTGTTGGGATGGAGTTTTGACTTCACCAAGCGGTAAATTATTTAATAGACCAATAAGAAAGAGAGTTCCAAACCTCTCGGCCAATAACAGCAAATTTTCAGTTTTCCCCTCCCCACTCAGACCACTCCCAGACAGTCCTAGGACAATTCTTGCTTAAGAAATTGCTCTTTGCTAAGAAACTATTTGTTTCTTTTTCACAATTTTAATTCAAAACAATCACAGTAAGGTACTTAATTGTTACCCAGAAATGAGTTGTTATCGAGATTAAAAACATTTTGCAACGGAAAGCAAAAAGTCCTGTTTTCTCCTATTAGGTGTCTAATGAGCTGGTCTGTCCATTTTCTTACCTGTTACCGTCGTCTCACCCTTACTGGGCCTTGAAGTTTTCAGGCAGCAGCTTTATTGTATTTATTTGTTGCCGTCGTGCCACAAACCCAGGTAGTTAGGGATGCTTGTGGATCTATTAAGATTGACCGTAGTAACTCACGGTAACTGACAGTCACAGGCAGGAGAATAGGCTCTTTAGAAGCTAAGTAGCTAGTGAGCGATCTTTCTGTGTCCCAAATGGCACCCTATTCCCTATGTAGAGCACTACTTTTGACCAGGGCCCATAGGTTTCCTGTCAAAACTAGCTCACCGCATAGGGGATACGGTGCCACCGCCTTCTTCTCCCTCCCAAGTTTACGAGGACAAAATGTCCTGCCTCAGCAGCGTCAACAATAATCAGGTAACGACAAGGCTTCCAACTTCAAAGCTGCGTTCAATAATCGTGGTTGTGTTTCCGGGTTTGTGTGCCTGCATACAATGTGTGTTATTGTTCATGTGGTGCCGTGTGTTGCACCATTACGTTACACTGCCTCTCCCACATATAGGCTCTCTGTTGGATAGACAGCAGGTATAAAACGCACATTGCATGCCTATATGCAAGGGAGGGGGGACGGAAATGCACAGCACTATGCTAGAGATGGAGACGTAAGATAACCAACTAGAATATGCGTCATTTATTAAAGATGCCCTGACCTTTTTGTTTTTAGGGGCACACACTGAGCGAATCGTGATCATTCACACAGAACCTAATGAGATATTTCTCATTACAATCAAAACAACAGCAGCTTAAGTGGCAATTACGCGTGGACTAGAGGTCAGCGCTGTAGCCTACAGCACATCTACCAGTGTCAGCGTGGGTTCGAATGTGACCCGCTGCCTTCATAACACACTCTTCTCCCATCTCTTCTCTGTCCAATAAAAACATTTGTGGGAATTCACACTCCATGAAAACTGAATACATAACATTGGCATTTATGTGTGCAAGATATGACCTTGTAATCATTACGCTGTCCATATGTGTTTACATTTCCCTCCCCCTTAATCGCAATGTAATGATGACCTCTTGTTTTTGCTGTTTTTTCAGGTGACGTTCATGAATCCAAAAACTGACCCATAAGTGAGCTGAGGGTGTTGAAGTCTCTCTACTGCGGTAAGTGTTAAGGCTATTCTAACTTCTACTGTGGAAGACATCATTTTTAAGAGAGAGTTCACTTTTTTGAAGTTAAGCTTATTCTGGACGTTGCTAAATAATCTGCTAATTCATTTTTGAAACGGTTTGGAGGAAATCGACAAGGCCAAAGGGAAGTAGAAAATAAGTAGAATTTTTTATTATTATTCCCCAAAAAAATTTGACCCTAAATATTTGTATTGTGTTTAATGACAGCGTATTTGCTTAGAATCTCACTTGGCGAAGGCCACAAGACAAACCAAGTCTCTGTCACCTAACAAATACAGTCATGGTTGGTAACTCAAATAAAGCTTTACACTAAGCAGTGTGTTAATCTAACACAGACAAGTGTGGACCCATATGGACCTGTGTTTAAATTTCACTCTGTCAGTGTTTAACACTGGAGAATTGCTGTGTCCACATGGATTCTCTTTGGAGTCATTTGTTGTCGTAATCACCTCTGCGTGGTGAAGGAACTTTCTAGATCCTGACGCAACTTAATTCATTAATAGAGTGTTTTTGTTCTATGAAAATGTCTTGCAACTGGCGAGGTGATATCTTGACATCTGATAGCGGATTTATGTTCTCCGAGGCGTACTTTCAAGGCATGGGATGTTTTTCCACTATAATTCTGATTGCAAGAAACACAGTAACATATACATAACTCCTCTAGTAATGCAAGTTAGACATTTATTTCATTGTTCCTAGAAGTCTGAGGGCATACAACGCTAGTACATTTCGTTATGGTGCTACATGAGGTTCGTGATCTACCATGGGGAAACATCCTTTTATGAATGTTAGGTTTGGGCGATATACAGTTTATTCCATATACCGTGGTATATCGAAATACCGACGATATGAATTTCAATACCCTCGCTGGGGGGTGCGTGCTACGCTTCTGCTTGTAACTATAGGTTTAGTGTAACTATAATAAATCTAAGATGTGTCAAATAAATGATATCTAGCTCAGGGCTCCAGCTATGCATTTGGTTTGCTAGCTAAGTAGCTAGATGGCAAGATCAAGCTTCTTGGTTACTGCAAAGACATTCCATCCCCTCCTGGATCAATTTTAATTTATGTATAACCATGGTCACACTCCAACACTCAGAGGCAGTAGGGATGAGCAGGGATGTTGACCAGTGTCTTGATAAGTGTGTGTATTGGATTTTCCTGTCCTGCTAAGCATTCAAAATCTAACGAGTACTTTTGGGTGTCAGGGAAAATGTATGGAGTAAAAATTCTCTTTTTGTTTGTTTGTTGTAAACTAGTGAAGTAAAAGTAATAAAAAATATAAATAGTAAAGTACAGATACCCCAAAAAATGACTTAAAGTATTTTTATTTAAGCGCTTTACACCACTGGTAAATAAAGGTGAATTCTGGGAGGCAGAATTTAAAGAGGAGTCTAATTATAGTATATGCCAGTGCTTATTGACAATAGATGTGATGCTAGTATATTTATCATTGAAAGTAAGTACAGTCCATTCATAAAGTATTCAGACCCCTCAACTTTTTCCACATTTTGTTACGTTTCAGCCTTATTCTAAAATTTATTTAAAAAATGTTTCTCATCAATCTACAAACAGTACCTCATAATGACAAAGTGAAAACAGGGTTTTATACAAATGTATTCAAAATAAAAACAAATACCTTATTTACATAAGTATTCAGACCCTTTGCTATGAGACTCGAAATTGAGCTCAGGTGCATCCTGTTTCCATTGATCATCCTTGAGATGTTTCTACAACTTGATTGGAGTCCACCTGTGGTAAATTCAATTGATTGGACATGATTTGGAAAGGCACACACCTGTCTATATAAGGTCCCACAGTTGACAGTGCATGTCAGAGCAAAAACCAAGCCATGTGGTCGAAGGAATTGTCCGTAGAGCTCCGAGACAGGATCTGGAGAAGGGTACCAAAACATTTCTGCAATATTGAAGGTCCCCAAGAACACAGTGGCCTCCATCATTCTTAAATGGAAAAAGTTTGGAACCACCATGACTCTTCCTAGAGTTGGCCGCCCGGCCAAACTGAACAATCGGGGGAGAAGGGCCTTGGTCAGGGAGGTGACCAATAACCCGATGGTCACTCTGACAGAGCTCCAGAGTTCCTCTGTGGAGATGGGAGAATCTTCCAGAAGGACAACCATCTCTGCAGCACTGCAACAATCAGGCCTTTATGGTAAAGTGGCCAGACGGAAGCCACTCCTCAGTAAAAGGCACATGACAGCCCGCTTGGAGTTTTCTAAAAGGCACCTAAAGACTCTCAGCCATGAGAAACAAGATTCTCTGGTCTGATGAAACCAAGATTGAACTATTTGGCCTGAATGCCAATCGTCACGTCTGGAGGAAACCTGCCACCATCCCTACGGTGAAGCACGGTGGTGGCAGATTCATGCTGTGGGGATGTTTTTCAGCGACAGGGACTGGGAGACTAGTCAGGATCGAAGGAAAGATGAACGGAGCAAAGTACAGAGAGATCCTTGATGAAAACCTGCTCCAGAGCACTCAGGACCTCAGACTGGGGCAAAGGTTCACCTTCCAACAGGACAACGACCCTAAGCGCACAGCCAAGATAATGCAGGAGTGGCTTCGGGACAAGTGTCTGAATGTTTTTGAGTGGCCCAGCCAGAGCCCGGACTTGAATCCAATTGAACATCTCTGGAGAGACCTGAAAATAGCTGTGCAGCAACGCTCCCCATATATTTAAAAAAGAAATCTGTTTTAGAATAAGGCTGTAACGTAACAAAATTTGAAAGAAGTCAAGGGGTCCTTCTGTTTTGGTTGGTATTTATTAAGTAAATAATAAAGGAGAGAATTTGATTATTTATCATATTCTTCCTCTGTGATTGGCTAGTCACTCTTGATGTTTCATTGCTATACACAAATATTCCTCATGATGGAGGTATAGAGGCTTTCATATTCTTCCTCTCCAACCGGGAAAGCGTTGTACCTGTACATTATATAATTGAGCTTGCACAACTAGTGCTTACTAAAAACTATTTTAGTAATATTACCACCTACAGACCTTTGGAACAGCGATGGGAACCCCATTAGCTCTAACTACACACATTTCTTAATGGGGAAATTCTAATTGGATTGAATTTATGAAAATAATCCTTACAAAGATTATGTGAAATATTCAACCCGCTATATAGACAATTGATTTATGATCTGGAGGGGTTCTGAAATGTAAAAAATAAACGTTTTATGCTTTATGCGACATCTTTTTGAGTGCTGGCCCATCACGCCTTTTTGCTTATCTGAACAAACTGTACCTGACTGTTTGCGTGTCAGTTAGTTTGCCTTCATCGTTTACATACAGGGTTCCTTTGATAGCTTCCCTCATACGGTTGTAGACCACTACTCTGGTCAGTGTGTTTCTCTGTATTCACTCAATAGGAGCATTCAGTATGATGTAAAAAGGTCTCTTTTAAAGACACACAGGCAGGCAACACTCCAGGAACCTTTCAGCGCTCTGTTACAGTATGCCCTTTAATGGACTTTATCTCTGTTCGCAATAAAGAATCGAATGTCGCTGCAGTTAACACTAGCCCAAATTAAGACCGGCAATACTGAAGTCATAGATTTAAATGGTTTTGCCAGGGCGATAGGAGAAACATATGAAATGTAAAGATGGGAGAAGTTAAAGGAAGGTGGCAAATGGTTATACAGACCTATCCTAGATCTCACTGTCTCCACATTTGATGTTGTTTGAAGTACAGAGCTGAGGCATGACGGAAACAAGACCACTTCAGTTTTAAATGCATCAATCGTCTCCAAATCCTAATTTTATCAGGTTTAGCGGGAAACTTGAAATTAAATTATCGTATCTTTTTAAGATGCCAATTGCCTTTCCAATTGAATTACACGGCGGGAAGAGGACAAAAATGAAGGCTCATAACACAATTACAGAGTATGAATCCTGTCATGACAGACATCAATTCACGGTTTCTTCCTGACCGACCAGCTCGATTCAGTCTTATGTAGCAAAATTTGAAAGTGTGTTTTTTACAGTGGCTAAAAGTAGAGACTCCGAGCTGGAAAATAGAATATCATACACTGCAGTTGAGGAACAACGAGAAAGTAATTCTGCTTTGAAAGTTGATAAACTTGTAACTCCACTTTTGAGAAAATGGCCTGTGAATATTTTGGTACACCTACTGGAGAGCTCTTCTTTGTCTACACCCATTCAGCATCGTTCACACCTTTTTAAGCCATAGCCCCACCCACCTCTTTAAGGATTCACAGTGTAGGAAACAACCAAAGTTTTCAAGACTAAAAGTGGTGAAAGTAGTAGAAAAAAGTAGTTGTAAAAATAAACTTTATCTAGTCCATGGCCTATATCCTGATCTGACTTTGGTGCAGGTCATGTTGTGCTTCACATTACCCACTCTGGTAAGTAAACACACACTATATCAAATAAAATTACAGAAGGTGTAAACAGTAAAGTGAAATGGTTACTTGCATAGTGAAGTCTTTTGTTTAGACCTGTAGCTAGCTAGCTAGCTAAACAATGAACCATAATCCCCAACTCTAATGCTGCGTTCAAAACAATTGGGAATTTGGGAATTAAACACACTCTGACTGGGAAAAATGTATTTGAATGGTCATCCAACTTGGAATTCCACTAGGCTTGTCGTCCACTAGAGCTCCTACACAGATCATACACGTAACGTTGGCTAGCGAGCCAGCCGGCTAACATTAGCTAGCTACCTAACAGTACGCTTTAACTTGAAATGAAAATTACTTTCTGACAAAATTAGAAACGTATAATATCTGAAAATCTAGCTAGACTCTTACCCGTATACATGGTTGAATGCTTCTCCCTCTGTCACGGATACCATGGTTGCCCTTAGCTTGAAGATGTAATCCGGAGACAGGTGTTTTATACAACAGCCTTCTTTCTGTGTTCTCTTTTTGGACTCTACGCATTTGGCAATCATCTCTCTGCTTCCACCGGGCATTCCACTGATTTCAAAACTTGGTCAACTTCTTGCGTGACGACACCATTTCTACCCCACCATTGTCATCAGAAGACTCTATAATGTCTGGTTCAATGAAAAATGTTTTTAACTAAATCAGGGATTTCCTCATTGTCTGATTCCTTTTCAGAGTCAGAGAGAGTCAGCATGGCACGATCATTCTCCAGAAAGTAGTCCATCACAACATGTCCATCGCAACATTTTCCCACTGAGCTTTGTCGGTAGGGCTATTAACTTCAGGGCAGCAATGTCGAGAGCAGTAGCAAAACTTGTTAGGTTCTTCATGATATTTAAAAAAAACAGCCATAGACAGGATTATCCACACATACACATGCAGCTCATGTTATAGACAGAAGCATGCTACATGGCAGACCAATCCAAACTCATCTCTTGGCATGTCCAGCCCATCCATTATCTCTGCCAGAGATAAACCAACCAGAGATAAACCAAAACAAAATTCCGCATTTACAGATGGCATACAAATTTGGGTTATGTAATCATTGAATCATGGAATGGCGCCCCCCAAAGGTAATAACTTGCCATTGCGTTGTCCCACATAAGCTTTTAAATCACAATGAATAGGATAACATGGACATCCTACTATGAGAAGGTTGGTACATGTACGGCCTCCGTTCTTGCAAAGTCAGATCATGCTCCTGTGTCCCTACTCCATGGGTCTTGGCAATGCACTGGTTAAAGCTGTGAAATGCCCTTTAGTCCATCCTTATTAGATATAACCCTTTTCCACTAATGGCGTTATTTGTGTTATTTGTGCATTCATGGCAAATCAAAGTTCATTGAATCTTGACAGCATTCATCTGTTTTTTAGGAAGGACACAAGGAACTCCTTACAACTGTTTGTTTGGCAATTTGTCTGTCTTGAAAGAACTGTATCCCTCCTGGGCTGCATCCCAAATTGGACCCTATTCCCTACATACTGGACTACTTTTGACCAGAGCCCAATGGGCCAGGTCAAATGTAGTGTGCCATATAGGTGATATAGTGCCATTTAGGATGTGGCTATAGTGTTCTTTCAAGACAGACAAATGGGCAAACAGTTGTAACTATTGCTATCCCCATTGCTATTCCCCATTCCCTATATAGTGCACTACTTTTGACCTCACCTGAGCCCTATGGGACATAGTCAAAAGTAGTGCATTCTACAGGGAATAGGGTACCACTTGGGACACATCCTATATCCCTCCTGGCTTCTCAGTTGTTAAAGCGTAGCGCTGTCTATAATGACAGTCATTTCATCAGAGTCAGAGAGAACTGACCTGGCAAGTCAGCACCCTTTTGGATGGATTTGTGGTAAGCTAATGAGCTAACAAGTTAATGAGGCCTCTAAGGTTGCTGCTTTGGCTCGCTCCAGGGTGAAGTTTCCCCTGGGTACAGATCTAGGATTAGCTTCCACTCCTCCAATCTTAGCCATTAGTGGGGGAAACTCAGAAATGTCCCAAGATCAGCGTCTAAAGGCGTCTTCGCCCTACTCCCCGGTGTGTCACCCTTAAAACCAAACGATATACTGTGTTCTACTGAGTGTTCTACTGAGTGTTCTACTGAGTGTTCTACTGAGTGCCCTCCACATCCTTCTACTTTGTCTTTCCATTTTGTCGAAGGGAAGGGAACACTGCTATCCAACCGAGGTGCGTCAATTGAGTTGCCAACTGAATGAAGAGAAATTTCAGCAACTCTTGGTGGACAGTAGAAGTTGATGAAAGTGCTTCTTTATTGTTCAAAGTAAAGCCAGCGTGTTTCGGTCATTAGCCTTCATCGGGATTTTTTATTGGTATTTGGTCAAATGCAAACTTGGTAACAAGACTCGACGAGTCTTCCTCAATGCTGGTCAGGGTGGAAGTTCAGTTCAGTTATCATTTTGCATCGGTTTGACTTGGAGGTTATGTTATAGGCTCTTTTTAAATAGAGGCCACACAAATAAAAACATATTTCAATTGAAATGCCTTGCAAGTCTGTGGTGATGAGGGACCCATTTAGCTGGCAGTGTGAATGAGTATCAGATGTCTGCGCTAGCTCAAGAGGGAGTGTGTGTGTGCGAGTCCGTGCTACTATCCCGCCTGAGGTCCATATGGTTCTGTTTTGAATGCGCACATTGGTTGCAGATGGAGAGGCTATAGGTTGGGCCCGGGATGTGGTTCCTAACTTAGGCTGGATCAGCAAGCGGCTCAGAGCCAGTGAGAGAATCCACCAGCCTCATCCCACAGCCTCTTCACAAAACCACCAGCTCTATCCCTCTTTCACTTATATTACCATTGAAATTAGGCCTGTTCTAAATATTATCTCCTTCTATTTTATCCCTCCGTTTATGAAGGACTGGAGAGAAGAAAGGAGCCACGCGGCTTAGTCACTTTTTCCCCCTCTCGGCCTCCAAACCACAAGCGACGGCAGCTTCCCCTAGATTAGTACTTTTGTCTGTTCAAAAACCACTGTGGCTTTAGGGCGATCCTCCTTCCATGAGGTCATGCAGTGAGAGATGGGGTGATAGAGGGAGAGATATATAACAAAAAAGAGGTGGAGGGGGAGGGTGAGAGTATGACTGGAGCGGAGAGTTGGAGAACGGAGTAAGGACGTACTGCTTACTGTACCAGTGTTCGTGGCACAAAGTATGTTGTTGTGCTCACTGCCATGCCAATTGATAGGAGCAAATTGTCATCATCGTCTTTATCGTCATCACCATTGTCATCACCATTGTCATCATCATTGTCATCACCATTGTCATCATCATCGTCTTAATCGTCATCACCATTGTCATCACCATTGTCATCTCCATTGTCATCACCATCGTCTTAATCGTCATCATCATTGTCATCATCATTGTCTTCACCATTGTCATCATCATCGTCTTAATCGTCATCACCATTGTCATCATCATTGTCATCACCATCGTATTAATTGTCATCAACATTGTCATCATCGTCGTCTTTATCGTCATCACCATTGTCATCATCATCGTGTTAATCGGCATCACCATTGTCATCATCATTGTCATCACCATTGTCATCACCATCGTCTTAATTGTCATCACCATTGTCATCAGCATTGTCATCAGCATTGTCATCACCATCGTCTTAATCGTCATCACCATCGTCTTAATTGTCATCACTATTGTCATCACCATTGTCATCATCGTCGTCTTTATCGTCATCATCTTCATGATCTTCATTATCATCATTCCTATCCTCAGTGATGACTGATATCCTTCGAACATCCTTCCTTGCCTCGCCCCTCTCTCATCCTCTCAGATTTCTTCAGATGCACAGTGACATATGTCATAGTACACATATCTCCCCAAGGGGGGACTCAGACTCTCGCCATACTGAAGTGGATGCATTTAATCTGTGTCACTCTTCTTCAGAATACACGATGTACACTCTGTGATCTGTACCAAGGCAGTGTCAAAACACGAAGGCAGGAGATTGTATTTGTTTTGGTGAAATGCTCTTTCCATTCGGTTAGTGCAGTGTTTCACCTACCATTGCATGACGGTTCTTTTGATGTCAGAGAGCCTAGATGTTGCTTTGGGGGCCTTTGCGCCCTGTCTGTTCAATTAAACTAGGGAGGACTGTGTGTGTGTGTGTGTGTGTGTGTGTGTGTGTGTGTGTGTGTGTGTGTGTGTGTGTGTGTGTGTGTGTGTGTGTGTGTGTGTGTGTGTGTGTGTGTGTGTGTGTGTGCTGTCTCTTATACACATCTAGATGTGTATAAGAGACAGGTGTGTGTGTGTGTGTGTGTGTGTGTGTGTGTGTGTGTGTGTGTGTGTGTGTGTGTGTGTGTGTGTGTGTGTACACGTAGTGTTTTTTGAACCGGTCACGGAGTGTGTAACTAAGAATGATCTAATTCATTTATCCTCCTACTGGATCAGAGTAGATTAAGAACAGGACGGTTGACAAGGCAAATAGGCTCTCTTTCTCGTCTTTTTCCCCTCTCTTCTTCACTATGGAGTTTCCACCAACTAAATATAGACCTAAGAACTTGAACTTAACCCCCGTAATCGGTAAGTAATCCTTACACTATTCCAATAGTTCTCTGAAAGTTCACCTGACCTGTGGACTAATATGGTCTTAACATTAGAACCGCCTGGCCTTTGAGCCTATAAGTACCCGCTACAGAATGTTGAGAACCTTTCCGGGCGTCTCCTTTAGCATACTGCATCAGTTGCATATCAACCAGCAAGGTACGCAGACATAAGCACCAACGCATGATAAATAGTGCATAAACAATTGTAAACCATGAATTGCATGAATAAATATTCATGGAAATATATCCATGTCAAATTATAACAATAGTTGCTTAGATATACTTGACTCTATGTTTTGTATAATTCTACAAATTCCTAGTGAAAAATGTACGCCTAAAGCCAATTTTGTACACTTTCAGTCTGACGCATCAACATTCTAGCAGTCTAATAAATACATTTCATATATGCTATCAGAAGAATAATAATTTGGTTCTTTTTATAAAGGTCTTAGGTAACATTTAAAATACAACAAAAAAAACGATTCCAAAAGAACATTTTCATTAGTTTATGTTACTCTGTGCTGTAAGTAATAACTAAAAACGACTCATTCAAGTCCATCACAAGTCTTTTATCAATTTGTTTTGGCAGGTCTAAAGAAACATTGTGGAAATTAGAAAATACAGTACCAGTCAAAGGTTTGGACACACCTACTCATTGTAGAATAATAGTGAAGACATCAAAACTATTAAATAACACATGGAATGATGTAGTAACCAAAAAATTGTTCAACAAATCTAAATATATTTTAGATTCTTCAAAGTAGCCACTTTGCCTTGATGGCAGCTTTGCACACTCTTGGCATTCACAGCTTCATGAGGAATGCTTTCCCAACAGTCTTGAAGGAGTTCCCACATATGCTGAGTACTTGTTGGCTGCTTTTCCTTCACTCTGCGGTCCAACTCATCCCAAACCATCTCAATTGGTGTCACGATCGTCTTTACGTGGAAGAGAGGACCAAGGCGCAGCGTGATACGAATACATCTTCTTTTATTAGAGAAGATGAAACACGAAACAAACACTTTTACAAAACTAAACAAAACAACAAACGACCGTGAAGCTACAAAACGAAAGTGCAGACACAAGCTACTAACGTTTAGACATAGACAATTACCAACAAATACCCAATGAATATGGCTGCCTAAATATAGCTCTCAATCAGAGACAAATGAACAACAGCTGCCTCTAATTGAGAACCAATCTAGGCAGCCATAGACATACAAACACCTATACAAGACACTGCCCCATTAAACATACAAAACCCCTAGACAATACAAAAACACATACATTCCCCATGTCACACCCTGACCTAACTAAAATAAGAAAGAAAACAAAGATAACTAAGGCCAGGGCGTGACAATTGGGTACAGGTCGGGTGATTGTGGAGGCCAGGTTATCTGATGCAGCACTCCATCACTCTCATTCTTGGTCAAATAGCCATTACACAGCCTAGAGGTGTGTTTTGGGTCATTGTCTTGTTGAAAAACAAATGACAGTCCCACTAAACGCAAACCAGATGGGATGGTGTATTTCTGCAGAATGCTGTGGTAGCCATGCTGGTTAAGTGTGCCTCTAAATAAATCACTGACAGTGTCACCGGCCAAAGCACCCCCACACAATCACACCTCCTCCTCCATGCTTCACGGTGGGAACCACACACTTCGGAGATAATCCGTTCACCTACTCTGCGTCTCACAAAGACATGGCGGTTGGAACCAAAAATCTTAAATTTGGACTGATCAGACCAAAGGACAGATTTCCACCGGTCTAATGTCCATTGCTCGTGTTTCTTGGCCCAGTCTCTTCTTCTTATTGGTGTCCTTTAGTAGTGGTTGCGTCAGTGGCCGTTGGCCTAACTTGCTGACTGCCAAGCAAGAGGAAAGAGAGAGAGAGAGAGGAGAGAGCAAGAAAGAGAGGGAGACGAGACATCAAGGGTTGAATTAGGATTTTGAAGTAGTGGGAACATTGTTTTTTTTTTACGTCCCAGGGTGACATTTTCCTCACCTGTTCTGTGTGCAAACAAGTGAAATTATAATATGCTGTAACCTTCCTCTGACAATATCAGTGAGGAGGAAGTTTGGTATTCACGCGGTACGCGTAATGCAATCGCTAGCTGCAGTATCAGATCTCCTGTTTATTTAAAACGTTACGTTTACTCACATTGCGTGTAGGTTTGCTAGAGGAAAATGCCCCCCCCCCCCTCCCTCATGCTTGCTCTCTATGCCACTGTACCCTATCCTTTGACATAGTTCTCTTTATTCACTCCCAACTGAACCTTTGGATGCCATGTGAATACGCACCAGTAGTAGTTTTTGCGTGTTAATTTTTATCTCACTGGTCAAGTCTCACTCCATGTGTACACCTCGCTCTCCTGGTTGACCCACAGAACCCGTGCAGCTACAAAAAATGTCACCATGTCATGTGGACGACTTTTTTCAAATCCGATCAGTCTTCCGTGTTGATTCAACGTCATCACATAGATTCTTTTGAGGTTGAAATGACGTGGAAACAATGTTGATTCAACCAGTTTGTCAGTGGGGAAAGAAAAGGGTAGAATGGAGGGAGAGTATGATAAATGGACCACAGGATTAGACGGAGCTTGTGTCCCAAACCGCACCCTATGCCCTACATAGTGTACTACGTTTGACTAGAGCCCTAAAGTAGTGCACTACATGGGAAATAGGGGGTCATTTGGGATACACGGGGAAACAGAAGAGCTCCACACTAGCCTGAGCACTGCCCTGTGCACCCCTGGTACTGAACTGACTGTAAAACAAACACAGAACAGATATATCTTTGAGATTAGGTAGGCAAACGGCTCTGGCGTGTATAAGCTTAGGGAATAAATTATTGTGACGCTCCAGGTTGTTTCATACACTGCTCACTGTACCGTGACTAGTAATTCATAATATTATATTATTAAAGGGAAAGTTCAGCGATTTTACATATTTAGATATTTAATTACCTTGGAAAGCAGTCTACGGACAAGAAGTGACTGCTTTCAAGATAAGGAAACAGACATCTAAATATGTAAAATAGCTGAACTGTCCCTTTAAGTGGTTTACTGTTGTACTATCTACTTAATCGACACTATCAAATAAAATAGAATTTTATTGGTCACATACACATGGTTAGCAGATGTTAATGCGAGTGTAGCGAAATGCTTGTGCTTCTAGTTCCGACCGTGCAGTAATATCTAACAAGTAATCTAACAATTTCACAACAACTATCTTATATACACAAGTGTAAAGGAATGAATAAGAATATGTACATATAAATATATGGATGAGTGATGGCCGTGCGGCATAGGCAAGATGCAGTAGATGTTATAGAGTACAGTATATACATATGAGATCAGTAATGTAGGGTATGTAAACATTATATAAAGTGGCATTATTTAAAGTGACTAGTGATACATTTATTACATCCAATTTTTAATTATTAAAGTGGCTAGAGATGAGTCAGTATGTTGGCAGCAGCCACTTAATGTTAGTGATGGCTGTTTAACAGTCTGATGGCCTTGAGATAGAAGCTGTTTTTCCTGCCACCACACTCCGAGCGCCCTCACCTCCTCCCTGTAGGCCGTCTCGTCGTTGTTGGTAATCAAGCCTACCACTGTAGTGTCGTCTGCAATCTTGATGATTGAGTTGGAGGCGTGCAAGGCCACGCAGTCATGGGTGAACAGGGAGTACAGGAGAGGGCTGAGAACGCACCCTTGTGGGGCCCCAGTGTTAAGGATCAGCGGGATGGAGATGTTGTTTCCCACCCTCACCACCTGGGGGCGGCCCGTCAAAGTCCAGGACCCAGTTGAACAGGGTGGGGTCGAGATCCAGGGTCTCGAGCTTAATGACAAGTTTGGAGGGTACTATGGTGTTAAATGCCGAGCTGTAATCGATGAACAGCATTCTTACATATCAATAACCATCTATGGTTAACGGTGAATAGGTAGTGGTAAATGAGCTTTGACGTATGGTCATTTATTTTCCTCCGTCACTAACACAAAAGGTTTTGGGGGGTATAAATCATATAAACACACACACACACACACACACACACACACACACACACCACACACCACACACACACACACACACACACACACACACACACACACACACACACACACAGGAGAATTGAATCTACTCAGGGTTGGCTAATATATGGTGGTCGCCTAGGGACAAGCTGTGAGTGTTAGTAAACCACGCTTGACTAATGAACTGCTTAATACTACTACATGTCTAGAACCTCGATAGAGAAGCCAAGTGGTAGTGTTGCATTACCCGGACCACAAATGCCCCTGGAAGAAGCGGTTGGATCCCCCGTTCTGACACTCACTTTCTCTGCTGTATCCATCTCCTCTATTTCCCCATCTTCATATCTAAACTAAATCTTTCAATACAATTTGAAAATACCTTAAAAATAGACATTTCTTTTTTTTGACATGCACAAGAGAAGCCTTCAGTGAACGGATGGAGAGAACAATAGAGTCTGACGAAAGAGAGCCGCGTGACGGATTGAGGGATGGGTTGAACAGAGTTGTATCGGAGAGAGAGAGGCCGATTTGAGCAGAGATGCTGTACACAGTTCAGTGCAGTTCAGAGGTAAAGACCAGTTCAGCCCGTTATCATCAACATGGTGGCATAAATGCCAGCAAACAAAGTGCTTAAGAACGTCTTTCTTCCAAGGAGGAGTCCCAAATGGCACTCTATTCCCTATGGGCCCAGGTCAAAAGTGGTGCACGACCTAGGGAATAGGGTGCCATTTGAGACGCAAGTCCATCTATGACATTCCTCACATCTCGCCAAGTCCATGAAGGCCGGAGAGGAGATTTGTTAATATGATTAACTTTAATTTGATAGAAATCCCAACAGCTGTAAGTCTGTTGCTCCAGTCAAAGAGTGAGTCGACAACAAAGACGGAGCCTATTTATACGCATAGTGAAACACAGGTGTTACTCAATACACAAAAGCCGTATTTTCCTTGTGGGACATGGGAAATATTTTGATGAAACAAGCCCTTGAGACTTTGCTGATGTTGATGGTGATTTCAGGTTTTAGCCCCATGTGAATAAAAAGGCTATGATTAGCTATATTAGCGCCTTCCTTTCCCTATACAATGTCCGTGGCAACATGAGACAATGGCTACCTTGTGTAGGATGGATTGGCTTACCATTTTAATATTTACTGTACACCTCTCAAAACCAGGCAGGATTTAAGTGTTTTGTGTGTGTGTGTGGGCGTGGGCGTGTTTGTGGGGGTAGATCTATCTGTGTTGTATTTGAGGGTGTGTGTGTGTTTGTCTGTCTGTACTGTATGTCTATGCTAACAAATCTAAATGTGTGTCTGTGCCAGCCTTTTGCGTGATGCCCCATAATAAACATTTAACGTGTCCCACAGACAGACAGACAGACAGACAGACAGTGTGGTGGAGGCGGGGACAGCAGCGGGGGACGGGGGCCATACCATTTCCTGGCCTGATACCTCTGAGGATTAGCTTGCATTCTGACAGCTGGCCATGCCAAGGGAACACTGCTGACGTGCCTGCAACCCGACAACAACTGCTCTGGGAGGGGAGAGAACAACAGTTTAAGGGGCTACGGTCTCTTCTCTGATTGCTACCCCCAGCATTCCCTGACCTCCCTCCCCTCCTCCACTGCCCTCAAGTCATCCAAGCGCTATTCTAACTCTGCTTACATACACCATCAGTGAATTTGCATCATCATCTACTCTCGCTCTCTCCTCTCCGTCTGCGTTTTAGCCTGTGACTGGTGATGAAGAGGGACTCTGTTTGGAACCTAAGCTTGTTTCCCAGTGAGTCTCCTCTCCCCTGTAAGAAAGTGTGTGAGACACCTCTTCTTGGTAGAAAGCAGTGTCCTATTCTAACGCTATGGGCCTGTATTCACTCTAGCCCTGATTTCTCTACCCGTAGTATGCATTTATATGTCTTGGACTGTCAGACTGGTTCTGTAGCAAGGTCCTTTAAACACACATCGGTCTCCCCAATTGTGTATCGTGTTCCCTGCTACGCCTGTGACGCTCCTCGCGTCAAACTATTCATTCCCAAACTAAGTTCATTATTTACTGTATAAAAACTCAAACAAATGTACAACGTCTCGAATCGGAGAGCCGAGTTAAATCGGGCGACTATCTGCGGACGTTATGCTTTCACGCTATTCAATAATTTAATACAGATTTTTTGTTGTTTCATCTCCAGTCAGAAAGAGGTTTTGTGGTGAATAATACAGATGTTTGACGCAAACGGACTTAGGAGTGTCATCGTGTTATTTTTTCCATGGAGAACAAAGCGAGCGGAGAGCTAGGAGACAGCCTGGGACTACAATGAAGGTGTATTCCCAATCCAGTGAAGACCTGTTGTCAGTCTTAATCTAGGATTTTGAGGTTTAAGTGCCTCTAGAGCTATCGAAAAGCCAGCTGTTTGTATGCTTGTTGCAGATTATCTCAGTACTATTAGATGCACCCGTAACATGGATTTGGCTCCAGGTTAATATACAGAGTGTGGTGAAAAAGTGTAACCATCGCTGTAGTATCGCCATTGACCTTACATTTGTGTTGTCATGGTCATGTAATGCTTGTGTTTTCCACATAGGCTATACAAATAACAACACAAAGCCATAACCTGATTTAACTCAGCAGCAGTGAGAATGAACATATTTCCACTTCAGTTATCTGTTGCCCTCTCTTGACTGAGTGGGACGTGGGTCCTCTGTGGCCTCTGTGTGTGTGTGTGTGTGTGTGTGTGTGTGTGTGTGTGTGTGTGTGTGTGTGTGTGTGTTGTGTGGTGTGTGTGTGTGTGTGTGTGTGTGTGCGTGTGTGTGTGCGCGTGTCTGATGACAACAAATGCAAAATGCACCACATAACATCTTTGATTTAGCTTCACAATGAACACTTCGTGATTATTCTAACTTTAGGGAGATGTCTAATGATTTGTTGAAGCTCACTTTGTCTGGTCTTTAGCCTCGGGGCTAATGCAGTCTCTCTGAAATATGTGTGGAGGCAGCTGTTGCAATCGCACGCTGACAGCCTCCCGATCACTGTCTATACTCACGCTCTCGTCTCTATATCAGTCGCTAAGACCAAATTGAATTAGCTAATAACACATTTACCATTCTACCACATTATAGTACAGACTCGGCTATTACTCTAATCAAATAATCATGATGACATTTTAGACTCTCGTTTGGAAGTGTTTTTTTGCTAACACCACTTGGCTTCTATATTTATATAAGCCGTTTGACTCATTGCATTTACATTTCGGTCAGTAGCAGACGGTCCATAAAGGTACCTCTGAGAAGGCAAGGCTTTTGTAGTGGTAGAGTAATAGGATTGTCCCCTGTTCACTCCCACTGTTAAGTTAAGTTCTCCCAACGGGCTTAAACTTGTGTAACGTACTTAATTGTGTATCCGAGTTGGCGTTGTGTTTAGTTTAGTTTATTAGGACTCCCATTTAGCTTCTGCACATGCAACAGCTACTCTTCCTGGGGTCCTCATAAAACATGCAAATACATAAAAATTTGCAGTACCAGTCGAAGGTTTGGACACACCTAGTCATTCAAGGGTTTTTCTTTATTTTTAATATTTTTGACATTGTAGAATAATAGTGAAGACATCAAAACTATGAAATAACACATATGGACTCATGTAGTAAACAAATCAAAATATATTTTCTATTTGAGATTCTTCAATGTAGCCACACTTTGCCTTGATGACAGCTTTGCACACTCGTGGCATTCTCTCAAATAGCTTCACGAGGAATGCTTTTCCAACAGTCTTGAAGGAGTTCCCACATATGCTGAGCACTTGTTGGCTGCTTTTCCTTCACTCTGCAGTCCAACTCATCCCAAACCATCTCAAATCGGTTTGAGGTCGGGTGATTGGGGAGGCCAGGTCATCTGATGCAGCACTCCATCACTCTCTTTCTTGGTCAAATAGCCCTTACACAGCCTAGAGGTGTGTTTTGGGTCATTGTCCTGTTGAAAAACAAATGATAGTCCCACTAAACGCAAACCAGATGGGATGGTGTATTGCTGCAGAATGCTGTGGTAGCCATGCTGGTTAAGTGTGCCTTGAATTCTAAATAAATCACTGACAGTGTCACCAGAAAAGCACCCCCACACCATCACACCACCTCCTCCATGCTTCACGGTGGGAATCACACATGCGGAGATCATCCGTTCACCTACTCTGCATCTCACAAAGACACGGAGGTTGGAATCAAAAATCTCAAATTTGGACTCATCAGACCAAAGGACAGATTTCCACCGGTCTAATGTCCATTGCTCGTGTTTCTTGGCCCAAGCAAGTTTATTTTTCTTATTGGTGTCCTTTAGTAGTGGTTTCCTTGCAGCAATTCGACCATGAAGGCCTGATTCACACAACACAGTCTCCTCTGAACAGTTGATGTTGAGATGTGTCTGTTACTTGAACTCCGTGAAGCATTTATTTGGGATGCAATCTGAGGCTGGTAACTCTAATGAACATATCCTCTGCAGCAGAGGTAACTCTGGGTCTTCCTTTCCTGTGGCAGTCCTCATGAGAGCCAGTTTCATCGTAGCACTTGATGGTTTTTGCGACTGCATTTGAAGAATCTTTCAAAGTTCTTGAAATGTTCCATATAATTTCTGTATACATATTTCACAAATTAACTTTTAACAAGGCACACCTGTTAATTGAAATGCATTCCAGGTGACTACCTCATGAAGCTGGTTGAGAGAATGCCAAGAGTGTGCAATACTGTCATCAAGGCAAAGGGTGGCTACTTTGAAGAATCTCAAATATGAAATATATTTTGATTTGTAATTTTTTGGGGGGGTGACTACATGATTCCATATACGTTTTTCCCATATGCGTTTCTACAATGTGGAAAATAGTAAAAATAAAGAAAAGCCCTGCAATGAGTAGGTGTGTCTCAAAACTTTTCACTGGTACTGTATATATTTGTAAAACTTGAACATAAATATACACTGAACAAAAATATAAACGCAACATCTAAAGTGTTGGTACCATGTTTCATGAGGTGAAATAAAAGATCCCAGAAATGTTCCATACGCACAAAAAGCATATTTTTCTAAAATGTTGTGCACAAATTTGTTTATATCCCTATTAGTGAGTATTTCTCCTTTGCCAAGATAATCCATCCACCTGACAGGTGTGGCATATCAAGAAGCTGATTAAACAGTATGATCATTATACAGGTGCACCTTGTGCTGGGGACAATATCAGCCAACTCTAAAATGTGCAGTTTTGTCACACAACAATGCCACAGATGTCTCAAGTTTTGAGGGAGCATGCAATTGGCATGCTGACTGCAGGAATATCTACCAGAGCTGTTGCCAGAGAATGTTATGTTAATCTCTGTACCATAAGCCGCCTCCAATGTTGTTTTAGAGAATTTGGCAGTACGTCCCTCCGTCCTCACAACCGCAGACCACGTGAATGGCGTCGTGTGGGCGAGTGGTTTGCTGATGTCAACTTTGTGAACAGAGTGCCCAATGGTGGCGGTGAGGTTATGGTATGTGCAGGCGTAAGGTACGGACAATGAACAGAATTGCATTTTATCAATGGCAATTTGAATGCACAGAGATACCGTGACGAGATACTGAGGCCCATTGTCGTGCTATTCATCCTCCGCCGTAACCTCATGTTTCAGCATGATAATGCACGGCCCCATGTCGCAAGGATCTGTAGACAATTCCTGGAAGCTTCAAATCTGCCAGTTCTTCCATGGTCTGCATACTCACCTGACATGTCACCCATTGAGCATGTTTGGGATGCTCTGGATCAACGTGTATGACAGCGTGTTCCAGTTCCGACCAATATCCAACAACTTCGCACAGCCATTGAAGAGGAGTGGGTAAACATTCCACAGGCCACGTTCAGCAGCCTGAACAACTCTATGTGAGGCAAAGAGGCAAATGGTGGTCACAGCAGATACTGACTGGTTTTGTGATCACCCCCCTGACTTTTCTTTTAAGGCATCTGTGACCAACAGATGCATATCTGTATTCCCAGTCATGTGAAATCCATCAATTTGGGCCTAATTCATTATTTTGAATTGACTGATTTCCTTATATGATCTGTAACTCAGTAAAATCTTTGAAATTGTTGCATGTTGTGTTTATATTTTTGTGAGCTCAAAGTATTGGGACAGCAACATTTTTTTGTTGGTTTTTTGGCTCTGTAACTCCAGCACTTTGAATTTGAAATGATAATGTCATTTTGGAGTCACTTCTATTGGAAATAAGAATATAATATGTTTCTAAACACTTCTACATTAATGTTGATGCTACCATGGTTACGGATAATCCTGAATGATTTGTGAACAATGATGAGTGAGAACGTTACAGACACACAAATGTCACACCGCCAAGACACGCTAAACTCTCACCATTACAATAACATGGGAGGGTAGTCTTTTTTGGGGGTATGAGATTTGTGCGTCTAACTTTCTCACTCATCATTATTCATGATTCTTTCAGGTTTATCCGTAATCATGGTAGCATCCACATTAATGTAAAAGTGTTTAGAAACATATTTATTCTTATTTACAATAAAAGTTACTCCAAAATGACACAATACATTATTTACCATTAATTTCTATTGGGCACAAAATAATCTGAAACACAACCAAAACAAACAGCAAATGCATCCAACAAATTTGTAGTCACAAGCTTGATGTATTCATTGCATGCTATGAATATGGGACCAAATACTTTTTACGACATGAATACACATATAAGTGAATTTGTCCTAACACTTTTGATCCACTAAAATGGGGGACTATGTACAAAAAGTGCTGTAATTTATAAACGGTTCAACCGATATGGATGAAAATACCCTCAAATTAAAGCTGTTTGCACTTTAACCTCATAGCCATTGTATCATTTCAAATCCAAAGTGCTGGAGTACAGATCCAAAACAACAAAACATTTGTTGTCTGTCCTAATACTTTTGGAGCTCACTGTATATAAAATAAAATACTTATATATTGGAAAGACACCAAGACACAACAAATATACTATTTACACACTATTTGTATATTCATATTCTTATATACAGTTAAATTATAGGAGAGTGATACAATATGTTTTTTATCCGTTTTTTTTAAGCTAAACTTGCTTTTTGCCTGAGGTACCTCTGGTGGCAGAGCATTCCACCATGACATGGCTCTATACATAACTGAGCGACACATTAAATCTGTTTTTGTTCTGCGTACCCTGAAGAAACCCATAGTGGTATGTCTGGTGGGGTTTGCATGTCTGTTCAAAGTGTATGCAAATAGATTATACAAGTGGTTAGGCATTTTCAACGCACAAAATGTTTCTGGAAAAAAATCTAGAAGAGAAGTAGTCAATTTCTCTTCAACCCTCAACCTCAATGAAAGACTTTCATGCACGTTGTTGATGTTAGTTCTGGGTGTACAGTTAAGGGGAAGGAGTGCTGCTTTGTTTTGAGCCAGCTGCAACTTGTGTTGACTTTTGAAGCCTCTAAGGGACGTATGGGACAGTTGGGTGTGTACAGTCCCAGTACCAGACAGAGCATTATACTGCACAGGCCTGCACACACACATGGGTGTGTTCCAATGCCAAGAAAGATAAAAACGCAAGGGAGAGTGTTGGTCAATAAGACCACTCCTGAATTCGGGGGGTCTGCGGTTTTTGGTTCAGCCTGACTTCGGGAGAACTAGCACAGAGAGACCCCTGTGTGAGTGAGGAAAAACGAACGATTCAGTAATTAAACCTTTTCAAGGGTTCCATTCTATTTGCACTGAGATTTTCCTTTTAGAAGACTACGAATCCACATGCTGGTGCCAGACCAAGGTGTCCATTTGATGTGATTCACAATTTTAGGCTATGCACACTTTTAAAACTAGAATAATACTCATAGAAAAGGTGTTTTGAAATGCAGAACAACAGGATACACCGCCTCGAGTGGGTAAAATTAGGTTTCGAAATAGAATTCGAACTTGGCATCCCTGAGGGCCAGAGCAGTTTTGTCTTTTAGATCACAATTAATAAGATACAGTGGTTGGGGGGGGGACCTGATCCTAGATCAGCAGTCCTACTCTGAGATGATTGACACAGCCCCGGGTTTATTACAATACACATACAGCACTCTACATAGAATGTGGACTTTGCTACCAAGTATTGATTCAGCAGCCATTCACTTTCCCCTGCCACCCATCCTGCAAGCTGTCAGCTTTCAACACACTGTCGACCAGGCCCTCCATTCACTAGGGGCCAGATGAATTGGTCCTTGCGATAGGTCGGAACTCCTTTACCAATAAGGTAAATACATAGAGGTCCCATTTAAACACACTGTTGACTATACACCAACTTTCCATTGACCTATAGAATGATGAATGCAACTCCTGTGACCATTCACCAAATGCACAATATTCGAGCAATTGACGTATCCGCCATACACAATATCCGCTTGCTTCACAAGTTCCTTCAATGTGTCATGAAAGTACCCCCAGTTGCATCTAATAAAATGCCACAGTGCAGTGTATCTGTAGTGTTACTTGTAAGCCGCCATGCAGCTATGCAGCTACCCAGAGAGTCACCCCATAATGAACACAGTGCTAAAGTACATTTCCTCCAGCACCACCCCCTTCCTAGAGAAATCCATTTATGGGAATAGAATGTCAGGAAACACAACTGCTTTTCTTGTCATTAGGGCGCTAGCTTTCAAAATTGACCCGTTTTCGGTGCGGCTGATTGGTTGCTAGTGAATTTTTGTATTTCGGGAGAATTTAAAGAATCTCTGTGGAGAAAACCGGGTCTGTGTGTGTGTGTCTGCATTCCAACGTATGTGAATGACAGTAGCCTCTGTTTGGGCCTCTCAATTACCATTTAACGAGGGACCAAACGGACTAATGGGCAACTTATGGATCTGGGCTGCATCCCAAATGGCACGCTGTTTCCTGTATAGTGCACTGTAGATGGGGAAAGTAGTGCGCTATATAGGGAATAGGATGCCATTTGGGATGCACACTCAGACACTCTGGGGGGAACACGGTAGTAAGAAGAGGACCTATTATGTTTGGACCGGTTTGTAGAGCTTAGCCTGTTGGACCAGAACACACATTGGGGGGGGGAGGGGGTTGAGTACTGACACATTTGTCCAAATATCTCTAATGGTCGCCCCCAGCGTGAGTTGATTTATGCACGTGATGTCAGAATGCACTCACTGTTCCAAAATGTGATTGTTACACAACGGCACAGTTAACCCGTGCTGCCTGCTAATTATCTATAGGCTATGTTTCAACAAATTTTCGAACAAGTTTTTATTTTCTGACAACAGTTTGAATTGAGGTGTGTTCCGCCTCCTCGTTAATTCACATAGAAGTAGCCCGTTTCACTGTTGCGGACAATATGTTTGAGGCTTTACTGAGCCGGACAAACTTCTCTTGAGGAGAGCCCAAGCAATTCCCCAATTTTTCCGCAGATCAAGTATGCAGACATTTGCGCGGTCTTGCACAAACTTTTCCCCCGTGGCACATTTTCTGGCTGGCGCTCGCATTGCCTTTGTTGTTTTCCTTACAAATAATAACTTTGGACATGTGTGCGTTCCTATCAAAGTAAGTGCCTTATTTTCTGTATATCGTGTTGTCATTTCTACTGTAGCATACGGTATGTATGTATGTATGTATGTATGTATGTATGTATGTATGTATGTATGTATGTATGTATGTATGTATGTATGTATCTATGTATGGAGCATAATGTATTTACGGTTTTATTCACGTTCAAGTACTGGTGACAAATAATGCATTCCGATTATTGCATACATATTTTTGTATTTTACTCCTTTTTTCATGAACTTGTCTCACCGCTGCAACTCCCAAACGGACTCTGGAGAGGCAAAGGTCGAGTCATGCTCCCTCCGAAACATGACGTGCCAAACCGCACTTCTTAACACCTACCCTTAACACCTACCCTTAACACCTGCACCGAAGTGTCGGGGGAAACACCTTTCAACTGACAACTGAAGTCAGCCTGGAGGCACCCAGCCTGCCATAAGGAGTAGCTAGAGCACGATGAGCCAAGTAAAGCCCCCCGGCCAAACCCTCCCCTAACCCGGACGACGCTGAACCCTGTAAAATAGGTTGTACTGATTATGATGAGCTAATGCTAAGTTATTTGCCAGCTATGTGTGGAGCCATTTTTGCTGAGATTATACAATGCATTCTGGGTGTCACATAATCGTATGTCAGACCAAAGATGTTATAATGAGGTGAAGGAATGGTTCACTCATCTTTCGAGTAAACTTCCGGAAGCGAATGAAGGGAAGTGAATGATCGTCGACGACACACCCCCTTCAATATACATACTGCAAACAGACCAAACTCATCTTGTCTCCTCTTCTCATCTTTGGTTGACGCGGAAAAAAAACCATTGTTGCGCGCCCAAACTACCCATTGTCGGATTACTTTACATTTTTAGAGAGTGTTTTACTCAATTATTTCGATTAGTTGTAAATAGTAGTTGCTTTTAGCTAATTCATATTGTGGTTTCTGTCAGCCAAGAGTTAGCTAAATATGACCACTTGTGTTACGTTTCCTCAGTTAGCGCTAGGACTAACGTAGCCTACATGTACCGGTTTGGATGACTATGTTATGCTGTTGCTCCTTCTGTGAGTGTCTGAACATTGCATCCAAAAATAACCTGGTCACATTCAGGACATATGTTTGTAAGGGTTGTGTTTGTGCAACAGGTTTTTATCCGACCAGTTCAAACGCTTACTGTTGCGTCAATCAAAACTGGACGTTCTAAATAAGCGTTCTAATCACACCGGTTTGAGTGTACGTTGCAGAGACCCCTATAGAAGGATCACACCCGTTTGTTAGCACGTGTCAAAGGGTTAATAAGGCTTACACAAACGTTGGAGTTCCTTAAGTGCCTATGCATATCCAATGTTGAGATAGTTACCACTTTATAATATTTAAATAATGTTATAAATGTTATATTCAAATATGTAATGAGAAGGAATATTTTTATTTGCAGTGTACAAATTTATCAGGATGAACATAAATGACACCCGTGAGAGTAAATGTAATTCCTGTTCATGTTATGTTTGTACACTGCAAATGTAAATTTGCCTTCAATATTTTAATATACAATTAAAAACATTATTATTTAAATATCATTAAGTGGAAACTTTCCCAACATTGGGATAAGCGTAGGCACTTGAGGAACTCAACTTGTTCAAGCCTCATTAAGCTACAAAAGTGTCAGTTCTCAACCTTAAGATGTGTTGACAATACAATAGAATAGATGAACCGGAATGACATTTACTCTCACAGGTGGCCAAAAAGAACTGAAATTCACACCACTACTAAGCCACACCTCTAGTATTTTGACCTGTTGGATCATAGCTCAATATCCCAACTAAGTGACCCAACTGGCTGGGTCAAAAATAACCCAACTTGTTTTCTGTCCACTATTTACCCAGCATTGGTTGTTTTTAACCTAACATTTTTTGTGTGCTTATTGGGATTGTCCAGGAGACCAAGAAGATCCAGAAAGGTCTCTTTCTCTCTTTTTTGTGACTTATTTTTCTTAATTCTCTTTCTCTCTCTCTCTCGCTCTCCTTTCTCTCTCTAGCTCCCTTTCTTTTTGGCATTTCCCATTTCCTCAGCTCCCTTCAGCGGGAATTGCTGGAGATTTTACACCCAATTGGGCGAATCAGAGGCCTTTATTGCCGCCCTCATCACTCCACAAGTGGCAGAGGGGACTCTGGCTGCTGAATGGTGTATTGTGTGCTGTTTTCCTAAGAGGGGCCCTCGCTCTACCTCTCATCTGTCACGGACAGGTCCTTCTGCCTCCACGCTCCACAATGGCCTATTGTTTCTCCGGAATAGTCAGGTTTCGATGTTCCAGGAGAGGTAGTGAATGATGAACTCCTGCCAAATTCTGATCCCATTTTCTTTCGCTTGAGCTCACGAAGGAATTATAAATAACCCTCAACTTTCTGGGGGGAGTAAAAATGCTCCACTGTCATCCTCCTCCGGAAAACAACGTCCATTGATATTGGTTGGGCGAGTGTGTTTTTGGAAATACATTACCCAAAAGGCTTTTATACATTTTCTATGGTGAGAGATGGAAGAAACTACATTAACCAGAAGCACCCCTAATGTAGAACCGTGAGTAGAAAATATGCCCCCTTGGCCTTATTATGGAAAGAAACTACATGCAGCTATTTTGTATCCAGCAGCTAAATTAGATTGAAAGACTGTTTTCTTTCAGCTACTTGTTTTTGTGGAATATCAGTTAGCCATTTCCTCATCATGACTAGTGGTAAAAGGCATATGTGATTGACATGGTCACACAGTGTCTGATCTGTTTCCTTATCAATCTTGAAAACTCTTGTGTCATGGAGATACAATACATTTGCTACGTTGGCTCGACTTTCCGAGAAAAATTCTTAGACACGAATGCAACTTCGAGAGAAGCAATTTGATTTTGATACTCTAATAGTGTGTAAATATTGGCCTGGAAATGTGTAGTGGTCGTTCGGGATGTTGCCCTAGGTTGGCCAAGTCGGTTTGGAGCCACATGACCGGTAATCATGTGAAAAAAAATGAATAGCGTGTATTGTTAGAACCACTGTCTCATCATGGTCTCATCAGAGTCTCTCCAGGAAGCCAGAGTCATTCTTTTGTTGGGCTCCCAGCGGGAACATTCTCTACTTCAGGGAAAATGTCCGCCACCGCCTCGACTGTATTTACTCAATTTCTACATTCCTCTCCTAAGGCTTCCTCCAGGCATCTCAAACTGTAGTAATGTTTAGTTTACAGTGAAGTAAAGGATGATGTCTCTGGGGGTTTCTCTGTCTCTTTCTCTGTGTGCCTCATCAGATGTATAGTAACAGCCATTGCACCAAGGTAAGTTGAGTAGAGGTGTGTGTGTGTGTGTGTGTGTGTGTGTGTGTGTGTGTGTGTGTGTGTGTGTGTGTGTGTGTGTGTGTGTGTGTGTAGATGGGAGTGTACTTCATTCATGCTCCTTTGTGTACAACTATTGATTTTCTGTTCATCTTTCATCACTTCTAGACAAAAGTATGTGGGCACCGCTTCTTAGACTTGCTTTCAATGAGAATGGCATTCTCATTGGTCGCACAAGAAGTTACATATTGCAGCTTTAAAACTTTCACTGAATGTTTCAATAAAACTGCTAGCATATTTGTGATTAAGCACAGATAGGACACGTGGAAATTCATTTCCTTAGGCATTAATCATGCAAACATGTATTTTCTTATTATGAAACGGCATCAGGGAGATTCAAACCTACACTACATTACCAAAAGTATGTGGACACCCGCTCGTCGAACATCTCATTCCAAAGTCATTGGCATTAATATGGCGTTGGTCCCACCTTTGTTGCTATAACAGCCTCCACTTTTCTGGGAAGGCTTTCCACTAGATGTTGGAACATTGCTGCGGGGACTTGTTCCATTCAGCCACAAGAGCATTAGTGAGGTTGGGCACTGATGTTGGGCGATTAGGCCTGGCTCGCAGTCGGAGTTCCAATTTATCCCAAAGGTGTTCGATGTGGTTGAGGTCAGGGCTCTGTGCAGGCCAGTCAAGTTCTTCCACACCGATCTTGACAAACCATTTCTGTATGGACTTCACTTTGTGCACTGGGGCATTGTCATGCTGAAACAGGAAAGGGCCTTCCACAAAGTTGGAAGCCCAGAATCATCTAGAATGTAATTGTATGCTGTAGCGTTAAGATTTCCTTCACTGGAACTAAGGGGCCTAGTCCTCCTTCACCAAGCTTTACAGTTGGCACTATGCATTGGAGCAGGTAGCGTTCTCCTGGCATTTGACAAACCCAGATTTGTCCATCACTTCACTTTTGGCCTACCACTTCGTGTCTGAGCCGTTGTTGCTCCTAGACGTTTCCACTTTACAATAACAGCACTTACAGTTGACCGGGGCAGGTCTAGCACGGCAAAAAAAATTACGACCTGACCTGTTAGAAAGGTGGCATTCTATGACGTTGCCACTTTGAAAGTCACTGAGCTCTTCAGTAAAGCCATTCTACTACTAATGTTTGTCTATGGAGATCGCATGGCTGTGAGCTTGATTTTATACACCTGTCAGCAACGGGTGTGGCTGAAATAGCCAAATTCAATCATTTGAAGGGGTGTCCACATACTTTTGTATATATAATGTATCTGCAACGGTTGGGCTCTTCATTGATGGCCCTTAATGTAAGCCTGAGATAATTTGAACGGAAGTGATGAAAAATTGTTATTGTTAGATGACCATACTGTCTGTTTGAGGACTAAACAGCAATGCATTCTTGCTATCATATTTTTTTTTCTCTGCTTTATCGAACATAAACCAAACCCTTGCCTCACTCAATTATACTGGGCCTGATATTGCCAATGGAGATTGCTATTTTCTATGATTGGGTCTGGCTAATGCTAACTAACTACACACGGTCTGTTGGTCTCGTTAACACTAACAAACAGCTCAGGGTCTGTTGCGTGATGATACTATCAGTGGCAGCGATTTTATGAGGTCCAGGCATTCCAGGCCATATGAAATCTCAGTTCCAAGAAGCTAGCTAACTCTTAAGCTCCCATGAACACAGCAGGTGGCAATATTGTCAGCTAAATATAGGCCACCTTCTTTCTTCTCTCCTTTTTCCTCAACCCCTCTGCCCCCCCCCCCCCCCAAATCGATAAGCAATACGCTTATCGATTCGCTTGGTGTGTTAGCCGCTGAAGGGTTGTAGTAAATTTGGATTGTTATCCGGAGTCAGGGGATATATGGGTCTAGATGTGAATCTTATTATCTGTCTGTCTGTCTGTCTGTCTGTCTGGCTGGCTGGCTGGCTGGCTGGCTGGCATCTCTATTCTGTTATGCAGGGGGCGTGAAAGTTCATATAGCTAACTCTGACTGGTGGGCCAGACTCTCTGGTTCCTTACATGAAGCATTGTGATATTGTATTGAATGGCATTGGGAGATGGCGCATACTACTGTGTTTGTTGTTGATTGTGTACAGTTTTTATGCTAGCCTATGGGCCTGGGTTCAGTGTGTATTCCATATCAGTTGCTTACTAACCTTTGCCTGCTCATATTTTTGTTTTATCACATGATGCACATCAGATGATGTCATAAGTGTCTCCAGATGATGTCATCAGAAAGACTTATCTTTTTCTATCTTTTTAACTACAGAACATAGAACCCGACATTTTCACATTTTCACACCACATTGCGGTGGTGCTGGAGATTATGCAGTTTATGTTGAAAAAGTGTGAATTTTCCCTTTTTAAATTTAAATGTAGCCTTTCTTTAACTTGGCAAGTCAGTTAAGAACAAATTCTTATTTACGATGACGCACCTACACCGTCCAAACCCAGACGACGCTGGGCCAATTCTGCGCCGCCCTATGGGACTCCCAATCACGGCCGGTTCTGATACAGCCTGTAGGGAGTGAGCATGATAGCAATACAGAGGAACACAGTAGATGGATTTGGTGGGGTAATTAACCGATGCTATCGTCAGTGTCACGGTCGGGTCAGGGCTGGCGTCAGATGGCTTCTTTGCAAGGACGGCCGTGTGACTTCATGCAAGGAGCCTCTCCTGTCCAAGTTTGGCTTTGCTCACAATCACACAACCATTTCACACCCCTTTGAACGCACACACACATGCAAGCATACACATACGCACACAAACACACACAATGCTAGTGCTGACCCTGCCCCCTCTCTCCAAAGTTTCTTTTCAGAACGTATGATGTATCATTTTCTCCAGTTGACAGTCACAGAACGTCCACCTCTGATCCAGTGTATATGCTTCTAGACACCTGCTACTGTGGGACACCTTCTACCCTTTCCATTTTGTTCACTTTCTTTCTCAACTTTCCTCTCCCCTTCTTTCTCTGACTCTCTCTCTCTCTCTCTGACTCTCTCTCTCTCTCTGACTCTCTCTCTCTCTCTCTCTGACTCTCTCTCTCTCTCTCTCTGACTCTCTCTCTCTGACTCTCTCTCTCACTCTCTCTCCGTTGTAGATATTTGAGTAAGGGTTGGATTTACGTGTCAGAGGGCCCAAGAGACAGAATAGTTCAAAGATAAACCGTCCTGCGTGATTTATGGATTGCTAATGCTGTTCTACTTCATAGAATCTTTGGGCTTGATTGTCTTCGGCGTGAAACACAACTCTCATGTTCCCACTTTATAATCCCATTTGGCTTGAGGCCCAATTCGCCACCCTTCTCCCCAAGTGTGCGCTTGCACACTCCCTGTCATGGATTTGATATCATGTGATCGGTGTAAGCGTTACGCCATTGTTAAATCCATGACAGTAAGTGTGCAAATGTACACTTTGGGAGAAGAGTGGAGAATTTGCATGCAGCTTTTGTATTGGCAGTCAACACTTAACAATAGTTTTGAGGGGGTTTGTGTGTAAAGTAATTGCAGCAAATGATTTATTGACTTGGCACGGTCAGGTGGTGGCATGAGGCCTTGCGTTAGGAAATATAGGTTTACACAGAAGGCCACTTGAATCAAGCCCACTGTATTTTCTTGATATTTCATTACTTTAACAGAACATTTCCTAAAAGTTCAAACATGGTTACATTACATTTAATTTCAAGTTTGGTAATGTTCTAGGGACGTTCTCCAACTGGTTTGACATTGGGAATGTTCTCAAATAGTTCAGAGAACTTTAAGAAACAATGTTCTTCTGTGTGAATTCCAGTACTTCAGCGTTAAGGTTGTCAAATTGTTCAGAGAACGTTAAGAAAACATTCCATAAAAAAAACACAACAAAACTTTAATGACAATCAGAGAACGTTCAAAGAATATTATTTCAAAACGTATACATTCCATTTTCAGCATCAACAAAACTCTCTCTATCCTCTATCTTGGTAAGTGTGTTCAGGTGTGTTGGCCGTGCCCAATTATTGGCCACACCTGATCTTAATGAGTGCTTGTTTCCTTATAAAATGGGTTCTTTTTGAATAGACAAAAATTGACAGCTTTAATTAATTAAAAAACAATAACATTGCATGCTAGCTCCAACCTGGTGGCGCAGTGGACTAATTCCATTGATACACAACAGACAATTATAGTTTTGAATATCCCTAATGCCTTTCACAATAAAAAATACATGTGTTTGCATGATTAATGGCTAAGGAAATGAATTTCCATTTGTTCTATCTGTGCTTAATCCCAAATAAACAGTCTTATTGAAACATTCAGTGAAAGTTTTAAAGCTGCAATATATCACTTTTTGGGCGACTAATGAGAATGTCATTCTCATTGAAAGCAAGTTTAATAAGCTTTTGATCTTTTCTAAGCACGCTATTTCTATGCTTCCCGTTCCTAAGTTTTGTTTTTGCGTCTTTTACTTTCGGTTTTGTACACCAGCTTCAAACAGCTGAAAATACAACATTTTGGGTTATTGAAAATATATTTCACAGCGGTTTAAATGGTACAATGATTCTTTACATTATGCATTGCTTGTTTTGTCACAAAGTGAAATTAGGCGAACAATTCGAATTTTAGCAACCAGGAAATGGCAGAGTGATTTCTGTTTATTGCACCTTTAACGAAGTTATTCAAAAACCTCAAAATAACCTATAAATTCCATTCTCAGAGCATTAATAAAATGTCCCAGAAAAACTTTTAAGGAACCAGAGTAAAACGTTCTCAGAACCTCCAAAGCAACCAAAAAATAAACGTTCCCAGAACAGGCTATATTTTCCCTTCTGTCTCAGAACGTTTAAAAAACATACAGTTTTACCGGTCAGGAAACATATGACTTTGTTCCCACAACCAACGTGAAACCAAAAACGTACATTCCCACAACTTCCAAGGAACCACATGTGCCAGCTGGGCTGTCTAATAGATTCTCCTATCTCAAATGGGTATGGGTGTTCGGTGTGGGTGGGTGGATGTGTGTGGTGGTGGGGGAGGGCACTGGAGAAGAAGACAGAGAAACCCCTCTGCACAGCAGTGCTTTTAAATCCAGATGCTAGTTTTGGCAGGAACAAGTAGTTTTATAAAAAAACAAGTGTAAAAACCACACACTAGAAAGACTTGATTTGCAGTGTAGTCGTGATTGTCTTCCTAATGATGGACCTCAATACTCGACTTCTAGGAATCAGTAGGCGATGGAGTCACACCACTGATAAAACCCATATCAGAGTTTGGGTCTTTATCTCCATGCGATCTGCCATCAGCAACATCAGCTTAATCCAGGAAGTCTTCCTGTGGTTCACAATTTCTTTCTGTCTTTCTCTTCCAGTATGAGAGCATTCTATCATCCTGTCATCCACCCTAATCCTGGAATTCAATTATAGAGGTTGTTTTGGGTTTTTCCCAGCGGGTGCATATCTGTTTCAAGATTGATACACTGTAGATATGCCTGAATATTGTGGAAATTCATAAATGTTTTCCCTCTCCCTGTTTCCTTATAGAATGATGTCTTCCAAGCGAGCCACACCTCCGTTTCCCCCGGCGACAGAGGAAGAGGAAGCGATAGGTCAGGACAGTGTGGGCTGGGCCAATGAGGACAGAGAAAGCCATGACCAGCCAGTTATGCCCCCTCTGCACGGCAAACCCCTCCCAGAGGAGCACCAGCCAATCAGAGACAGCCAGCCCGAGTCGGACTGGGAGAGTATAGGCCCTACTCAGACAGTGAGACACACACAAACACACGCACTCTCCGTCAGATTGACACACTGTCACTGTCACTGAGCTATTACAGAGGAATCTTCCTCTTTAAGACAAATGCCTCTTGGAACAGTTTCAAGGATGTCTTAAGATGTCGCTGTTTGTCAAAGCCATCTAAAGTTCTTGGAGATCCCCCCCCCCCCCGCTCTGTAAGAGGAGGATAAAACATACAGGAATAAACTTCTCGTCAGGCCACCTGTGCTAGAGTGTCTACTGATGGACAATGTGCATTTAATACCAAACAGTATTGTTGCGTCCCAAATGGCACCTTATTCCCTATATAGTGCACTACTTTTGACCAAAGCCCATAGGATCTTATGTATCAACATTTGAATTTGTGTTTTTTACCCTGGAGTAAAAGTGCACCCATTCAGCATCGTTCACACCCTTTTAAGCTTCATCCCCATCCATCTTTTTAAGGGTTGATCTGAGCGTTCTGTCCTAACAGCAGTCTAGCACCCAAGCTAACTGGCTAAAGTGGGCTAGCTAATTACAGACACAAATGAGAGAACAGCTCACGCTGACCATTTTACTCGCCCTAGCAGAGCTGGTTAGGCTGTTTTTATGTTATCCAGAGTGTTGCTAACTGCAACTGTGCTGCTGGCAACAATTTAAGAGCAAATTTACCAAATATGTCTATCAACAGCTGTCGTGTCACAGTGACATCATGAACATTCTATTGAAATGGATACTTGCATAGTGGAGTCTTTTGTTAAGACATAATCCCAACTCATGATGTTACTACCCTGCATGAATCTGCAGGTAGCTAACCAACCAGGTGCAATGTTAGCTAACATTCGGCTATAACTAGCAAAGCAAATGGCTCTGAGATACAAATAGTATTACCACACAGATCATTCATGTAACATTAGCTAGCGAGCCAACAGTACACTTTAACTTGAAATGAAAATGACTTTCTGACAAAATTAGAAACGTGTAATATCTGAAAATGTAGCTAGCTAGATTATCTTACCCGTATACATGGCTGGACGCTTCTCCTTCTCTGTCACGGATGCCATGGTTGCCCTTAGTTTGAAGATGTAATCCAGAGACAGGTGTTTTCTCCATCTCTTTAGCTATTATACTCTAATTACACTGATTTCAAAACTCGGTCCTCCAGAAAGTGGAGAGCAACACTTATGCAGTTCTACTACGGGATATATCTTTTTTAAAGCCGTGTTAGACAGGATTACCTAGACATACTGACCAGCTCAAATAGACAGAAGCGTGGCAGACCGGTCCGAACTCATTATCTCAGCCAATCATGGCTAGCAGGAAGTTTACTGTCTTTTTCTGTGGCTAAACCAACTAGGCTCGTAATTTAACATTGTATTCATATTTACAGATGGCATAAATATGTGTTATTAAGGCACATGAAAGTTCACATGTTCCTGAAGGCATTTCTGCCCAAAAGAAAACGCATTTTGATTAAAAAAAAGTTCCGGTACTAATCGCTCTCCTGTGAAGTAGTGACGCACGACATACGCCTAGTTTCCTGAAACGAGTCACATATGTTAGCTGATGGAAGTTCCTTCAATGTCACAAAAACTCATAGTCCTACAAAAAGCATGGCTGAATCACTCGCCCCAAATGGCCATAGTCAGTCCTGTGGGATTATTTGATGTAGGGTCAGAGTTAGTTTTTTTAACCTGAAAAGGACAGCTATCTCCATGTATGACAGTTGTAAAATGTACCTCTCACCCTTGCCCCACAGTATGTATGACCTGTGTCATTCTTCTGTATTGAGTTGCATTCGTCAATCACAAGATGGAGGGAGGGGATATCCGTAACCGTGTTCTTGGTACAAGCCCGAAGGGGACAGTCTTTGTTGCGAAACCGCTGAGTTATGTTGTCTGTCCCAAATGGCACCCTAGTCCCTATATAGTGCACTACTTTTAACCAGAGCCCTATGGCTAGTGCACTACATAGGGAATAGGAAGCCATTTGGGACATAGATCTCAACTTGACCTTTCCCCACTGCCATGCCAGTCCCTCTGTGCCAAGGTGTCACTCTCTGGCTGCCAATACAGAGATTTGCAACCTGGTCCGAGTCTAAATTCTGCTGTAAGAAGATGATCGCCATGATTTAAGCAACAATTTAAACAACACCCACAGCAACAACAACCACAGACATTAGTCTAGGGATATCAATAGAGAGGTGATGAAAAGTTAAAAGTTGTTAGAGAAATAGATTGTAAGTTACACTTAACTTTGTGGTGAGTGATTAGTTGAAATAATGGCCATAAGCTACTAAAGAAAAGTGAAAAAGTCCTAGTATTGTCATTCCACTAATTCCAAAACACCCCTGTTTTATTTGTTCCTATAGGACAATGCTAGTAGCAAGGGCTGTTCCTTGAACTCCTACCGGAATAACACTATATCTCCACCAAAGCCTGAGGAGTGTTCCCAGGATTGCGGCGAGCTGCTAGGCGGATCCGCCTTCAGAACACCGGAACGCCGCAAAGGAAGCCTGGCCGACGTGGTGGACACACTGAAACAGAAGAAACTAGTAGAGCTGACAAAGACAGAACAGGATGGTAGGAGATCTCCCTTAACCCCCCTCTTCTCTATGTGTGCATATGTGTGTGAACTCTCTTGCACATGTGTGTGCTATGTGTGCGTGCGTGCATGCCCGCCTGCGTAAACACAGTATGTTCAGCCTTTACTTTGTGTCCATATCCTCTTCGGAGGATCTTTTGAACCTTTCAATGAGCGACAAATTCCCCCCACCCATACATCATAGATCTGTGAGAAGTGAAACCTCACATCAGGCTAGTGGTTGACTCCCATTGCATGCCCCTGCATGCGCCTATTCCCCAAAGCTATGGAGTTCTATCGACTCTCTGTACTGTTATGCTACACATTGTAATTGTCATGATATCACAGGCCCCACTGATCTTTCGTATTAAATGCTTCACTTTATTTATATAGTGAAGTGTAGAGTAGTGATCTCTAGAGCCGGATAGCCAAAGGCATCGCAGCTTTTTTTGCAATGTCTTCTGTACTGTAGATCAGGGTTTCTTAAACTATGGGTCGTGACCCAAAGTGGGCCCTAAGCATGTAAGAGGTGGGTCGCAAGTTATGAGAATGCATCTACTGTATAATTAAAACCAATTTGTTCTTCATTTCGGTCAATGGAGGACGATTTGGGTCAGGAAATTTTTCCATTTTGGGTCTTGAGCTGAAAAAGTTTAAGAACTCCTGCTGAAGTCTTTTTACTATGAGTGAACCGTATTCGTGTGTGTGTTTTCAAGTTTCAAACTGTATTCACCACGTGCACAGGATACAACAGGTGTAAAACAGTACAGTGAAATTCTTACCTTGAGATCTCTTTCCCAACAATGCAGTGATGATGATAATAATAATATAGATCATATTTTTTTTAAACACACAACAACAAAAAAACAAGAATGGCGATGTGAGTTCGAAACATGAGAATTCCAGGATATACAGGTCAGTGCCAGTACCATATTCAATGTGCAGGGGTACTGGAGTGGTTGAGGTGGGTTTATACATTAAAAAGTGACTGGTAGTAGTGTTGCACGGTATACCGAGACTTCTGTACGTTTTTGATACTAGAACATGAAAACGGCGATATCACCCTTTTAGCGTGAAAGCACTGTGCCTGCTCCACTTAGCCTGCGCGGGAGTCTGGGCTGGATCATGTTAGCTCCCCACTCATGCTGCACAGAAGTTAACACACTTGAATAATGCGACACGGAATGTAGAAATGTTGAAACGGTTCATTACTGTTCGCAAAACAATGTCCCTACAGCCTAGAACACTTTACAAGGCAAGAAGATACCGATACTGCTTTATAGACTAACTGTTTTTGCTAGCTTACAACTGAAGCTATCATAAATTCACTACCCTGGCACTTTGTTTGTGATAATATGCAAACAATAACACAAAATATGCTGATTTCAAAGCTGATTGCCACCAAAACTTTATTAATTAACTTAATCGGTCTCTTGGCCTCATTACTGGTTAAAGAGACAGCGCACACTTTTATAAAATAAGCTACTTCTATGCAAATGTGGTTAATCAGTACAATAAAATAAGTCCCAAATGGAAGGGAAACAGATTGTCTTCTGTAGCCCCATGAAATCAGCCAAAACAAGCTCCATAACTCAATGAATGCTCACACTCCTATTGAATATGCATTCATGTGAATAGGCCTAGGTTACATCTCGAATTACCCAGTTCATCAATAGAGATTTACCATTCAAATAAATTATTAGCATTATGTTCTTATGTAGTTAGATTGGTAAATGCAAAGTCAAATTGATTGTATGATTGATTCATTAATGCATACATGGCTGTCTCTGAAAAATGTTGATGTAAAAAATGTGACCCACGGCCTCGATTCGGTCTTGTGTAGCAAAATTAGAAATTGTGTTTCTTACATTGGATAAAAGTAGAGACTCAGAGCTACAAAATTGTATATCATAAACTGCAGTTGAGGAACAATAGGAAAACAATTCTGCTTTGAAAGTTGATACCCTCTTAAGCCTTAGCCCCACCCACCTCTTGGGATTCACATGTGAGGCCATGTGCTAAACAGAGTGAGTATGGTATTGTAGTAAACAACTAAAGATTCCAATATTAAAAGTGGTGAAAGTAGTAGCCTACAATAAGGGAAAAACTCCAGGTAAAAATACACTTTATCTAGTCCTTGACCTATATCTTAATCTGACTTTGAAAGTGTCCAGTTACAAATATTGTATACTTATTAGATGATGCTTACCCAGACACTTGTCTAAATTGATGAGTCATGTGAAATAAATACTATAACCACACTCCAGGCACTAAGTGAATGGGGCACTAGACTTGCACACATGTTCATGAAAATGCAATAGAGGGCCGTAATCACCCCCAGACACACCTGGCTAACTTGATTGGTCATGTAATCATTCTCTTGTGAAGTGGAATATTTTGTTTAGACATGTAGCTAGCTAGCTAAACAATGAACCATAATGCCAACCCATAGCTACAGTACAAACGGATTGTCATAGCTAGCCACTATGCATGCAATGCTGGTGTATGAATCTGCAGGTAGCTAACTAACTAACAATGTAAATGGATTTCTGAGATACCAAAAATGAATATTAATACACAGATCATACACATAACGTTAACTAGTGAGCCAGCAAGCTAATGTTCGCTAGCTAGCGATCCCCATGACTAACATTATGTCTTTCAAAAAAGCCGTGGTAGCAAGGATTATCTACACATACTGAGCATTGAGTATCGTGATGGTATCGAGAATCATGATACTAAACCTGGTATCAAAGTCAAAATTATGGTATCATGACAACACTCACTAACTGGTCGTAGGATAGCCATGTAAACAGAGTTGAAAGTGACTGATAGCAGGAATATATAAATACTTATGGTGTTATACTAAAGGTAATATATACAGTGCCTTCAGAGAGTATTCATACCCCTTGACTTATTCCACATTTTGTTGTGTTGGTCAGGGAGGTGACCAAGAACCCAATGACCACTCTGACAGAACTACATAGTTCATTGACTGAGATGGGAGAACCTGTTAGAAGGACAACAGTCTCTACAGCACTTCACCAATCTGTGTTTTATGGGAGAGTGGCCAGACAGATGCCACTTCTGAGAAAATGGCACATGACAGCTGGCCTAGAATTTGCAAAAAGGCACATGAAAGATGCTGAGAGCATAAGGCAAAATATGTTGTGGTCAGATGAGACAGAAATGTTACTCTTTGGCCTGAATGCAAAGTGCTATGTCTGGAGAAAACCAGGCACAGCTCATCAACCATCTAACACCATCCCTACCATAAAGCATGGTGGTGGCAGCATCATGCTATGTTTATGCTTTTCAGTGGCAGGGACTGGGAGACTGGTACGGATAGAGGAACAATGAATGGAGCAAAATGCAGGCAAATCCTTGATGAGAGAGCGCAAACGACTTTAGACTGGGGTAAAGATTTACGTTCCAACAGGACAATCACCCCAAGCATACAGCCAAAAGCAACGCTGGAATGGCTTCAGAACAAGAATGCGAAAGTCCTTGAGTGGCCCAGCCGAAGCCCAGACTTGAATCCCATATAAAATCGGTGGAAAGATTGCTGTTCACCGCCAATCCCCATCTAACTTAACAGAGCTTGAGAAAATCTGGAAGGAAGAATGGGAGAAAATCCCCAAATCCAGATGTGCAAAGCTGATACAGACATACCAAAGATGAGTCAAAGCTGTAATCAAAGGTGCTTCTACAAAGTTTGGACTCAGGTGTGAATACTTATGTAATTGAGATATTTATTTTTCAATACATTTGCTAAAATGTCTAAAAATATGTTTTCACCTTGTCATTATGGGGTATTGTGTGTAAATGGGTGAGATTTATTTTATTTTATTTAATGCATTTTGAATTCAGGCTGTAACACAACAAAATGTGGAATAAGTCAAGGGGTATGAATACTTTCTAAAGCACTGTACGTCCTGAATGGCTTGGAGCTCGCCCCAAGTGATAAGCTGGGCTGTCCGCACCACTGTCTGTAGGGCCTTCCGGTTGCAAGCGGTGCAGTTGCCATATCAGACGGTGATACAACTAGTCAAGATGCTTTCAGGTGCAGCTGTAAAAGTTCCTGAGGATCTGAGGGGCTATGCCAAATTGTTTCAGCCTCCTGATGTAGAAGAGGCATTTCCATGTCTTCTTCACAACTGCTCTGGTGTGAGAAGACCATGTTAAGTCCTCAGTGATGTGGACACTGAGGAACTTCAAGCTCTTGACCCTCTCCACTGCGGCCTGTTAATGTTGTGTTGTCTGAAAACTTGATGATGGAGTTGGAGTCGTGCATGGCCACGCAGTCGTGGGTAAACAAGAAGTACAGGAGAGGGCTAAGCTTACACCCTTGGGGGGCCCCCGTTTTGAGGGTCAACGTGGCAGAGGAAGTGTTGCCTACTCTCAGCACCTGGTCGGCCTGTCAGGAAGTCCCGAGTCCAGTTGCAGAGGGGGGTTTTCAGTCCCAGTTTCCCGAGCTTGGTGACGATCTTGGAGGGCACTATGGTGTAGAACACTGAGCTGTAGTCAATGAATAGCATTCTCACATAGGTGTTCCTTTTGTCCAGGTGTGAAAGGGCAGTGTGGAGTGCAATAGATTGCATCATCTGTGGATCTGTTGGTGCGGTATGTAAATTGGAGTGGATCTAGGGTTTCTGGGATAATGATGTCGATGTGAGCCAGCATTCTCACATAGGTATTCCTCTTGTACAGGTAGGAGAGGGCATTATGGAGACCAGTTGAGATTGCATCGTCTGTAGATCTGTTGTGGCAGTATGCAATTTGGAATGGGTCTAGGATGCCATGACCAGACTTTCAAAGCACTTCATGATTACAGATGGTAGTGCTACAGAGCGGTAGTCGTTGTGGCAGGTAGCCTTAGAGTTATTTGGGGCAGGAATGAAGGTGTTCAGTTTGAGACGTGGAGATTACAGACTGGGACAAGGAGAGGTCTGAAAATGACCATGAAGATGCCTACCAGCTGGTCTGCGCATGCTCTGAGTATGCGCCCTGGAATACCGTCCAATCCCGCGGCCTTGCAAATTTTGACAAGATTGAAAACCTTACTCACATTGGCCTTGGAGAGCAAGATCATCCAGTTCTCTGGGACGGTGGGTGCCCTCGTGCACGGCTCGGTGTTGTTTTTGTCAAAACTTGCATAAAATGCTTTGAGTTTGCTGGTAGAGAGGCATCGTTGGATTGGTCATGACTAGGTCTACCTTTTGTAATCTGTAATGGACTGTAGCCCCTGCATGCGTTGAGTATTGTAGCCGGTGTAATAGGATTCCGCCTTGTTCCTATATTGTCCTTTTGCAGTTCATTAAGTGCCAGCTTGTTGTTCTCCTGAGGTGGAATATATACAACAGTCACGATAACAACCTCTTGGGAGGGAGAACGGTCTGCATTTTACCATCAGGTATATACTAATGGAGAGACATACCCCCTCTCCCTCTCTATTTCCCTGAATCCACTGTCCTGTCCGCACGGTGGCTGGAGAATCCATCACTCTTTTTCAGTGAGTAGATAAGATGTTACTGAACACTTCTAAATTTAATCCTGATAATGCCATGATTAAGAAATGAATGAATCATGAATAACAATGAGTTAGATGCCATTCAGAGGCTACAACAAAACATGCTAACCTCTCACCATTACCAATAACAGGGGAGATTAGCATTTGGGGGGGATATGATCTTTGTGCCTCTGTAACCTTCTCTCTCATCATCATTCACGATTCATTCATGATTATCCATAATCATGGTAGCATCCACTTGGATGTAGAAATGTTTAGAAACATCTTCTATTCGTACTTACAATAAAAGTTACTCCAAAATGGCACACGACTACAGTATATTCACCATTCAGCTCATATCAGACAAATCATAATCCAAAACACAACCAAAACAAACCGTAAATGCATCCAACAAATTTGTAGTCACAAGCTTGATGTAGTCATTGCGTGCAAGGAATATGGGACCAAATACTAAACCTTTGACAACTGTAATACATAAAGGGCTTATTTTTTTGGCAGATTTATGAAAATACCCTCAAATAAATAAATAAATAATTAATGCAGTAATATCTTAAATCTACTCTCCAAATACATATGGAGGGTGTATCAAATCAACCAATCAAAATCAAGTCAAATGTATTTGTCACATAATGTTTATGTACACGAGCAGTTTATGGTCTCACCTAGCGCTGTGGTGGTCACAAAAAAAATTCAGCCGGTGATGGTCAAGCAAATAACTGTCGGTCTCACGGTGATTGACCGTTAATTAATGTAAACACATTTAGCATCTCCTGGCTTCTACACACAGCCTACAAGCCACTGATGCAGACCTTTGGAACATCTACATTTTAAAAAGTCTAATAAATCCATGTAATATAGCTTACACCTTCAGAATAAATCAATTATTTATTTTAGACAGGTCTAAAGAAACATGCTATTTCAGAAGAACAGAATAGCATACTCTGAGTTGTCCTTATGTTAGGTCCTGATCTAACTATGCCATATGGTTGTGGGCTACACTAGTTCATTTATTTACATTTACATTTAAGTCATTTAGCAGACGCTCTTATCCAGAGCGACTTACAAATTGGAAAGTTCATACATATTCATCCTGGTCCCCCCGTGGGGAATGAACCCACAACCCTGGCGTTGCAAGCGCCATGCTCTACCAACTGAGCCACACGGGACCATTTATCAGACAAGATGATAAATTTGCTTAGAATTCCGTGGCATTATTTTACATTATTTTATAGTTTGAAGAATACAATTGAACATATTGAACACAATTGAACATATAAAATAGAAAGGATATTTTCAAACGATTTGAGGGAGTGAGCACATTTGGCTATTCTGAGTTGAGCGGTTAATGAAGAAATATGTACTCCTTTATGTTTAATTTAGAGTTATTCAGGTAACTTTAGTGGTTCTACAAACGTTGGGCTATATGTTTTGATTTTTAATACATTGTAAGGCTGCATGATGCGACTAATGATGATTTGAAAAAAGTCGCTTGAAAGTCATGAGCTCTGCTTTGTTTTTTTTGCGCAGACTGTACACACTTCGTCAGTCGTCAGTTGATAATTCCTCGAATTTCCCCTTTGTGTGGCCATAATGCACCCTAAAAAAATCCATGCCTTTTGCAGCCCTTCTCCCTGAGTGCTGTTTGCTCCAAAGCACCTCTCATCTCACTCACATGGCTTTCCAACACGTGATCGTGTCTTTCTCACAGGCTACAAGTGAAGACAGACACATCCGGGATGCAACTGCGCACATCCTTATCCAATTCCGAGGTGCATATTGAAGATATTGAAAGAACTGTCCACATTTACTTTTTGTCAGCCAACAAGATGAGTAGCCTAATGGACAGCAAAAGCACTAGCCTTTGTCAATCTACTATCCCCCATTGTACAAAATTTTACCTACTCTATTCTGTGCGAGAAATAAATACTCCAAACATACTCTGGGACAGTTGTGGGATGCGATAGATCCCAAATTAATACAACCACTAGCATCCCAAAAACTTTTTTACGCAATGAGGCTGACACAACAGATCAGAACGTTTAGCTTAAAATGTTGATAAACTATTAGGCTATTTCTTCACATTATAAGCACAGCAATGCGCACCCGGCAGTAGGCTATAAGCCTGAATGTTCCATCAGCGGGAAAACACCATTATCAAGAGTGACCGTAAATGCGATTATGCATGTAATGCTTTTATGATAAAGGTGCATTTTTATGGTTAAAATGATCTTCCCCAAACTTGAAACTCACACGCTGCTTATGTATGCCAGTTAGGCTCTACACCACTGGTAAAGCGGATTAATGTGCTTAACTTTGAAGTTATTTGGCCACTTTAGTTGTGCTACAAACCTTATCAAAACATATATAGGCCTATGGGCTAGGATACATGAGGTGTACGACTATGATTAGAAAACGTCACCAAAAAAAGGCATTGTTTCTTGCCTTAAACTGGGCATCCAGTGATAACATATAATTCACAAGTGATAGGCTAATATTGTCAACCATCAGACTATACTTGATTTAATCTTGTCTTTACATACTAAATAATATATGTGTGAAATTGCAGAGCCTATAGAAATGTTGGTCCACATGAGCTCATGGGTTCTCATGAAGTGTGTGATTAGATTTTCGATCACATTTGTATTGACGTCAGAGCGATTCGATGTACAATAGAGTGCTGAGTACCAGGCAGTTAGCAAGTTTGGTAGGCTACAAATGACCATCAGCAGCATCAGAGCTTTGGAGAAGCCGAATTACTTTGACTAGATGGCCACGTGGAATTTGACTCAAGACCGCCCGTGTGGCGGTAATACGGTCACCGCAACAGCCCTAGTCACATACACAGTTTACCGCAGGTATACAAGGTGCAGGGGAATGCTTATGTGCTATTTCCCTCAACAATGCAGTACATTCATCAATAATCAAGTCAAAAATAACAACTAGTGGAAGTAATAGAATAGGTCATATGCAATGTAATAATAGACTGTATTTATAAATATAAAGTGGGTAGTGAAGTCAATAGTATATATTAGAACAGCAGCTTTGACTGTGTGTGTGTTTGTGTGTGTGTGTTTATGGGTGTGTGTGTGTGTGTGTATCTACGTTTGTGTGTAAGGGTAATATACAGTAAGTATATTTTAATACTCGAAAAAGTAGTTAACAGAATTCTATGTGTAAAATTAAATGAATTCATATAATCAAAACACTAATGGTGAAATATACAGTAACGGTACGTTGTTAATAAATTTAAAAAAACAGGCCTATTGTTTCACTCCTAATTAGTAAGACTGTCGTCCCCAGGGACCCACCAGTCACATTGATCGCACTGAGAGCGCTTAGCCAAGGCAAAATGAATTAGAAAAACCAATAACCCAAACACTGTGTTGTAGATTAGGATTCAACCATCCATTGGCTACAAGTAACATCTTTCTGTTTTAGCTCCCTTTTTGAAGTTTGAGATCACGATGACATGAATTACAGCGACGATGCCTCAGGGCACTGTACTGTAACCGTTAGAATTTCAGTTCCTTCACTCGTACATGAAATATTGTTGATGATGTTGTATTTACATTTTTTGGGCATTTGACCATTCCCATTGAGCTTAATAGTTGGGTTCATTTCATTCAATGTGTTTGGCTAAAGAGAGCAGGAGATCAATAAATCACTAATGCTGAGAGATGGATGCAGTCCCTTCTAAATGAATGCATTGATTGGCTCTGAGAACATCTCTCCACAAACTCAAATGCAGCCATAAACATATAGATCTAGAATCTAGATCTAAATCTAGATTCTAGATTGATGTGGATTGAAGTGCTGCTATGTACCGATCTCTTTACAGAAACACATTTCTCAAACTACTGTACTTTTGTATCCTTTTCTTTCTTTCTTTCTTTTTTCTTTTTGAAGGGTTCTCTTTTAAGAACAACTATTCATCATTGTAGACACCTACGCTACCGTTCAAAAGTTTGGGGTCACTTAGAAGTGTCCTTGTTTTTGAAAGAAAAGCAAATTTTTTCCCCCCTTAAAATAACAACAAATTGATCAGAAATACAGTGTAGACATTGTTAATGTTGTAAATGACTATTGTAGCTGGAAACGGCTGATTTTTAATGGAATATCTATATAGGTGTACAGAGGCCCATTATCAGCAACCATCACTCCTGCAAAACACCAGTCATTTCTACGTGACCCCAAACTTTTGAACGGTTGTGTAAATACAACAACTTGAAGGTGTTATTTCTATAAAATGTCAGTATGATGCTGTATTCTGATTTCAATTACTGTACAATCTTGTACTGTGACCACATATGGGACTCAGCCTTAAATGGAATTTGAACTCATAACCTCTTGGTCGCTAGCAAAGAGAAATGTCCTGCTATAGTGCAGCTACACCACCAGATCTGTGAGTGTGAAAGAGATATGGCCACATACTTATTGGCAAGAATGCACTTCTGCACTTTGCTAAAAGCTGCCCAGATTCAAGTAAATAATTGTCCAATTATCACCACCAACATAAAACTAGCAGTGCTCAGGGACACTTGACGTAGAGTATACATTAATTCTTTGGGGATTTGAACATTTTAGTTGGGAGTGCATCAATGTATCTGCAGTGCCACCAGGTTCATACGAATTGCATGGAACATACTGTGTATTAACACACTCTCAAAAAACAAGGGTAGGGTTAGGGTGTACTACATTGTCGTTACCTGGGGTACAACAAGGTAAAATGTTAACTTTACAGGTGCACAATGAACTCACATGGTACAGTTTGTCAACATGTAGGTATAATGGGACATTTTTCTACCTAATATTTGGAATATAAGACACGATCATCACTGCACTTTGATAGGTGGGGGCAATATACTGGGGGGGCTCATTAGCATATTTGGAGGTGTGGTGAAATATGTGTATTTGTGCCAACCGTCAGTGGAAGTGTTGTAGCAGTTTAAGTGTTTGATAGTTATGCCAATGCAAATCCTTTGATACTGTTCATTCTGCAAATGTTGTAAGATAATGTTTCGGTAATGAGCAGCACTAAGCTGCACCGTGAAGAGGTTAATATGAATGTTCCAGTAACTTAATGTCAACTTGTTGCTGTGAATTAAATTCTTAACTGGAAACTACTTGGCAGTAAGTTATTTTAAAAGTCACAGTAACTTGCTGCCACCAGCAATCTTGACAATAACCTACTGTGCCTTCACTGACTCTTCTGTTGACAACATGCACATCACTTGCTGATTGGCAGCATACTGTAACAGCACCAGCCTATCAGAAGATTGCAGGCGTGGCTCTCAGCTAGCTTTTTTTCGGTCTCCCATAAGGGAAGGTTATCCCAGTTAATGTGCTCTGTTTATAAACATTAAGCTTGTACACTGTCAGTTCTGCAGCCTTGTTAAAAGGCTGACAAGTGCATGTGATACCAAAGAACCATACAATAGCTCATTTATGACTAGTCACCATGTAATTGTAATACTCACTTCCCTTCCAGACCATCAAGTCAGTGAGTGTGATGGATTAGCAATAACCCACTTGTAATTAGTTGATCATAAATTATTGAAAATTAAACATTAACTTTCTGTGAACCAACTTCCATTAAGCTACTAGAAATGCACAGTAACCTCTTCACAGTGCAGCTCTTGATTGTCACAAGTTTAAAAAAAGATTGCAGTACTGACAATGTCAAAAGAGGTGCTCAACCTTCATCAACATAATGATAAAACCACTTAAACTGGTACAACATTTCCACTGACGGTTGGCACAAATACAACATATTCTAGACCATGCCCCCACATATGCTAATGAGCCCCCGCCAGCACAATGGCCCACCTATATTTCAAAGTGCAGTAATGATTGTACCTAGTGGGAAGTGGGAATTTACCACATACGACTGGCAAAAATCCACTTGTATGACCCTCCAACTGTTAATTACTAGTAGGAAACATGTCTATCATCCCTGAGCTCTGAATTCTCCCACATGCTGACCTTTGACAAATGGTTGCAAGTTCAAATCCAGAGAGTATTTATGCACGTTTAGGGCAAGATTCTATCATATCCACGCTAGTGGACACCCACATAGCGATTGTTTTGGAACTGCGTTAGAGCTGTCAAATCCACAAGTGTCTTCTGGCATTATACCTGAAGCAGAAATTGCCATTGGCTGCATAGAGCTGTGTTAAGGGAAATCCCATGTAGCCTTACAAGTTGGAACACTTGAATGTGATATGTAATCTACACCTAGAAATCCTCATTATTGTCAGCTATCGAGTGTTTACGCTTGATCTCATTGACTCTAGGCCTTAATGTCAAGTGTCCCTCTGCACTTAAACTTTTTAGTTGATAATCGCACAAATATTGACTTGATTCCGGGCAACTTTTATCGAAGTGCAGTAATATATTCTTGCCAATGAATCGGGCCTTTCACATGTGAAAACGTGTTTTTTTAACACTTTACATGTGAAAGCATTAGTTTTTGGAACACTTCACATGTGACATTTCCAAAAACACATGTTTTCACATGTGCAAAACATGTGGAAATGTCCTGTGAAGTCATGTGGCTTTTCCGTAAGGGGTGGTATACGGCTAGTAGTGGCCCTTGCAATGATTTTTCTTGTGTGGTCCAACAGACTCTCATATCTCCACAGCTAGTTTAGCCTAGGCTAGCTCTGCCTGCAGCCCTGGGTTGTGTTTCAAATGACACCCTATTCCATATATAGTGCACTACTTTGACCAGAGCGCTATTCCCCCCTCGTTGAAAATAATGCACTATATAGGAAATGGGGTGCCATTTGGGAGGCATCGCAGGCCTGGGGATCCGATCACAACATCTAATGGCTTAACCAGCTCGAGGGCAACATCAAAGGAGTCCAACTTTGCTTAACCCCTGTCTGTGACAATAGACTCATTGTGTGCTTCTCCACTTTGTTCTCTCTCATCGATGATAGGCCATTTCAGCATCTCTGTCAATGCCACTCAAAACACAGAGCGGGTTTTCCCTTGGCACTATTGTTCCTGGGATAGATAGAGGGAGAGAGAGAGAGAGTGTGTGTGTGTACATGTGCACTCGCGCAAACATGTGTCTGTGTTAGGGCTGATCCCAATTAGTCGACTGGTCGATTGTTTGGTCGTTAGGCTGTTGGTCGACCGAGATTGTTTTAGTCGAGCAGTAACAAATATATATATATTTGCACCAATCTCAGTGAACTAATCCATTACGGAGGCTTAGACTAAAAGCAAATTTATGCTTGATCCGAAAATGTGGTCGGAGGCTCCATATGGAGGGTGTGACGCAATTGCGGAGCCTCCAGAGGCATGCAGAGGCCAAATCAAACTCTGTACCACATCGCCATCCGCCTCCCAAATGTTGTAACAATGTACAGGGCTCTGTATAGCTCCTCATTGACATGGTTGGTTGATGGTAGGTGGCGGCGGTGCTTCCTGTATAAACACAAACTCACTTCCTTGACAACAAGTCTGGACTGCTCCGCGAAGCGCAAGAAGTATGAATGCCCTGACTTCTGCTGAGGCCATATCCCCGTAAATGCTGTATGGCGAATGCAGACGTCGGATTGACCATGCGGCCAGATGCGCAATGCCCTTCTCTCTCCAGAATGCGCTCTCTCCCGCCAATTTGTGCACATTCATTGTTTCATAACTTCATAATGTGAATTCTTTGAGTTTGATTGATAGTGTATATCAATTCCCCATTACATATCAAATCAAATGTTATTTGTCACATACACATGGTTAGCAGATGTTATTGCGAGTGTAGCAAAATGCTTGTGCTTCTAGATCCGACAGTGCAGTAATATCTAACAGGTAATATCTAACAATTCCACATGAAAACCTAATATCTAACAAATTCCACAACAAAACCTAATACACACAACCTAGTAAAGGAATGGGAGGAGAATATATAAGTATAAAATATATGGATGAGCAGTGACAGAGCAGCTAAGATGCAATAGATAGTAAAGAATAGATAGTGAAGGATACAGTATACAGTATATACATATGAGATGAGTAATGTAAGATATGTAAACATTCTTAAAGTGGCATTATTTAAGTGACTAGTGTTCCATTTATTAAAGTGGCCAATGATATCAAGTATGTAGGTAGGCAGCCGCCTCTCTGTGCTAGTGGTGGCTGTTTAACAATCTGATGGCCTTGAGATAGAAGCTGTTTTTCAAACTCTCTGTCCCAGTTCTGATGCACCTGTACTGACCTCGCCTTCTGGATGGAAGCGGGGTGAACAGGTAATGGCTCGGGTGGTTATTGTACTTGATGATCTTTTTGCCTTCCTGTGACATCGGGTGTTGTAGATGTCCTGGAGGGCAGGTAGTTTGCCCCTGGTGATGTGTTGTATAGACCGCACCACCCTCTGGAGAGCCCTGCGGTTGTGGGCGGTGCAGTTGCCGTACTAGGCGGTGATACAGCCCGACAGGATGCTCTCAATTATGCACCTGTAAAAGTTAGTGAGGGTTTTCAGTGACAAGCCACATTTTTTTCAGATTCCTGCGGTTGAAGAGGTGCTGTTGCGCCTTCTTCACCACACTGTCTGTGTGCGTGGACCATTTCAGTTTGTCCGTGATATGTACACCGAGGAACTTAAAACTTTCCACCTTCTCCACTGCTGTCCCGTCGATGTGGATAGGGGGGTACTCCCTTTTCTGTTTCCTGAAGTCCACAATCATCTCTTTTGTTTTGCTGACATTGAGTGAGAGGTTATTTTCCTGACACCACACTCCTAGGGCCCTCACCTCCTCCCTGTAGGCTGTCTCGTCGTTGTTGGTAATCAAGCCTACCACTGTAGTGTCGTCTGCAAACTTGATGATTAAGTTGGAGGCGTGCATGGCCACGCAGTCATGGGTGAACACGGAGTACAGGAGAGAGCTGAGAACGCACCCTTGTGGGGCCCCAGTGTTGAGGATCAGCGCCGTGGAGATGTTGTTTCCTACCATCACCATCTGGGGTCGGCCCGTCAGGAAGTCCAGGACCCAGTTGCACAGGGCGGGGTTGAGACCCAGGGTCTCAAGCTTAATGATGAGTTTGGAGGGTACTATGGTGTTGAATGCTGAGCTGTAGTCAATGAACAGCATTCTTACATAGGTATTCCTCTTGTCCATATGGGATAGGGCAGTGTGCAGTGTGATGGTGATTGCATCATCTGTGGACCTACTGGGGTGGTAAACAAATTGGAGTGGGTTTAGGGTAACAGGTAGGGTGGAGGTGATATGATCCTTGACTAGTCTCTCAAAGCACTTCATGATGACAGAAGTGAGAGCTATGGGGGGGTAGTCATTTAGTTCAGTTACCTTAGCCTTCTTGGTAACAGGAACAATGGTGGCCATCTTGAAGTATGTGGGAACAGCAGACTGGGATAGGGATTGATTGAATATGTCCGTAAACACACCAGCCAGCTGGTCTGCGCATGCTCTGAGGATGCGGCTAGGGATGTCTGGACCGGCAGCCTTGCGAGGGTTAACACGTTTGAATGTTTTACTCACGTCGGCTGCAGTGAAGGAGAGTCCACAGATTTTGGTAGCGGGCCGTGTCAGTGGCACTGTATTGTCCTCAAAGCGAGCAAAGAAGTTGTTTAGTCTGTCTGGGAGCAAGACATCCTGGTCCGCGACGGGGCTGGTTTTCTTTTTGTAATCCGTGATTGACTGTAGACCCTGCCACATACCTCTTGTGTCTGAGCGGTTGAATTGCGACTCTACTTTGTCTCTATACTGACGCTTAGCTTGTTTGATTGCCTTGCGGAGGGAATAGCTACACTGTTTGTATTCGGTCGTGTTTCCGGTCACCTTGCCCTGGTTAAAAGCAGTGGTTCGCGCTTTCAGTTTCGCGCGAATGCTGCCATCAATCCACGGTTTTTGGTTTGGGAATGTTTTAATAGTTGCTGTGGGTACGACATCGCCGATGCACTTGCTAATAAACTCGCTCACCGAATCAGCGTATTCGTCAATGTTGTTGTTTAACGCAGTGCGGAACATATCCCAATCCACGTGATCGAAGCAATCTTGAAGCGTGGAATCAGATTGGTCGGACCAGCGTTGAACAGACCTGAGCGCGGGAGCTTCCTGTTTTAGTCTCTGTCTATAGGCTGGGAGCAACAAAATGGAGTCCTGGTCAGCTTTTCCAAAAGGAGGGCGGGGGAGGGCCTTATATGCGTCGCGGAAGTTAGAATAACAATGATCTAGGGTTTTACCAGCCCTGGTAGCACAATCGATATGCTGATAGAATTTAGGGAGTCTTGTTTTCAGATTACCCTTGTTAAAATCCCCAGCCACAATGAATGCTGCCTCAGGATATGTGGTTTCCAGTTTACATAGAGTCAAATAAAGTTTGTTCAGGGCCGTCGATGTGTCTGCTTGGGGGGGAATATATGCGGCTGTGATTATAATTGAAGAGAATTCTCTTGGTAGATAATGCGGTCGACATTTGATTGTGAGGAATTCTAAGTCAGGTGAACAGAAGGACTTGAGTTCCTGTATGTTGTTATGATCACACCACGTCTCGTTAATCATAAGGCATACCCCCCGCCCCTCTTCTTACCAGAAAGATGCTTGTTTCTGTCGGCGCGATGCGTGAAGAAARCAGSTGGCTGTACCGACTCKGATAGCGTGTCTCGAGTGAGCCATGTTTCCGTGAAYCAAAGAACYRTACAGTCTCMMATGTCTCTCTGGAATGCTACCCTTYCTCGGATTTCYTCWACCTTGTTGTCAAGAGACTGGACATTGMCGAGTAGTATGCTCGGGAGCGGTGCGCGATGTGCCCGTCTCCGGAGCCTGACCAGAAGACCGCTTCGTCTGCCCCTTTTACGGCGACGTTGTTTAGGTTCGCCGGCTGGGATCCGATCCATTGTTCTGGGTGGTGGGCAAAACAGAGGATCCGCTTCGGGAAAGTCGTATTCCTGGTCGTAATGATGGTGAGTTGACGTTGCTCTTATATCCAGTAGTTCCTCCCGACTGTATGTAATAAAACCTAAGATTACCAATGTAAGAAGTAAGAAAGAGGTAAGAAATAACACGTAAAAAAAAAAAAAATACTGCATAGTTTCCTAGGAACGCGAAGCGAGGCGGCCATCTCTGTCGGCGCCGGAATTCATAGTTATACAATGTTGCAAGATCGCTAGCGCAAGTTTCGGAGCTGGACCCAACTTAATAGTTCATGCAATGTTTCAAGTTCATTGCAGACAGGCCATGTGTAGCCAATGTGATTTATAGGATATTTATTTTTATCAGGATATTTCTTACCTGCAGGCTGCAATGTTTTTATTTGTTGGCTTTATGTAGACTATTTTTACATAGTTGGTAATAGCAATATAAGTTCCTTTTTAGGTTTGTATCATTTTCATTTAGATTTGGATAGAATTTTGATTAACCACATGACAAGGATTTTGACATATGAAGACGTTATTATAAATTCAATGAAACTGTTTCACGAAAATGTGCATATGAAAACAATAACTGGCATGCAGATTGGTAGAAATGGTAAGATAAATTGGTATTCAACATGAGAAAGGTTACCGACTCCTCGTGTAGCCTATTACCGGCAACTTCAGGAGAGAAATGGCAGAATCTGTGAAAGCCAGCAGGAGCGGGAGGAGAATAGTTGGGTCAGGTTAAGATCTCTGGCGCCCTCTTGAGGCATTTGTTTTATTTTATTAGTAAGCTTAAAGCATCAGACAAGCTCAATGCATATAGGTGATTTTATTCAAATGCATCTATATATGTCTATATATGGGAAGAAATACACGTTTAAAGATGCCGACCAATTGATTGGTCGAAAGAACAGACAAATCTCGGTCTACAAAGATTTTTTTTAGCCGGGGACAGTCTGTGTACACGTATGTGTGTTTGTCTTTCAGTGTATCCGGAAATAACTCTCTAAAAAGAGGTGTGCAACTATTCTGTCTAGCCTGCCTGACAATCTGTATAATTAAGCACTCCTATTCAGTCACCCTTTTGCTCGTACCCTTCTATTTCTTTACAACTGTACCAGTCATGTCACTAGCAGTTACTTTTCCTCACTTAGGATTCATTATGTTTCATAGACCAATCATCTTTTCTCATATCATAATCCTCTTTTCTCATAAAGCATATTTATAGTTTATAATTGGCTCATTCATCCCCCTCCTCTCCCCTGTAACTATTCCCCAGGTCGTTGCTGCAAATGAGAATGTGTTCTCAGTCAACTTACCTGGTAAAATAACGGTAAAATAAAAATAAAATAAAAAAATATCCCCATTTAGGTGTTACCTTATGGGCATTACCCGCCCCCCCTTACGAGTCGCAAAGGGCACCCTATTCCCTATGTGGTGCACTACTTTTGTCCAGGGTCCACAGGGCTCTGTTTTAAAAGTAGTGGACTATATAAGGAATAGGGTGCCATTTGCGACACAGCCTCATCGGGGGGGGGGGGGGGTAAAGCAGAGAGTAAGTGTCATCTGAATGAACAGTAAACCTTTGTGGAACCCACAGTAACCCACATTCTAATATGTGAAGTGTGTGTTTGTGTGTTTGTGTGTGTATGCATGTTGGTGCTTGTGTGGGTGCAGGCAGGTGGTAGTAGTGGTGGTACAGTGGTAGGTAGTGGTGGTGCAGAGAGAATAAGGTCAGGCTAAGGGTTAAGCCTATAGGCTAATTATACAAGGTATTTGACTCGAGGCTTCGCATTGCCACTGCGTTTGCCCTTCTCTATAGGATTGGCAGCTTGCGTGTGTCTGTGTGTGTGTGTGTGTGTGTGTGTGTGTGTGTGTGTGTGTGTGTGTGTGTGTGTGTGTGTGCATACATACATTTGAGTGTGTGTATTTAACAAGTTTGTGTGATTGTACCTCTTCCCATCCTCCTCCACCTCTCTATATAGTCGTCTGTTTCCCTGTTTTCCCCATAATGAAGAGGGATCTCTGCTGTAATGATCTGTGGCAGAGTGCCTTAACTACATCAAGCCACAGGATGCCCAGTAGCCTTTTCCACAGCTTGGCAGTTGGCCAAATGATCATATGGTCCTTTTGATAGACCTCATCCAGTCCCCCACACACCTCCCTGGAGTACCTGAGGTAGACCAGAACTCCCTCAAATACACCAAACATGTTTGTCTTTTTTTGAAACAACAGTTTTTTTTACCAAAGACATTTTGTATCCCCCAATTGTCAAAGAGTAGCAGGCCTCCAATTCAGGATGTGGCATAAAATACACAACGTATAGTGGTTCAGAGTTTGTTTTAAAGAGCGGGAGGCTGTAACAGTGTCTGTGAGTGGGTTTGATAATCGCCCCCCATTACAGATGATATATAATGAACCAGCTGCTTGTGTGACGTTCTTGTCAGCTATTCTCTCTCTGTGCGTCCGGATGTCTTTCCAAGCCCCTCGGATGTCTTTCCAAGCCCCTCGGATTCTCCCTGTTCGGATACGTCGACAGCGGTGGGGGCCCGTGGGCAGACATACTAGGTCGGCCTCTCACTCTCGAAAGCACTCAGCTGTCGACCCCAGCAAGAACACCCCCCCCCCCCCCCCCCCCCCCACCTCTTCTACCCCCTGTGAATCCAACCACTCCCACCCCAACCTCCTGTTACCCTATGCCCCCCCCCCCACAACAACACTTCTATTGTGTCTCCGCCTCACATGGTGTTGGGGATAGGTTTTCCTCAAATCACGACTAAAGTGCAAACCGAATCCAATGGACTTTTTGGATGAGTGCGGAGGGGTGAGGCATTCTGAAACATGACAGGGGTGAGACGTTCTCTTTCTTTTGAATTGTATTTGCACTGAGAGACTTCAGGTGTGATAAGCAAGTACTCTGGTCCTCTGGTAGCTCAGTTGGTAGCACAGGAGGTTGGTGGCACCTTAATTGGGGAGGACGGGCTCATTGACTTGTGCGGAATGAGTGGAACGGTATCAAATACATTGGGGGGAAAAAAAGGTTTTGCTCCGTTCCCAGGACTACCCGTACGTCAAATGTATGCACGCATGAATGTAAGTCGCTTAGGATACAAGCGTCTGCTTGTATACAGTCGGGTCCGAAATGATTGACACCCTTGACACCCATTTTTATCAAGGTTGTCAAATCATTTTGGACCCCACTGTATAAGTCGAGGCTGGGTTATAAGTTGACGGTTAAAAGCGTAGTATTAAGTTTCTTCATACTATAATTGGGCCACTGTACAACTGACGCCGGGACTGTCACACAAATAACTGAGGTCTACCCAGAACAGGATGAAGTTCGTTCACTGGGGTTCGACTTTACAGGAGGTTCAGCGAGAAATGTACTGTACAGTATTAGAACAGATTTGCCTCTGTCGTGTAGACTATGGACTCATGTCAGCTCCATACAAAACATTTCTATCTGCAACTGCCAATGTAGCCGCACCCAACGGGAGGAAGCACAGCAGCCGTTTTACTCCAGGAAACTGTGTGCGTGTCCCAATTCCCCACATTTCTACTTTTCTGGGCACTTTTTCACTTCCCTTCATATACCAAATCCAACGGGTTTCAAGTGCGTACTTCGGGAGAACGAATTGGAACATGAAGAGAGTGGAAGTGAGAATGGCTATGTGGTGGAAGCTTGTGGGTCAGATGCTGGTCAGTTGATCAGGTCATACAGGCTAGTATGCTGCTACCCCCTTCAACCAGCCACCATACACCCTCTCTGAAGGAGCAGCTTGCAGGCATTCTCCAACCATGGCCAACGTTTGGACCAGGGTGAAGTTCACCCAAGATGCTGATCCTGGATCAGTTTTGTATTTTTCCCACTAATGGTTAAGGTTAGGATTGGGGATGGCTAGCTGACCCTAGAGCTGTACCTAGGAGAAACTTCACCCTGGAGCCCGTGGCTGGCAGCTAGAACAAGAGAGAGAGGCAGAGCAGGTGTCATCTGACAGATGAAAATAGTGTCTCTGTAATGGACACGGCGCTAACACACACAACACACATCTGACTCGGACTCTAATGGTTTTACAGCACTGAGCTCTTGTAGTGGCTAGCTGGCTTCAGTACACACATTTACTTGAATCCTTAGGCTACTTGTGTGTGTGAGACAGAACAGAGCTGTGTGTGAAGTTTGGTTGCTATAGGTTTTGTGGCTGTATCTCGGGGGGAGCACTTGTGTGTGTGTGTGTGCGCGTGTTTGTGTGTGCGTGTACTGTATGTTAGTGACTGCTGTATGTGCTAAAGAGAGGATCTCTCCTTTCCTCTCTGGCCTCTCTTGTGTTTGGACATATGTTGAGTTTTATTTCACTCTGACGTAAATCCTCCTGGCCAGCTGTTCAGCCCAGCTGCTCTCTCTCTCTCTCTCTCTCTCTCTCTCTCTCTCTCTCTCTCTCTCTCTCTCTCTCTCTCTCTCTCTCTTCTCCTTCTCTCCTTTCAACCCTCCCTCCCTCCCCTCCCCCTTTTCTCTCTCTCTCTCTCTCTCTCTCTCTCTCTCTCTCTCTCTCTGCCTCTCACTTCACTCTCTGTCCTCTCGCTTTACTCTCGCTCTCTCTCGTTCTCTCGTTCTCTCCAACTGCAGTGCAACATTGGGTACTGACCCCCCCCCCCTTCTGAACTAGGTATAGTGCATGTGTCTGATCCGCCCTCCTAAATACGAAGTGGACTAACAGTAGATGGTAGCTGAGCGAACGTTGTAAATTCGTTGCTCTACCCACTCCATTTGCTGTGGGCGGGAAGAAGAGTTGATATTGCTCATTCGTGTATATTGATTGATTTAGACTTGGGTGGGGGATCTCGATGGTTCTCTTATTTAAGCTTCAATGCTGTAGGTATCATGCATTAACCATTGGGAGGATAAAAAGAAAACGAACCTTAAATTAGCGTTTAGGACAACTGCATGCGTGCGTGCGTGCGTGTTTGCGTGCGTGAGAGAAAGCAAGGGAAAGAGAGAGGAGAGATATCATTCTTATCTTTCCAAGTGGTGACCTCATGCTAGGCTACTGTAGACAGTACAGGCTCGACTCCTAAACTCCTGGCAGTGTCCTCCCTCCATGACTGTTGACGCTTGCCTGCCGCACAACATTACACGCCTGGGGTTTCTGTTAAACACCATAAACACTTGCTTTTGGCACAACGCTGAGYCAGCCAGGTGATAAAAAGTCTGTTTACACCAAACACAATCTCTGATACTTGGCTGGCTGGCTGGTCTCCACAGATTTACAATGACAGCGTTGTCTGTGTGGTTTAGCACCCAATAGAAGCACCGTGGGGCTTTCCTCCCACCTTATTCTCCTCTTTCTTCTCCTCCTCTTTCTCCTCTTCTCGCCCCACTCACTCCTCTCCTTTCTCTTCGTCCTCTTCCCTTCTACTCTCCCTCTTCAATCCCCTCCTTTTTCCTCTTCTCCCTCTCTCCCCTTCTCCCTCACTTCTCTGGACCTTGTTCACAAGTCGTTCATCATTTGAATATCCCCTCTATTAGGGGAAGGAGAGTGAGTGTGGAATTTTTATCCAGTCCCCAATCTAAACAGCACTTGATCCCCATTCTGAAGGGTTAAGAAAGGAGGGAGAGATAGAGACCCATCTAGGCTTAAACACATCATTTCCTCCTCTCTTCTCCTCTCCATTCCTCTGCCTCTTGCTCTTCCTTCCTCCTTCTCTTTTCAGATGTGTTTATCAGTTTGAGGGTTATACATCGTGGATAACCGTCACACACACATGCGTGTGCATGTAATGTACACACTGTAAAACTTCTCCCTTTCAATGTACAGCATTATACTGGCACCAGAGTTGCCAGCTCAATACTGTAATGCTGTAAACGTACAGTGACATTCTCCCTAGTGCTGAGCGATTAACCACACTTTCGGTTTTTAAACAACTGGTTGGCCTAAGTCGGTTAAATTATTTGAATTCCTTTTCTTTTTCTTGTGAGCTCAATGCGCAAATTGCAGTTTCTCTAAAGATAAATCAGATCCCGCCTGAGCTGGGCGATGTAGTAGGGAGTTGTAGTTTTCAGCAGGCAAATATTATACATAGTTTATTGGATCAAATGTGGTAATTGACTACAATGACCATAATCCTTTGCAAATCTACTTTTTTTACGCCTGTTATGGAGGAGACAGAAGAATGCACAATCGTGAGGGGATATAGAAAGCAGCTGTTGCTTCGTGAGCTATCTCTACCTGAAAATACATGATCTAAGTGATTGATAGTTGGTATTCAGCAGTCATAAAAGTATCCCCTATTTACTTTGAAGTACTACAAAATATAGAGATGCGATGACTTGGAATTCAATTATAAAGTCATCAAATAAAACAACTGTTATATACACAACTGAAATATTTTATTAAAGTAATGTGAATCAATGATGGTCAATAAGTGAGTAATGGGCAGTCACTACCATCATGGGACTTTTTTTTGTGTTACAGCATTCAACCCAAATAATCAAAACCGAAATCAGGGATTATGTTTTAATAATAGAAGCGGAACCGAAACCGACTTTAAAAAGCACTAATCGCTCAGCACTACTGAAATCAAAATGTAAGAAAAAATTACATTTGTACATAAAATGTATTTATTCAAATTGGTAACAACATGAACAACAAATTAAACAACAGAATTGACAATAGAAGTATAAACAGTTAACACATATGTAACCAAATAAGAGCATCGTTACAACACGAATTTAAAAAAGATATTGTGTGGGGGAGAGAGAGACAAAGCGAGAGAGGGAGTTGAAATTGGGATTGGGTACAATCCTACATCTTTGCTCTCCCCATTCAGTAGATTCTATCATGGTGACATCTCGATGGCTACCAATATTAGTTATTTATTATGTAGGCTGTTTTCCTACTTGAAATATAATATAAACAATTGGCCATTTTACTAGCTACTGCCAGCGACACTGTGTTACAGCTGCCCAGTGTGGCAAGCACCTTAGGTCGGCAGGCACCTCAATACGACACCGGTGCACTGGTCATTAGCATCGACTTTAGTGGCTTGCGAGTAGTTTAACGGCCCATGGCTTGGTTCATGTGTAGAATGCGTCCCGTCAATCTGGGGGAAAAAACGTTGCAGCAGTAATAATATGGGTAATATCTTTTGAACTGCTAGAAACAAGCCATTTTCTCTGTAGTAATGGTAAAAACATAACGCTCACGAATCTGCGCTCAATTTATTCTCTATGGCACTAAGAGGTGTATCTAAAAGCTTATCATCACAACGATCATTATCTTCTTCTTTTTTCTAGGTCTCACAGCGAGATGTTTACGAGCAGACTGAAATGGCTTGTATCAACTTGCGCTAGCTATCTCAAATGTTAGCCATCTAGCTAGGTTAGCTAAGAAAACATGCAGTAATTCAACGTTGGCTAGCAATAAAGAGACGTATAAACAAGTCAAGGTACCTACCCACCAGCTGCTGAAAATATGCCGTTTCAAGAAGATATTTACAAAAATAGTCTGAGCTTCATGTGTCACCTAACAGCATGAGGTTGGTGCCTGAAACTGATCATTTGAATCTACAGTAGGCATAAGCTGTAATTTTTTACAAGATTCTTCCAATTACAGTTAATAACAGTACTTTTCAGCATTGTTCCCATAATATAGTGCTATCTACAGCATTAATGCTGTAAAACAACATGTACAGCATTTTACTGTGCATTTTACAGTGTTTTACTGTTGAGATTACAGAACAATCTTACAGTGCAGGTATGCACACACAAACACGCACGTTTCCCTCGTACAGCGTCGGATGTACGAGGGACGGATGTAGAGTAGAATTATTAGATTGTATTTTATTCCCTAAGTGAGTCAATAAATCCTCCCTCTAATTCTATTTTATGCGAAGCCTAGCAGACTGTGTGTGTTTCTCTCATAGTGAGGGAAAGACATTCAGTTTTGGAAATTCCCTGTTTTGAGTATACAGGGTGGGAAAGGCTTTTGGAATTACATTTTGAAAACCTCTTTTGTAAGCGTTTACGTTCCGCTGCTGTTTGTTATGGGCTGCAAATGGCACCCTATTCCCTGGTCAAAAGGAGTGAACTATGTAGGGAATAGAGCACCATTTGGGACACATCCATTGCCTCCCTTTGTTGACCGTTGTTCGTATTGATCCTGTGCAGCATGAACTTATTCACAATAATCATAATCCAGTGTAAACATGCTAGGCTTTAATGGGACTGAATGAGGGTATGACTCAAATGGTACCCTATTCCCTATATAGTGCAATTTTTTGTTTTTGTTTACCAAGGCCCATAGGGCTCCAGTCAAAAGTAGTGAACTACATAGGGAATAGGGTGCCATTTGAGACACAGTCTGAGTAAGTTGTGTTCCCCCGACAAGGGCCTCATGACCACAATAGCCTACACGCACAAACCTCTCAAACCAAACATTAAGCCATTCACAATGCTCATATGCTTATGAATGCTGGTCCTTTTGTTAGGATCAAGTCTCACAAATGAGCCATTGTCCACTTAACAATGTATTATCTAGAAAGCCTTTTGGGGTTTTTTGAAAACTGGAAGCGAAAAATGCCATCCTGACTGCTAGACTTCTCCGATCTCACTGAGGAATGAAACTGTTCTCATGGGGTTTACGACTGTGATAGGACCTCTGGAAGATAGACTCATGCACACAGATACACAAAAGCATGTATCCACGAACACACAAGACAGTCACACACACACACACACACAAGCCTCTTAGGGGTTATGTCGGGTGAAAAGTTTAAAACTGGGTGCATCGAGATGAAGGCTAAGCACAATATTCTTGTCTTGCCTCAGAGAAACAAAAAAGTCCCATTGAAAGATTCAGTGTGGTGTATTAGTTCCCATTGCGTTCTGCTTAGGGTATAACATGTGCCTTGTTTGAAAGAACCAAGTTACTGACTTGTGTGTTCCTCTCTCCTTCCGTAGAGTCTACCTGTGTGGAGACACTTCTGTCCAGGGACTGGAAAGACAGGAGGGACAGACTGAATTCCAGCGAGCTCCTAGGTGAGGTCAAAGGTGAGACAGCTGTTATTCACGGGCTGCGTCCCAATAATATCTCCTTTCTCCTGAAATGTGCACTCGTTCACTACTTCCGACAATTCTAAAAGCATTGGATGGTGGAGGTATGGACAAGTGGGTGATGGTACTGGTAGGTCAGAGTTTAATGAATGGAATGGTGGTGTGATATATTGTATATCTTAAATGTATACCTACATTCAGATATGCACTGAACAAAAATAGAAATGCAACATGCAACAATTTCAAAGATTTTACTGAGTTACAGTTTATATGAGGAAATCAATCCATTGAAAAAAATGTATTAGGCCCTAATCTATGGATTTCACATGCCTGGGAATACAGATATGCATCTGTTGGTCACAGATACCTTTAAAAAAGAGGTAGGGGCGTGGATCAGAAAACCAGTCAGTATCTGGTGTGATCGCCATTTGCCTCATGCAGCGCGACACATCTCCTTTGCATTGAGTTAATCAGGCTGTTGATTGTGGCTTGTGGAATGTTGTCCTACTCCTCTTCAATGGCTGTGCGAAGTTCCTGGATATTGGCGGGAACTGGAACACGCTGTCGTACACGTTGATCCAGAGCACCCCAAACATGCTCAATGGGTGACATATCTGGTGAGTATGCAGGCCATGGAAGAACTGGGACATCTTCAGCTTCCAGGAATTGTGTACAGATCCTTGTGACATGGGGCTGTGCATTATCATGCTGAAACAGGAGGTGATGGTGGTGGATGAATTGTACTACAATGGGCCTCAGGATCTCGTCACGGTATCTCTGTGCATTCAAATGACATCGATAAAATGCAATTGTGTTCGTTGTCCGTAGCTTATGCCTGCCCATACCATAACTTGACCGTCACCATGGGGCACTCTGTTCACAACGTTTACATCAGCAAACCGCTCGCCCACATGATTCCATCTGCCCGGTACAGTTGAAACTGAGATTCATCTGTGAAGAGCAACGTTCTCATTTAACGTGTCTAGAACATTAATATGTTATGTCCTGATAACATTGTAACCACGTTCTGGGTAAGTTCTATTTGACATTAAGGCAATGGTATATTGGAAACATTCCTTGCACAACACAGGAACATTCCTATGAAAACGTTAGTTAATGACCTAATGAGATATATGGGAACGTTCTCTAAAGCTGTGAGATAATAATGAGCCGTTACGAAATGGTCAACTAAAGTCGTCAGGATGTTGTGTCACGGTCCCCTGGAAGTTTTTTTCCACTTCCCACTTTGTCCCGGGGACGTCACCTGATGGTTGCAAAAAACTATCTCCCCGCCCAATTTTTTTTTTGGTCATGGTCACCCTAGTTTGATTACCTATCACCTTTTGTTACTTGTTGCTAAGCCAATCAAAGCCCTGATTGGTGAAACACTGATCCAGTCACAGCTCCTTGTATCTTGGCAATGCTTGGGACACCCACAGTGCTTTTAACATACATATTTGACCCACGATGACATTGTGTATGTTTATTCATACAGTAATTATTATTTAACATGTACTCACATGGGATTCAAACACACAACCTCTTGCTTCACAGTGTTGCGATTTTCCTGCTAGGCCACCATGTCAATTAATGATTTCAGCTGCAGGCCTATTCCTACACTTTGCAGTTCAAAGTGCATTCTCAGCTCTGTTAAAAATACACTGAAGAAAAACTATGATGTTTATCACAGTGACTCGGGAATAACATTAAAACGGAATAATATGCCCCACCAATATTAGACAACTAACATGAAAACCCTCATTTAAATTTCTGAAATAGGTCAGATTAGAGAATAGTCAGATTAACTGGTTACTAAAATAGCAGTGCAGTTGGCACTCTTTTGCTGAGTGCAGAGATGCATTATAGGTAATGAATGTGTAGGGGACTTATGAAATTCTACAGTGTTTGTGGCGCAGCAGAAAGATCAGTATACCCCCAAATCCAGAGGTTGTGAAATCTAATCCCTGTTGGGCTGATATTGAAAATCAGTACTAAGTGATCATGCCAAATGTAATCATATTGTCATTGATGAAATATTTCTACACAGTTTTAGCTGAACAGTTTACCACTAACATTTAAACACCCATACCATTTAATTACTTTGCTTGTAATGGTTTGGGACACATGTGACCATCACGTGACAAAACCAACAGGGGACCATGACACAATGTCCAAAGAATGTCCTAAAAACATCCTCTGCAACCAACTGCAAACTATACAAAACCTCCCAAGAACGTTCAGGGGTCCTTCAGGAAACTTTTACAAATACAATATAATGTAAGAACGTCTTATCAAGACAGAAGATTTCTCTTCTTGCTTAGTGAAAGCTGTTACCAGTGTGCATGTATTTATCCATATATAGGGAAACAGTCTATCCACACACTCTGGTATTTCTCACAATTGGTTGAGCAGTAAACCTTTTCCTGTCCAGGTTGTAATTGTAACTTTGAGTACATGTTCAAAAAAGCTCTCCACTTTCTGTTTGTATGCGTCAGCAATAACTTTTACGAGCCTATAAATGAGGTGGGGTAAATGTACTTGGTATTTTTTTGGTATTGGTATTTTATTAGACGTTTTATTAGACTTTAGTGTATCTTTTGACGTTATCGATCATAGTCGGCTGATGGGAAAACGTATGTGTTATGACTTTACATCCCTTGCCATATTGTGAATAAAAGTTACCTGTCTAACAGAACACAGAGGGTGTTCTTTAATGGAAGCCTGTCCAACATAATCCAGGTAGAATCAGGAATTCCCCAGGGCAGCTGTCCAGGCCCCTTACTTTTTTCAATCTCACTAATGACATGCCACTGGCCTTGAGTAAAGCCAGTGTGTCTATGTATGCGAATGACTCAATACTATACACGTCAGCTACTACAGCGAGTGAAAACACTGCAACACTTAACAAAGAGCTGCAGTTGGTTTCAGAATGGGTGGCAAGGAATAAGTTAGTCCTAAATATAAAAAAAAACTAAAAGCATTGTATTTGGGACAAATCATTCACTAAACCATAAACCTCAACTAAATCTTGTAATAAATCATGTGGAAATTGAGCAAGTTGAAGTGACTGAACTGCTTGGAGTAACCCTGGATTGTAAACTGTCATGGTCAAAACATGTTGATACAACAGTAGTTAAGATGAGAAGAAGTCTGTCCATAAAAAAGCACTGCTCTACCTTCTTAACAACACTATCAACAAAGCAGGTTCTACAGGCCCTAGGTTTGTTGCACCTGGACTACCGTTCAGTCGTGGTCAGGTGCTACAAAGAGATACCTCGGAAAATTACAATTGGCTTAGAACAGGGCAGCACGGTGTAACGACTCTCCTCCTCCTCTTCATCCGAAGAGGAGGAGCAGGGATTAAACCAAGGTGCAGCGGGTTGTGAATACATATAGATTTATTTGCTGACGAAGACGAACACAAAAACTTATACTTGCATAAACTACAAAACAACAAACGACGTTAAACAGACCTGAACTGGTGAACATAAAAAACAATGCACTCATGAACAGGAAAGAACGAACGAGAGACGAGACAGTACCGTGTGGTGCAATAAACACAGACACAGCGACAACCACCCACGACAAACAATGTGAAACAACCTCCCTATGTATGTCTCTCAATCAGAGGAAAACGAAAACACCTGCCTACTGATTGGAGCCACAGCATAAACTGACACTTAACATAGAACAAACACAGACTGCCCACCAATCTCACGTCCTGACCCACTAAAACACAATACAAAAGGAAACAAACGGTCAGGAACGACCACCCCCCCCTCCCCTTAAGGTGCGAACTCCGGACGCACCATAAAAAAGTCATAGGGGGGGTGGGTGGCATCTGTCACGCGGCGGCGCGTCTGGCGCAGGACTGGATCCCATCCCACCATAATAAATCCCGCTTCTGTGGCTCCTCACGTGGCGACCTCGCCACCGACCTTGGAATGGGAACCCTAGCACATGGGTCCGCTGGATTTAGGCAGACCCCGGACTGAGGGACGGCAGCTCGGACTAGGGACAACACCGACATGGCTGGCGGATCCTGGCTGGCTGGCTCTGGCGGATCCTGGCTAGCTGGCTCTGGCTGGTCTGGCTGACGGCTCTGGCTGGGTCCTGGCTGGACGGCTCTGGCTGGTCCTGGCTGGACGGCTCTGGCTGTCCTGGTGGAGCTCTGGCTGGTCCTGGCGGAAGCTCGGCTGCTGGCGAAGGCTCTGGCTGAGCCGTTGGCGAGCTCTGGCTGATCCGGTCTGGCGGAAGGCTCTGGCTGATCGGTCTGGCGGAAGCTCTGGCTGATCGGCTCTGGCGGAGGTCTGGCTGATACGCTTGGCGAAGGCTGCTATCGGTCTGGCCGGAGTCTTGGTATCCGCGTGCGGAAGGCTCTAGCGAGCTCCTGTCTGGCGGACGGCTCTGTAGGCTTTGGCAGACGGCAGTTCAGGCGCCGTTGGGCAGACGGACAGTTCAGGCGCCGCTGGGCAGACGGGCAGTTCAGGCGCCGCTGGGCAGACGGGCAGTTCAGGCGCCGCTTGGCAGATGGGCAGTTCAGGCGCCGCTGGGCAGACGGGCAGTTCAGCGCCGCGTGGCGCCGCTGGCAGATGGGCACACCTGTAGGGGGGAGACGGAGAGACAGCCTGGTGCGTGGCTGCCACAGGACCCACCAGGCTGGAGAGACCTACAGGAGGCTTGATGTTACGAGGCACCTGAAGGAGGCGGCTGGGGGATACTGGAGCTCTGGTGCGCAGCCTTGCACCAATCCCCCAGGCTGGAATACACCAGCCCGTACCCTCCAGAGTAGGCAGGCACAGGTTGAACCGGGCTGTGGATGAGCACTGGAGATCTAGTGCCTACTACGGCGACTTCTCTCTTAGGCTCCACTACACATGCCCGGTACGAGCGGAGACGTAGGATAGACGCACTGCACCCCTCCAGCGCTCCGGAGACACAGCACGCAGAGCCGGCGCAGTACCCTGGACCGAAACTGCGTACCGGAGACCAGACGCGCTGAGCAGGCACAATACGCCCCGGCTGGATGCCCACACTCACATGACACTTTCGGGGGGTGCTCTATAGCGCACCGGGCTATGGGCACGCACTGCGGACACCGTCGCTTAACCGCATAACACGGTGCCCTGACCAGTGACGCGATGCTTATTATAAGCACGAGGAGTGCGCTCAGGTCTGCTACCTGGCTTAGCCACACTCCTCTCTAGCCCCCCCCAAAAAAAATTTCTGGGGTTGCCTCTCGTACCTGTCCCGCTCGCGTGCTGCCTCCTCATATCGCCGCCGCTCAGCTTTCGCTTCCTCCAGCTCAGCTTTGGGGCGGCGATACTCCCCAGCCTGTGCCAGGTCCTTCTCGCGTTCAATCGTCCTCCCAAGTCCACAAGTCCTGGGATTCTGCGGTTGCTGTCCTTTTCCCGCTGCTTGGTTTCTGGTAATTTGGGTGGGTAGGTTCTTAAAAACAGCTCTACCTCCTCCTCTTCATCCGAAGAGGAGGAGCAGGGATTAAACCAAGGTGCAGCGGGTTGTGAATACATATAGATTTATTTGCTGACGAAGACGAACACAAAAACTTATACTTGCATAAACTACAAAACAACAAACGACGTTAAACAGACCTGAACTGGTGAACATAAAAAACAATGCACTCATGAACAGGAAAGAACGAACGAGAGACGAGACAGTACCGTGTGGTGCAATAAACACAGACACAGCGACAACCACCCACGACAAACAATGTGAAACAACCTCCCTATGTATGTCTCTCAATCAGAGGAAAACGAAAACACCTGCCTCTGATTGAGAGCCATACAAGGTCAATTAAACCTGACACTTAACATAGAACAAACACAGACTGCCCACCCATCTCACGTCCTGACCCACTAAACACAACAATACAAAAGGAAAACAAGGTCAGGAACGTGACACACGGCTGGCCCTTAAATGTACACGGACAGCTAACATTAATAATATGTATGTAAATTTCTCATGGCTCAAATTGGAAGAGAGATTGAATTCATCACTACTTGTTTTTGTAAGAAGTGTTGACATGCTGAATGCACCGAAGTGTCTGTTTAAACTACTAGCACACAGCTCGGACACCCATGCATACTCCACAAGACATGCCACCAAAGGTCTCTTCACAACCCCCAAGTCAAGAACAGACTGTGGGAGGCACACAATATTACATAAAGCCATGGCTACATGGAAGCACCTGCCGATATGACTGGGCAATAATCAAGATGAGATAAAACTAGAGCCTGCGGGACTTGCTTTCTGGAGTGTGGTGTCAAATAAGCAGAGCATCTCTTTATGACGGACATACCTCTCCCCATCTTTACAATCATCGAATCAATATGTTTTGACCATGACAGTTTACAATCCAAAGTTATGTAGGCTTCTCAACTTGCTCAGCAGCCACATTATGCATGATCAGATTCATCTGAGTTCTAGAATTTAGGAAACGATTTGTACCAAATACAATTGTTTTAGAGATGTTCAGGACTAGTTTATTACTGGCCACCCATTCTAAAACTATCTCCAACTCTTTGTTTAGGGTTGCAGAGATTTCACTAACTGTGGTTTCTGATATGTATAGTGTTGAATCATCAACATCCACAAGCTTTGTTTTAATGCTAGTGGTTGGTCATTAGTAAAAATAGTAAAGAGTAGAGGGCCAAGAGAGCGCCCCTGCGGTACACCAGACTTTACATGTTTAACATTAGAGAAGCTTCCATTAAAGAAAAATCCTCTGTGTTCTATTAGATAGACAGGTCTAAATCCACAATATGGCAGAGGTTGAAAAGTCATAACACAAGTCAAGTCAATAATTTCAAAGGTTGCATTACAGCTCCCACAATCTTCTTATTATCCATTTCTTTCAACCAATCATCAGTAATTTGTGTCAGTGAAGTACATATGTGCCCTTCTCTATAAGCATGCGGAAAGAGAAATAGCATTGTATCTGGTCAAACAAATAAAAAATGTAAAGTTTGCTAAGAGTCGGCAGTAAGCTGATTGGTCGGCTGTTAGAATGAAAGGATGCTTTACCATTCTCGGGTAGCGGAATTACTTTGGCTTCCCTCCAGGTCTGAGGATAAAAAAAAAAAACTCATTTTTTACAAGATTGATTAAAGATGTAAAAAATAGCAGTAGCAATATAGTCTGCTACCATCCTCAGTAGCTTGCTATCTAAATTGTCAATACCTCACCGACACTCAAATTACAAAATTCATTATTAGGTATTTTATGCATGAATATGATGACTCACAGTTTATTGTGCCATTTCTTTCCTAAATTTGCCTACTTTGCCAATGAAATAGTAATTACAGTAATTGTCAACAAAAGGTTTTTGTGATAAATGAGCCATCTGATTCAATGAATGATGGAGTTGAATTAGTCTTTCTGCCCATCATTTCATTTAAACTATTCCAAAGATTTTTTCCATCATACTTTATAAAATGTATCTTGGTTTCATAATACAATTTTTTATTCATTTAAAAAAAAATGTGTCACATCGTTTCTCAATTTCACAGTAAGTTTGCCAATCAGATGTGCAGCAAGACTTTTTCACTACTCCTTTTGCCTCGTCCCCCTCAACCATACAGCTTTTCAATTCTTCATCAATCCACGGGGCCTTTACAGTTCTAACAGTCAGTTTCTTAATAGGTGCATGCTTATTAATAACAGGAAGAAACAATTTCATAAATGCACCAAGTGCAGCATCTGGATGCCCCTCATTACACACATCAGACCAACAAATATTTTTTTACATTTTCAACATAGGAATCAGTGCAAAACATTTTGCATGATCTCTTATACGCTATTGTAGGCCGAGCCTTTGTAACTTAGTCTTTTCTAGATATGGCCACTATATTATGGACTGTACATCCAATGGGTATGGATACAGCTTTGGAGCAGAGTTCTGCAGCATTGGTAAAAATGTGATTAATACACGTGGATGATAAAGTGAAAGTATAGTTCCTGTGCTGTTTAATCACCCTGGTAGGTTGATTAATAATCTGAACCAGATTGCAGGCACTGGTTACAGTGTACAGCTTCCCCTTGAGCGGACAGCTTGATGAAAAGCAGTCCATATTCAGGTCACCCAGAAAATAGATCGCTCTGTTAACATCACACACATTATCAAGCATTGCACATATGTTATCCAGTTAAGGAATGTTAGCACATGGTGGCCTATAGCAGTACTCCAATAGTTGAGGCTTTAGATGTTTTTATTATTATTTATTTTTTATTTCAACTAGCCTATACAACCAGGTAGGCTAGTTGAGAACAAGTTCTCATTTACAACTGCGACCTGGCCAAGATAAAGCAAAGCAGTGCGACACAAACAACAACACAGAGTTACACATGGAATAAACAAACATACAGTCAATAACAAAATAGAGAAAAAAGTCTATATACAGTGCGTGCAAATGAGGTAAGATAAGGGAGGTGAGGCAATAAATAGGCCATAGTGGCAAAATAATTACAATTTAGCAATTAAACACTGGAGTGATAAGTGCAGAAGATGAATGTGCAAGTAGAGATACTGGGGTGCAAAGGAGCTAAATAATAAGTAACAGTATGGGGATGAGGTAGTTGGATGGGCTATTTACAGATGGGCTATGTACAGGTGCAGTGATCTGTGAGCTGCTCTGACAGCTGGTGCTTAAAGTTAGTGAGGGAGATATGGGTCTCCAGCTTCAGTGATTTTTGCAATTTGTTCCAGTCATTGGCAGCAGAGAACTGGAAGGAAAGGCGGCCAAAGGAGGAATTGGCTTTGGGGGTGACCAGTGAAATATACCTGCTGGAGCGCGTGCTGTGGGTGGGTGCTGCTATGGTGACCAGTGAGCTGAGATAAGGCGGGGCTTTACCTAGCAAAGACTTATGGATGACCTGGAGCCAGTGGGTTTGGCGACGAATATGAAGCGAGGGCCAGCCAACGAGAGCATACAGGTCGCAGTGGTGAGTAGTATATGTGGCTTTGGTGACAAAACGGATGGCTCGGTGATAGACTGCATCCAATTTGCTGAGTAGAGTGTTGTAGGTTATTTTGTAAATGACATCACCGAAGTCAAGGATCGGCAGGATAGTCAGTTTTACGAGGGTATGTTTGGCAGCATGAGTGAAGGATGCTTTGTTGCGAAATAGGAAGCCGATTCTAGATTTAATTTTGGATTGGAGATGCTTAATGTGGCTAATTACCAAGGCTAATTACTCTGCCGATAAGAATGTGGTGATTGACAGAGTCGAAAGCCTTGGCCAGGTCGATGAATACAGCTGCAGAGTATTGTCTCTTATCAATGGCGGTTATGATATCGTTTAGGACCTTGAGTGTGGCTGAGGTGCACCCATGACCAGCTTGGAAACCAGATTTCATAGCGGAGAAGGTACGGTGCGATTTGAAATGGTCGGTGATCTATTTGTTAACTTGGCTTTCGAAGACCTTAGAAAGGCAGGGTAGGATAGATATAGGTCTATAACAGTTTAGGTCTAGAGTGTCTACCCCTTTGAAGAGGGGGATGACCGGGGCAGCTTTCCAATCTTTGGGGATCTCAGACGAAACGAAAGAGAGGTTGAACAAGCTAGTAATAGGGGTTGCAACAATTTCGGCTGATCATTTTAGAAAGAGAGGGTCCAGATTGTCTAGCCCTGCTGATTTGTAGATGAAGCAGGTGAACCTGCAAACCCAACACTTCAACACCTTTATACATGAGATCCTCTCTAAGCTTTACAGGAATATGGCTCTGAATATATACAGCAACACCTCCCCCATGGGCATTCCTGTCTCTTCTGTAGATGTTATATCCTTCTATTGCTACTGCTTTTTCATCAAATTAATTATCTAAGTGAGTCTCAGAGATGGCCAATATATGAACGTTATCTGATGTTAGCAAGGTATTTAATGAACTTTATTTCTAAATCTACATAATCTACAGTAATTAATTAATTAATTAATATGGGTTATTTTTATCCCATTCCTGTGTAGCTTATCAGAGATAGACATAATATGGAGGGAAACGAACAAACAAAGAATGAAAAGAACGTTGTTCAGATAATAGTCAATCAAGCACTCGTGAGTGTCAGTTGGTGTATGTGATGGTTTGTGTGTGATGTGGGACTGAAGCTTGGCCCTCTCACTTGGTCTGATATGCAAAGAAAGCAAATCTGAGCACGGGGCTAGGAAAGCTAAACGATTTTAGCGTGTCGTGTTCAATTCAAACTCACGTTCATTGTGAAGATTCAGATCATGAAGTACTAGCTTGTGAATATACACAGGTGGAGGAGCGATACGTAGAATTGCACACAGGCCCGTTTAAGCGGACGGGATCTACTTTAGGGGTTGAAAACTTGAATAGCATATCAATTATGCTTTTTCTCTCTCTCTCTCTTTCTCACACACACAGACATACAGACAAACACACCCTCAAATACAACACAGATATATTGACCCCTACAAACACACACACAGGCACACACACAGAGAGTGAAAATGCATCATCGTCCTTTAGTTGGCGAGGCACAAGGTCTACGTATTAAGACCCACAGCATGTTGATGGATAAATCAAAAAAGTGCTTTAGTGCAGTTATAGGTTAACATCCATTCTATACATGCTTATAGGATTGGCTGTGAGGCTGTGCATTGTATGAAAGCTGACTTACAGAGATGACAATATGTTTTACAGAGTGTTTTATAGTTTTACAGAGTGTTTTATACACACACACACACACACACACACACACACACACACACACACACACACACACACACACA